>NC_092686.1:28275200-28875200 GCF_964275005.1 Diadema setosum | reverse complement strand
AGGTGCAAAATAACAAGTTTTATCTATTCTCACTTACACTGAATATATATCATTTTCGCCTTTTGATTGAAAATTTCCAAAATTTCACAGATGTACACATACTGTTGATTTCGAACTTTCTAAACCAGACTTATTATGACTTGGAAATTTTTAAGCGTCAACCACTAAACCAGACTTACTATGACTTGGAGATTTTTAAGCGTCAACCGACTTGACGGCGTATGGGCGTAATTTTCATAAAACACAAAGCATATGGGAGATCATTTTTTTTTTTATGTTTACTACACAGAAGGGTTTCGGGTTATAGGCTGTGATATAAACATTCCTGTTCTCCTTCATGTCCTTGCTGTATGTTATCCAGCAATTCACGTCACTGCCTCGCTTACTAATTTGTGCAGAATTAATTTCTGAAAGATCGATAGAAATAGATAGGAGCAGGAGAAAACAAACTGAAATTTGAAAACTCATCGAACCGCCAAAATGGCATTACCGATATGAATATCAATCGCGATGACCGCTGAGAAACGATGAATGAGTGAATTAAAAGCGTCGCTAGAATGCTTTGTGAAATCTTCATCTTCTCTAAGTGATCTGAAATTATTTTCCCTTTGACAAAGCTGAACTGGTAATACACATTATTGTAGCGAAAGTCATGGTAATTATATCTTATCAGCTTAAGCTATTTAGATTGGACAAATTATGAGATTACGTTTAAACGTTCAAGTTATTTCATATCCCATAAAAATTGATTTGATTTTCATACTTATCATCGTACAATTATTATTGTTTCATCTGTTCCCAAAGACGCACTATGGTTACCGTTCAGTTTGCTCTCTCCAGGTGATGCGAGACCATTATTTGAGACAAGGGTGAAGGAGAGGCCTACACTGGTGTAATGTCATGAGAGGGATTAGCAAAATGGGATTTGACTAAGAAACAGAAAGAGGTGGAGATTACTTATAGAATGAGAATAAGAGATATCGATATCACGAGTGAGTTAGAGAGTTTTACTGAAGAGATTTATTATGTTTACTTGTTCCATTCTTCTTCTTCTCCTCCTCCTCCAATCCACAGCACACCTTTGATGTTTATCGTTCTGTTATGCTTCATTATTTTTGGCTATAGTCGCACACCATGACACTCTTGCTGTTCATTATTGGAAATCAGAGGCTGAGTCCACTTTAGGGGAAAAATACGCCATGCTCTATACCACAGATCTGATCTGTATGTTGCCATGATTTGAACATGTTTCCTTAAATAAGGTGCACCAGGTCTCTCGGTAAAAAGAGGAAGTTTGTTTGCGCGAGTCCTCGCCGGACACGCTACCATGATTATTTTGAATTCTGTCATTATTCCTATTCGATGATTCTTTCATCAATGCCATGCTGATTGTCTAGTTCATGTTTTCAGAAGGGTTTCTGATCAATGAACCGAGCGTGTCATGGGGATTTCATAAAATCAGTGCAGGAGCGTACAAAAGGTAATTGTACACTTGTATTATATTGCAGCCATATCTTTCTAATGCTGTACATAATGAGAAAGAGTTCAGGGTGGGTGAGGTATTGACAATAAGCAGTTGGTTATCATATCATAAGCAATGCTGGAATGTTGCGATGGTGTATAGTCGTGTGAGCACTGTTGTACCCCTGCATCAGCTTGCCAAATACATGCTATCTCTTCACGTTTGCATATTGGGGATGTGCAGGGAAGATCGAGTTTCGATTCGCGTGACTGCAGCAGGCCCAATCCAAGAATTTTCGTGTCTGATCATTATATGTTTGATAGAAGGAAGATTACAAAAATTATCACAAACAGAGATAACATAGATATCTAAATAATGAGACAATGAGAATTAACATTCAATCAAAGCACAGAGTGATGTGGGCAGAGACAACTGTTAATTTAACTCTGATTGTAAGGATGTTTATCTAAAGCTATAGGCATAATCATTATCACCACTATTGACTCATTTGATTAGGTTGTAAATCAGGGGTTCAATGTGTGAAACATAGTTGATTTCTTCACACATCCCCGCCTCCCCTCCCCCCCCCCCACACACACACACAGGAATATGGCGAGAAACGAGCGAATGATGCCTCTCTTTTGTGACTCATTTGTACGTGACTTTATAGCAATGGTCATCAAAAGGGTATCAATCCCTGTGACACTTTGATTAAAGTACATGTAAAAGCTTTAATTGTTTAGTAACAGCGATGTTTTACTTCGTTTACATTTCTGAAACAAAAGGAATGACACTTTCGCTCGCTGATATCGTCATGATATCACGCATAATCATTTTAACTAGTTGCTTCCTGGAGATCATGCTGAGGTAAATGCATGGAAATACAAAATCTAATGTTTGCTTAAACAGCGTGCTGCATGTAAATTATGCCTAACAATTACGGTTTGTGACACTGGCCACACCTCAGTCAAAGGCTAATTTCTAATCGTTTCGTCTTTGGGGGCTTTGTCATCGTCAATTATGTGATCGTCGTTTTCTCGCAATACTTGTCCAATAGTTACTAGTGTCTATGTGAACAGACAACATTGCCTGCTTATTGTGGATCACTGCCGTTAGAAATACATGTTTTAATATTTAAACAAGATGCATTAATAGCAACAACAGCAACAGCAACAACAACAACAACAAACAATTTGGACATTTACGACGTAGTGTTGGGCCTGGTATCCTAGGATTCATATGGGTTTCATGGTGGAGAATTGTTGTCATCATAATGTTTGTTACCTCCATGCCTACTATACACAACATCAAGAAGATAATCCGACATTGTTGCGACAGCCTGTTTCATCGCCGCCTCAACTACATAATTTCAGACCAAGAATCCTACGCTCTACTCAGTTCGCTGTCTGATGTGTCAATCAATGAATAATGTACCCACTGAAAAGGAAATCAACTTCTGTTGTACAGCATGTCCCACCAAAAAGTTACAATCGGATTTCGCAATGATAACCATCAATATGATTCAACTGTCTAAATGCTACTTCAGGGTCTTAAAATATAACATTTTAACTATATTTTTCAGAAAATCCCCTTCAGTTTGGTTAAGTGCTTACAGAGAAATTATGCTTGTTGTAAAGCATGTCATAGGTCTGATTCTTCCAAGTGGAGCACTTGGATACTCTTGGAACTGCATATATAACGTGTGAACACAATGGACAGTACTTGGGGGGAATGGATTCCTGACATGCTACAAAATTCTTTCTCTTTGATCACTGAAGCAAATCGGACGGGGCGTTCTGTACGATGTGGGTAAAAAGTTATAGTTTAATACCCTGAAATTGTATTTGGATTGATTCAATTTTTTTTAAGTTATCATAGCAAAGGTTCCTGTTGTAATTTTGGGAGGACATACGGTATAGAAGAAAATGCTTAAACTATCATTCATCTTTCCTGCATTTTTTTTTTTTTTTTTGCCTTGTGGCTTTGTCAAGGTGTGGACTTTGATACTTCCCGCTGTTTTGAATGAGTGCCAAGTTCAACCATAACAGAAATACAAGTCTATATGTTTCCACACCCAGAATAATGCTCATTCGTTGCCAATCCGTAGAGGAGGAACAGACACTGGAGCTGCATGACTAAAGTCACTGACATCGAACAAACCGCAATGATCACTTTTAATTCTTTAAATCTCACCTTCTCCTAAGACTTGGAGCACTAAGAGGTTGTTCTTCACGGATAGGAAAAAAAAAATCAAATATGTGGAGCTCTTTAGCAGCGAAATTCGTAGAATCAAGCAGGATGGGTCTTGTCTTGGTCATTCTGATGGGTGTCCTCGCTCTCTCGGTATCCCCCAGTGCTGCACAAGGTAAGTCACCAAAATAAAGACTTACATTAATGCTAGAGATGATGAATACGCATCTCAGTTGTGATTTTATCGTTACGAGACTACGATACATACATACATACATACTACTACTACTACTACTACTACTACTACTAATGATAATAATAAATGAACCAATGTCGTTCTTTCTACTCCCTGTTTTAATGATAAATGAGAATTTTGCATAAACATGCAGAATATATTTCTTTAAAACACAGAATAAACCTTTTTGTTCACCAAACATTGCCGAACCCATGCACTGATTGGCTTTGCACATTAGGATTCCTATGACCCACTTCAAATTGTCCTTGTCGTGTGCGAAGAGATGATGACGATGACGATGACAATGACGAAAGACAAAGACACGGGAAGAATACATGTGGTAGTTAATGAAGCTCAGCATGAAACGCGTTGAAGACAATACGTAGGACATGAAGTTAAAGGTTATTGAAGCAAACTGTGTCTTCATTTATACTCAACGATTGCTTTACACGCTATAGCATCCTTGATAATAGGTTTTCTTTCTGAGGATCACCTATCTCGACTCCGACTACAATTGTCTTCTCATCCAGTAACGTGAATGGTAGAAAGATGCTGCTCAGTTGTCTTTAGGACTTTTATACTTACTGTATAATTAGATAAACACAATTATATATATTTTAATTCTGTTATTTTGAGCCGTGTCAGTTGCGAAATTCAAGTGTCCTTCTGCAACGATTGACTCTCATTACCCGAGCGAAAATAGCATCGTGTGCATACATCTCCTCTTATCAATATTGTGCTTATAATCTCATCTAAATGATCTGGAACTCATTCTTCGGAACAACAAGACTTACAGAAAACGCTGGTTCTAATGTCGATACCTGGATACTATTATATGGGCCCTACTGTTATACTGTTGACATCAGGGCAGTCCATCACTCCTGTCTTCGTGTATCAAGGCGCCAGTATTTTCCTGGCGGTTTCCTCCTTGGCGCTTGCGCACCCGGTGCACGCTCTTGGTTCTCCAAGGGCGCCCGAAGGCCCCCCCCCCCTCCCATGTGCCCAATGAAAGACAAAAATCATTAATCATTTAAAAACCAAAATGAATGATAAAGGCACTTTTCTTGTCTAAAAGTCAATTTCATTACTGAAAAAAAAAAAGCGAAATGCACCAGGGATAAAAAATTCGTGGGCAAAAACAATTCGCAACCCTGGCTCTGGCAGCATTGATTTTATACATATCTACTAGTATTCTATACAGTGTTAACGGAGCACGTACACGTTTGCATAAAAGTGTGCTACTTACAATATGTATGGTCTATGTGCGTTACTTCTGACCAATCCATATTGCCAGCCCTAGTGCGAGCCTTAGCCTCATTCAAAAAAAAAAATAAATAAATGGAGGGGCAAGTATATCATTTAGCCCACCCCCCTCCATAATTCCAGAGACGAGGAGATTTTCTTACCTTTTTTTTTGACAGCAAAAAAAAAAAAAAAAAAAAGTTGCCCCCATAAAAATATTAGAGGGGCAGGCAAACATTTTATAATTTTGCCCCCCCCCCCATAATCAATAATTCACGAAATGAGAAGATTCTCTTGCTTTTGAAAGAAAAAAAAAAGTTGCCCCCCATAAAAATATTGGAAGGCAAGCGCACCATGTGCCCCACCCCACATAATCATAATTCCAGCGATGAAAAGATTTTCTTGCTTTTTTGTTAGAAATCTGTCCAATTATTTCACCCAAAAGCAGTGACGTATAGCTATATACGGAGGGGGCGACCCCCGCCCCAATCCGCTGGTAAAAAAAAAAAAAAAAAAAAAGACTTGCCAAAATGGTAATTCAAGGGTTAGTAAACTGCTTTTGAAATCGACATGAAAGGGTGATCAAGAAATAAGATATTTTTCTATGATTTCTTTTAACCGTAATGAAAGAGGTGTATAGTGTGAAACATTGTTCAAAAAGCCCTGAGCCAACAAAAGATTGTGAATCATCGTGATTCCTGGTTAGCATTCTGCATAGTAATAAACAGGATGTGCGCAGTGAACAGAGAACATCCGAACGGCAAAAAGAGTCGCTGCAATGTTTTTGGACTGTAAAATGTCAAAATATTCAAGCTCGTTCGAATTTAATCTTTATGCAACTCTCCCGATGTTGCAACTGATTGACAAATTGCCCTACATCGACGTAATGCCATTCACCCGATGTTACTGCCAGTATGATATCGTCAGCAGTAGCTCCGCCCCTCCCCCCTTTATTTCGAAAGCAAAAAAAATATGGCTGCAAACAGCAGTTTTTTGACTGTAAAATGTCAAAATTTTCAAGCTCGCTCACTTCGCTCGCTCGCATTTAATCGTTATGCCATTCTCCTGGTATTGCTGCCAGTAATTGCCAGCAGTTGCGCCCGGCAATGGCCGGTGCGCGCCCCTCCTAAAAAAAAAAAAAAAAAAAAAAAAAAAAAATCCGAAGCGAAAAAATATGGCTACAAACGGCAGTTTTGGGACTGTAAAATGTCAAAAATTTCAAGCTCGCTCTCTTCGCTCGCTCGCATTTAATCGTAATGCCATTTACCTGATGTTGCTGCCAGTAATTGCCACCAGTTGCGCCCGGTGCACCCCCCCCCCCCCCCCCTCTTAATTTCCAAAGCGAAAAAATATGGCTACAAACGGCAGTTTTGGGACTGTAAAATGTCAAAAATTTCAAGCTCGCTCTCTTCGCTCGCTCGCATTCAATCGTTATGCCATTCTCTTGATATTGCTGCCAGTTATTGCCAGCAGTTGGGCCCGGTGCCCCCCCCCCCCCCCTGAAATTCTAAAGCGAACAAAAAATATAGCTACAAATGGCACATTTTGACTGTATGAAATGTCAAAATTTTCAAGCTCGCTCGCTCCGCTCGCTCGCATTTAATTGTTAAGCAATTCTCCTGATGTTGCTGCCAGTAATTTGTTGTTTCATACCGTCATTCCAAAATCCATTTATGGGGGGACAACCCCCTCCTACAACCTCCCCCTTGCTCGCTCCGCTTGCTCGGGCTCGGTCGCGTTCATGACATCAGTGTAAGAATTAATACTAGAATATAGGTTTTTCCCATTCATTTTCAAACTTTTTTCATTCAATTTCACAAATTTTTTGCTGCAATTTCGTCGCGGAATGTCGGGAGTAGGCCAATCTTACTTTCAAATTCGTCTTTCGTCGTTCATTTTCAAGTAAAGTCCATTCAATTTAGTCATTTGGCATACATTTTCGTCATTTACAGATCAAATTTGTCAGTCTCACTCTCAGCACTCAAAACAGCAGGATCGATTTCGTCTTTTGTCAATCATTTTCGTTAAATTTTCATTCATATTCGTCTCATATCTCTACCCGGTGTGATTTTCCAGTCATTCATGTATTGTTTTTTTTTTCTGTAACCGTTCACATTTTACATTCAGGAGTTAACATACACACAAGTGCCCCCCCCCCCCCCACACACACACAGAACCACACATACAGACACACACACACACAAGCAATCCGAGTACACACTGATACAAACATACGTATACCGTCTCGCAAACGAAAACACTGACAAACGATTTCTAGGCAAACATGATTTAAGACAAAATTTAAGTGTAGAATTGTCGCCTGTTTAATGTCAAAAAATGGATAACATAATTATGTTTGCTGCTTTCCAGGGTACAAAAATTTAAACTTTGTTCATGCATTATGATGCGAAAACCTGGACATTACGAGTTAAAGTTCAAAATGTGACCTGACATACTGTCCTGGGTTATGACTTCTGACTGTCGTTTATCTTTCAATCATTTTCGTTGGCAGTCTTTTTTTTGTGTGTGTATTGTTAAAGCAAATGCTTAGGGAATAATGTGTAACGATACAGTTTACGAGAGAAACTAAAAATATGTCGGCTTAAAGTTGGTTAACCATCAAAATAAAGAATCGACAACATCTGACTAATTTGAATGAAAAATTCATGAAATTGTGTGAACAAAGACGAATTTGATCGTCACATTCTGCGATCCGTCAGCGGGAGGGACGAATTTGAATGGCAATTCACGATTCTGAATGCTATGTCTTCGAAAATGTTTGACGAAAAACGAATAGCAATGACAACTGACGAAATTGAAGTTAGGATTTGCGTTCCACGCTACATGCTTCTCGGGACGAAATTGAACAATAAATCTTTGAAACTGAATGACAAAAGGGCGAAAATGGATGGGAAAACCTATACTATTAATACTAGCGCTTAGAGACATTTTATGTAATAACGCGCTATATAAATGTTGTGAATTATTATCATTATTATTAGAGGTTTATTTAAATGATACCATTTATAGGCAAATTGTTCACTAACAATTTACTTCAAAATGTGGTGATAGCTTAAAAAAGTGGGACTGTTTCAAGTCGATAAAACACGCAAAAAACCTGCATCAAATTGCACCATTTACAACATCAAAATGTAAAAAGTGCTCACCGTGAGAGGGGGACACTCCCTCCCTCATCCTCCCCCTCGCTCACTCCGCTCGCTCTTGCTTGGCCGCGTTCATGATATTCAGTGTTAATATTAAAACAGGAAGTTTATTTGGATGATACTATTTTATAGGCAAATTGTTCAATAATAATCTACATCAAGGACTGTTTCAAGTCGATGAAACAAGCAAAAACATGCATCGAATTGCACCATTTACAACATCAAAATGCAATTTCAGTTCTAACCGTGGGAGGGGGGTTGACCCCTTCCCACATTCCCCCCCCCCCCCCCCCCTTTGCTCGCTCCGCTTGCTCGGGCCGCGTTCATGACATCAGTGTAAGAGTCAATACAAGAAGTTTATTAAAATGATATAATTTGTAGTCACATTGTTCAACAACAATTTCCATCCAAATGTACTGCTACCTTAAACAAGTGGGACTGTTTCAAGTCGATAAAAACACGCAAAAAAAAAACCTGCATCAGATTGCACCATTTACAACATCAACATGCAAAAAGTTCTCCCTAGCTACGCCGGTGCTGTTTCCCCTCTTTGTTTCCCTCAAAAAACACTAAAAGTCTGGGATTGAGAGCTTCTTATATTCCAAATGTCTGTCCAAAAAAATCGCATTACATTAAGTGTCAAAACGCACCCCCTTTGAAAAAAAAAAAAGCTGGAGACGCCCATGACTTTAGTGACTTTACCATGAACATTTCTAACAGCTTCTGCTCATAATGATGAATTATTGTCAGAAGCAGCTGTTGTTTTTACCGAAGGCTGCATGTAGTCTTGAGTCATAATCAGGCACTTTTTCTGTAGATTTGCTACGAAAAACAAACAAACAAACAAACAAACAAAAATTCAGGTTTGTTCACAGTAGAGTTTCACTGAGTATTGATATATATCAATGATGCGAATAAAGAATTAAAGATGTATTAACTTAAGGCCGTGTCACACCTTTCCAGGTACTCAGTAACCTAACCGGGCTTGTTGCGAGGAGGGATTTTCCGCACGCAGGAGAATTTTCCACGGGCGGACAAGAATGTTTGCGAGTTTCGCATCTGTTTCTTACCTACTAGACACGTACTACTTACCTTCTACTTGCGTGTATTCCGTGTGACCTACGTGAGAGCTTTGAAACCGATCCGTTTTCTGTTATGAGCGACTTACAGGTACTGAGATGTACCTGCGCTGAAGTTGCCCGCAAGGTGCTGCTGGTAAGGGTCTCATACTGGTGTTCTTATTGTACCTCTGCGAGCGAACCCCCATGACTCACTCGGAACAAGTTTTGAGCATGCTCAAGGCCTTGTTATACCGTATCTGGGGAAGTTTTGCGGGTTGACTTGCGGGGAAACGAAATTTGCTACCCGGAGCTCTCCGCATTTGCTCCGCTCCTGACAGTACCTAGCGCGTATCTCGCCTTTAGTTGCCCGGAGGTGCGCACGCAAGTCCGATTTAACCGCGGCCAAGTTTTGAGCATGACCAAATTTTTTTCCGGGTGAGTCGCGGGGATGCCCGGAGAGGTCCACGAAGAACGCCAGTAGGAGGCACTTAGCGGCAGCACCTCGCAGGCAACTCCCACGCAGATACTTCGCAGTCCCGTACGCAGATAGTGATATTCTGTGGGATTTCTGCCATTCCTTCAGAGGAATTCCTTCACTGAGTTGTCAGCCCCCACGCGACTGGTGCGAAGGTCACACAGTAAACTCGCAAGTAGAATTTAAGTAGAACGTGTCCAGTAAGACACATGCACTGACTCGCCAAAATCCTTGTCCTTGGAAAGGTGTGACACGGCCTTTAAGGCCGTGTCACACCTTCCCGGGCAAGCTACTCGTCTTCTACTTGCGTGTTTTCCGTGTGACTTGCCTGAGAGCTTTGAAACCGATCCATTTTCTGTTACGAGCGACTTACAGGTACTGAGATGTACCTGCACTGAGGTTGCCCACAAGGTGCTGCTGGTAAGGGTCTCATACTGGTGTTCTTCTTGTACCTCTGCGAGCGAAGCCCCATGACTCACTCGGAACAAGTTTTGAGCATGTTCAAGGCCGTGTCATACCGCATCTCGGGAAGTTTTGCGGCTTGACTTGAGGGGAAACAAATTTGAGTTGGTCCGCACTTGACAGTACCCAGCGCGTATCTCGCCTGTAGTTGCCCGGAGGTGCTCACGCAAGTCCCATTTAACTGCAGCCAAGTTTTGAGCATGACCAAACCTTTTCCGGGTGAGTCGTGGGGATGCCCGGAGAGGTCCACGCAGAACGCAGTTCCCGTGTGCTGCCAAGATAACGACATTCGATCTGTGGGACTTCTTTCATTATTTCAGAGGAATTCCTTCACCGAGTTGTCAGCACCCATGCGATTGGTACACAGGTCACACAGTATACCCGCAAGTAGAACTTAAGTAGAACGCGTCCAGCAAGTAAGACACATGATCTGACTCGCCCAAATCCTTATCCGTCCTCAGAAATTGTACGGTATGCTGGAACCCCCCCCCCCCCCACACACACACACAACAAGCACACGTAGCATGCCCGGAAAGGTGTGACAGGGCCTAAACATGGTTGCGGGTAAAAAGATTTGCTTGCGCACCTCCGGGCGACTACGAGTGAGATACGTGCTAGGTACTGTCATTCGCCGGTCATCAGTGGGGACCTCCGGGTAGTAAGAATTGTTCTTCACAAGTTGCACGCAAAGCTTGCCCGGAAAGGTGTGACACAACCTTTAGACAATCCACGTTCGAACTGACGCCTACAACACCTAATTGTGTCGCTTAAGGCCGTGTCACATCTTTTCGGGCAAGCCTTGTGTGCGACTTGTGAGGAACAATTTTTACATTTCACCTGGAACACAACATTTGGATCGCAAATGGGGGAAACTTAGCAAAGTAGTTCGAATTTGTGTCGCCTTTGTGTCTCGATGACAACTGGTCATTCAAACCAAATTGCCTGTGTCTCTCAGGACCAAGTTACCACTTCTTGGACCGCATCTGCCTTCTCTGTTGCTTGCTTCCCTCTTCCAGGCGGCAATATACTTTTGGAGGGTCATGTTGGCATTTTGCAGCAACGGACTTTACAGGAGGCCTACGGCAGATCGAAACGCGAGGAAAACGACGAAGTACAGTAAAGATACAGGAGAAAACGTCCAATTTTAGGACAAGGGTCGGATCGTGCTATCCGTTTTTGGCGAGGAAAAACTTTGTGCATGCACAAAGTTTTCTGGCCGCTCACCGGAAGACAAATGTCCATCCAAAGGATAAAGAGGACATAAAACGCATTTTAACGGATATCAACGGATGTCAAAAATCGACCTTCGATTCCCATGTGTTTGCCTTATCCGGCAAAGTGTGACAGGGGCATTACTTGCTGAACGCGTTCTACTTAAATTCTACTTGCGGGCATACTGTGTGACCTGTGTACCAGTCGAGTGGGTGCTGACAACTCAGTGAAGGAATTCCTATGGGGACTGCGAGGTACCTGCATGGGAGTTGCTTGTGAGGTGCTGCCGCTAAGGGCCTCCTGCTGGCGTTCTAGCATGGGTGGACCTCTCCGGGCATCCCCGCGACTCACCCGGAAAAGTTTTGGCCATGCTCAAAACTTAAATGGGACTTGCGTGAGCACCTCAGGGCAACTACAGGCGAGATACGCACTGGGTACTGTCAGGTGCGGACCAACTGCGGAGAGCTCCGGGGAGCAAATTTGTTTCCCCGCAATTCAAACCGCAAAACTTCCCCAGATACGGTATGACAAGGCCTTAGCATGCTCAAAATTTGTTCCGAGTGAGTCGTGGGGTTTCGCTCGCAGAGGTACACGCAGAACACCAGTAGGAGACCCTTACCGGCAGCACCTCTCAGGCAACTCCAACGCAGATATATTACTCAGTACCTGTAAGTCACTCGTAACAGAAAACGGATCGGTTTCAAAGCTCTCAGGCAGGTCACACGGAATGCACGCAAGTAGAAGATATTACCTAAGTAGCACGCATCTCATAGTAGGTGAGAGGGAAGCGCGAAACTCGCAAACATTCTCCCACCCCCCCCCCTCCCGGAATCTCCTGCGTGGTGGAAAATCCCTAGCTCGCAACGGTCCTTTTGGCATGAAAGGATTCGATATGTGACACCAAGCAACCAGAGAAGCAAGTTCATTGAATCACCTCAGCATTGGTTCAACCCAGCATTTGAGGGGATTCCCTAGAAATTCGTTTTTGAATTCTCTATAAACACAACACTCTGTTTTTACACACAAAGTCTCTACCGTGGGAGAGGGTATCTCTCCTGACACACCCTCCCCGCCACTGCCCGCGCGCGGTCGCTTCGCTCACTTGCCAAGGATCTCACACTGTCACACGTGCCCCCATCGAGATTTTGCCCCCCACCCCCCTAAAAAAAAAAAAAACCAGCAACAACAACAACAACAAACTAAAAACTAAAAGGCCCGAATTCAAGAAGGTAGTACAAAATAATGAAACCATGGTTTAGACCATGAACAAAAACCCACGGAGCGCCAAGTGTCGCATGAAATATTTCGTTACGAAATCAGTCATGTCGTCGACGAAATGATTTTGAACGAAATGACAATATTTTGTAACTTAATGAATATTTTGTCCACGAAATGATAATTTCATTAACGAAGCGGTCACTTTGTCAAAGAAATATTCCGTGCGACACTTGGCGCTCCATTGTTTTTGTCCAATGTTTAAACCATGGTTTCATTTGTACCATCTTTCTGAATTCGGGCCAAAGTGTTCCGGCGCGCTTGATCATGATGTTTAATTTAAAAAGACTGTACAGTTCTGGTTGATGTGAGGATTTACCTTTTAACGTTTTGCGAGATATTCAGAAACCACTCTATATATGAGATGTCAAAGAGCATGCATTTCTAAGGGGTATCACAAGTTTATTTTATTAAAAGCGGTTTTGAAATGGTGGAGATAACCAAAACCAAGATGAAACAAAGAGATCCTAAAAAAAAAAAAAGTCGTGGCCTGCTGAATTTTATTATTATCACTTTTTGGGGGGTATCTCAGTCATTTGAAAACAAATTTTCATCAAATAAACGATGATTCCCCCTTAAAATTACATGCTCTTTCGTATTTCATCAGAGGTTTCTCATTATCTCACTTAGGAATGTTATGAACCTGAATCCTTACCTCAACCAGTACCGTACAGTCCCTTTAACCTTTCTGATTATGTTGATTCAGGGTTAACACAATTCTGATTGTTAGCATGGCATCCCTTTGACTCCGCTATAAAGACGGGCAATTCAGATCCCTTTCATCCCCATATATTGATTTCTCAACGTAAATCATCACGTGGAGTAGGACATTTGGAAACGAACTACTGATGCCTTGTAATGAACCCATACACAACTGTACACAACGTATTGAAAAGTATCTAATCCCTTGAATTTTTCAAAATCTGCCTGTATGAATTCTTATAGCGTGTGTCCTTCTTTACATTTTGCTTGTTTTTTACTTTGTATTATGTATTGTTTTTGTTCGAAGAACATCAGAAATTGAATTGAATTGAGTAGAATGAATGTGAGCTCTTTCCAACTAGCTTCTGCAGAGTTTCATTTGCTCTGTGTGTCTGTTGAATTTTTGTCATGCTTGAGCTGTGTGATATATTTTTTTCCATGAAAATGTTTGCTAGCCCTAAATTGAAGAGTTTGCAACCAAAAGGCGCTAAATCCATTAAAAAATGATGAATTTAGCGCCTTTTGGAAGCAAGCTCTTCAATTGTAGAACAATTGGTAAGGAGAAGTAGAGAAGATAGACAGATATTGAAGGAGGGAAAGAGAGTTTGTGAGAGAGAGAGAGAGAGAGATAGAGAGAGAGAGAGAGAGAGAAGAAAGATGGCGTATAATTTAATATTCTGCAAACATTTGTAGCAATCAGCTTTTCATACATTGACAAACATGACAAAGACATGGTTAGAATTTACGGCGCTCATACATACTTGGGTGAGCGCTTTTTAACCTACATCTGTACCCTATAGTACTCTTAATATAAAGAGTTCAAATGGTGTGAGCGAGACTTTGGATTTTTTCCTCCATGACACCGTCTTATCATGATCATTACAGCATATCTCATGATTCGCGTGGAGTATTCTTTTTCTCTCCAATCTTGTCGTTGTGGCAGAAATAGTCACATACAAGTTGCACGATATTCCACGACGCCGCATGGAATATATATATATATATATATATATATATATATATATATATATATATATATTGTACCCCCGCCCTTGTTATTGCAGATGCTATATTTTATTGTCATCTATGCAGGTCACATGTCACCGCACCTAACAGGATGTGCATGAACTCTGAGTATACTTATGCGAATGCAAGTGGTCAAAAAAACATTTCCCACTTTTGATCATTAATAGTTCAAAAACTATTCATGCGATAAAACTGTCATTGATATGAGTAATAGCTGAATAGTGTACAATTTTGTTTGAAGTAATTTGAATGTGAAAGCATAAATCAGTTTCATTAAATCTAAGATAGATTTTGAAGTAAGTTTCAGATTTTGGTCAAATTTTAACCCTCTTTACAAAAATTGAACTTGAATGCTTAATCAATAGCCGGGTTCACACGTACACCAATTAGCGGGATACAAATCTCGAGATTTGCATCGCGATCGTCATCCCGAGTTTTTTTGCACGTGTGGACAGAAAAACCCGAAAATTAGCGGGATAAGGATCGCGATGCTAATCCCAAGAAATCTTGCGCTGGTTCGTCAATTAGCAGGATAATTGGCTCCGCTGGTACGTGTGAACGGTCGGGATTAGAATCTCGAGTTTTTTACATCTCGAGTTTTTACGCTATAAAAGAAGAACTGAAATATATGAATGATGTAATAGAATCATTATTTATTGAAATTTCAGTCTGTAAGGGCAAAAAAAAATTCTGCTTGGAGTTATATACAGACCTCCTCAATCTAATTATGATGATTTTATGAATATTATGAACGATATTTGTCGAAACGGTGCACTCCACAACAAGGATTGCATCATCATGGGTGATTTCAATATAATTTTTTTGTCAAGCAGTAATGCTGCCTGTGATAACGTCCTTGATAACATTTTACAAGCCTCATTTCTGCCTCTTATTTCTAAACCAACAAGAATTACTAGTCATTCTGCTACTCTTATTGATAACATTTTTGCTAACCTTAAACCTTTTCCAAAATCTGGCATAGTGGTGAGCGATATATCAGACCATTTTATGATATTTTGTCACTTTGATATTGGACCAAGGAGTCAAAGTACAATTCGAAGGCATGTATTTCGTCGTAAATTCACCCCTGAAAATATCGCTCTAGTTCAAGAAAAACTTCAATCTGTGGACTGGTCAATTGTGTATGACGCAAATGAAAACATTGACCAAGCATAATTATGATAATTTTCTTTATCTTTTGAATAATTGCCTAGATGCATGCAGGATTACAAAAGAATCCCCAAGCAACCATGGGTTTCCAAAACACCCTTACGCTCAATAAATCGCAAGAGTACTTTATATGTTAATTTTATCAAAAACCGTGACGAAACCTCTCGAATGAAATATATTTCATACAAAAATATTCTTACCAATACACTCAGATTAGCTAAAATGAAATATTTTGCGGACCAATTGAGTCAATGCAAATGTGATATCAAGAACACTTGGAAAGTAACACTTGGAAATACCGTTTTGAATAGAGGGAAGGCTGTAAATCTCATTTCTAAAGTTCAAGTTCATAATACTATCATTGAAGACAAGTCTGAAATTGCCGAGATTTTTAACTCATACTTTTCAAAAATAGGTTCAAACTTAGCACAAACTATTACTCCACGTGATAAATCATTTTACGAATTTCTTTCCTCACCAAACGACCACTCATTTTTTTTTCAAGCCAATTGACAGGCAAGAATTAATCAAAATTGTACTTCAGCTCAAAGCAAACAAAGCCCCTGGCTATGATGACATTGGCAATGTCCTTATCAAAGACATTATACATTGTATAGCAGATCCTTTATTGTTTTTATATAACCTTTCACTACAATCTGGTCAAGTACCATCTAAAATGAAACTCGCAAAGGTGACTCCAATATTCAAGAAAGGAGACAATTATGTATCAGCAACTATCGCCCAATATCTTTGTTAACTTCGTTATCAAAAATCTTAGAGAAAATTGTTCATTCAAGGACTACTACCTTCCTTGAATCTCACAACATCATATCTGACTCCCAATTTGGCTTTAGAGAAAAACATAACACAACTCATGCCATTCTAAGTTTGATAAATACCATTTCAGCTTCAATCGAAAAATCCTGTCATACTAGATTTTTCTAAAGCATTCGATACTATAAATCACGACATTCTGTTATACAAACTTGCGCACTATGGTATTAGATGTAAGGTTCTGGAATGGTTCGAAAGTTATCTTTCTGGAAGAAAGCAATTTGTTACCATTGATGAATATAATTCGTCTACGGTACCAATCACGTGTGGGTTCCCCGAGGAAGCCCTCTTGGTCCACTGTTATTCTCTGTTTATGTAAATGACATTCGATGTTCTTCGATTGTTCTCTCTTTTATCCTCTTTGCTGATGATTCAAACTTATTCTATACTCACAGTGATCCTAATAAGTTAGTAGAAGTTTTAAATGTAGAACTTACACATGTAACAAATTGGATAAAAGCAAATAGATCATCTTTAAATAAACAAAAAACCAATTACATGTTATTTAGTAACTCTGTTAAACAACTTCCTGACCAAGTGATATTTGATAATTCTGTCATCAAAGAAGTCAAGACTATACAAAATTTCTCGGTATTACAATTGACAATAAGCTATACTTGGAATTGTCATATTGATAATATTTGTAAGATAGTTTCAAGAAATATTGGCATTATTAATCACGTTAAACGGATTCTCCCCAAGTCAGTGCTTCTTATGTTATATTCAATTCTTATTCTTCCTTACCTTAATTATGGCGTAATGGCATGGGGAAATGCAATACAAACAAAAATGGACAGGGTACTTCTCTTGCAGAAAAGAGCGATGCGTTTGATATGCAATACCGCTTATAGATCACACACTGATGTCTTGTTTAAAGAAAACCGTATTCTTAAGATTACTGATTTATATCGTCTTCAGCTGGGTTGTTTTATGTACAATGTAGAAATTAACGCTACCCCTGCTGTATTTAAGGAAATGTTTCGAAAAAATAATGTTATACATAATTACTCAACAAGGAATGCGAATGATTATCATATTCCTAAAAATAGAACTAGTTTGGGTAACAGAAATTTCATGTTTACTGGTCCTAAACTTTGGAATTCCTTTGATCGTTCACTAAAACAAGCTCAGAGCTTGAATAGCTTTAAGTATAAGCTCAAAACTTTGTTTCTTGATAAGTATTGATAAACAGTTTTATGGTAATAAAACGTATGTATATTTCAATCAATGTTTTCTAGAAGTACTTTCATTAAGTAAATACTCGGAAGGTTATCTTCTGTTTCATTCATTATTCTAATGGTATATAATGTACACTGTAAACACTTTATACATAAACCTGTGTTTTGTAACATATACATGACTTGTTGTATATCTATAGTACGGTTCATAATTGTGCCCTTGTAAATAGTGTATATATGGTGTTTTTGTTATTCCACTCAGCCTTATCTTTGATATTACTTTGTCTATAATCTGTAGGGGGACTACATTATTAACAAGCAGTGCTTCTAAGTAGTTCCCTCCACATTTGTACATGGTGTGATTTTATCTCAGAATATCACGATATTTTGTATATACATGTAATATACTCTGTATAGTATTGATATAATGTCCACTATGTGTTATACTCTGTATATTTTATCATATAATGTCCACTATGTGGAATATGAATAAATTTAATTTCATTTCATTTCATTTCATTTCATTTCATCATGCAATGCGCACATCACAACAGCGAGGCCTCTGCGAAGAGGTCCTTCACCTCTTTGGAGCACAACAACAACAGCGCGCGAACCACACCACTGACGCGTAGGCCCATTCTCATTAGCCGGGTTCACACTTACAAATTAGCGGGATGACGATCGCGATGCTCATCCCGAATTTTTTTGCGAGCGTCCACACGTACCAAATTAGCGGGATAGCGATCGCGATCGGTATCCCGCTAATTTGGCGAGCGTCCACACGTACCGAATTATCCCGCTAATTGCCGATAGAGATAACAGCAAAGCCTGCAAACTGGGTCACGCAGCGCCCTTCTCTATCACTGCCTGCGCGCACTTACCTTTGTCCATTGTCTTTTACGCGTCAGTGGTGTGGTTCGCGCGCTGTTGTTATTGTTCTCCAAAGAGGTGAAGGACCTCTTCGCAGAGGCCTCCCTGTTGTGATGTGCGCATTGCATGATGGGATGGTAAAAACTCGAGATTCTAATCCCGACCGTTCACACGTACCAGCGCGGGGCCAATTATCCCGCTAATTGATGAACCAGCGCAAGATTTCTTGGGATTAGCATCGCGATGCTTATCCCGATAATTTTCGGGTTTTTTCTGTCCACACGTGCAAAAAACTCGGGATGACGATCGCGATGCAAATCTCGAGATTTGTATCCCGCTAATTGGTGTACGTGTGAACCCGGCTAATGCCTAACTTCGCGAAGTAGGAAAATGTCCACCCGTTCACATTACCATTTTGCTAACTGCGAAGTTCACCATGGCAACATTCGCAAAAATATGGTGAGATCCTGCGCATACGCGATGACTTGCAAGTTGTACGCGCTGCGCTGATGACAATACATTTTGAATCAGACTCAGTCTGATTCTATTTTGTGGATTAAACTTGACTTTTCTGGATTCTCTATTTTGATTGGCTCAGTGTATATTCCGCATGAAGGGTCAAAGTACTATACTGACGATATTTTTGACATAATCTTGAATGATTGTACCACTCTGCGGGCTAAATATGATCTCCCGTTTTTGTTGGCAGGAGACTTCAATGCCAGAACAGGGATACTTGGTGATTTTCTTACAGTGGAAGATGAGATTCAAAATGAAATTGGTTTGTCATTCATATCCGAGAATATAACTGATTCTCAATCTGAACTTGAATAGCTTGGCATTTGCACTAAAAGGTTCAACAATGATCGTCATGTTAATAATAACGGTCATAGATTATTAGATCTTTGCAAAAATATGGATATACATATCGTCGGTCGCATTACGAACCGGCGAATGTTCGAATTTGCGCGGAAACACGATTACGAGATAATCGCGTTTAAAGAATCGGGACTTCTTTAAACGTATAAAAACGTGTCTTATAACCGCACATTGATGATGATATTAAGAGAGTGATGAAAGCGGAATTTTCTGCTTTGTTTGATACTAAATATTATTTTGTAGCTGCACCTGGGGCTCTGTGGTAGTGATGCAAAGTGCGTTTGCCGGTTCGTAAAACCCCCCATTTCAGCGTTTTACGTACATCGCGTACTAAAGAGAGGGCATTACGAACCGGCAAATGTATACATTTGCCGGTTCGTAAAGCCCATGCTCAATACGTGTGGACGTAGCGAGTGCGCATTACGAACCGGCAAATGTAACATAATATGGCGCGTATCATCACACATTCCACACGCTTAGGTGGTACGCGCACAGTGTAATGTATACATTCGCCGCTCAAGGTAGTGGGATTGTGATTCATTCATGTTCATTCATGTTAGTTGTATCATAATCATGGATATTAGGAAAGTTAGTCCAGTAGTATTAGCAAAAAGTAAGGAAATTTTGGGGAACAAGCTAATTTTTTCATGATAGGTCCGGAAAATTGTGTAGAACAACATACTAAAACTCCCCGTAAATCCGAGTTGAGCTTTCTTCAAAATCCAAGATGGCGTCCAAAGTGGCCGCCATTTTGATTGAATTTGTATTTCAGAGCATATCTAAAGATAAAATTTATTAGAAATGTGGTCTAATCACAAACAAGGTGTCAAATGAAAGGAAATTAAATTTCCTACAAGATGATACCAAACTTGATGGATGTTATTTCGATTTTTACACATTTTCTAGTAAAAAAAACAATTTTTTGACATTTTCCTTAAAAAATTTGAAATTAACAAAAACACATTTTATTGCCTATTTATCAATTTCATATGTCGATTGACTTACTATAGTCTCAAATGCATGAGAAATATGATTTGAAAACCAGGGGTGAATATATTAAACCAATAAAAAGTTATGTCATGTTGAAGTTGATAACTCCAAATTTAAAAAATCAGTATTTTGGCTCATATCTGTGTACACTATGCATATTTCCATATAGGCTATATGTGTAAACAAAATTCAATGGCTTGATTAGTAATGACTGTCTATTGGGCCATCTCCGTGCAATGTAAATCCGGTTTAGATTGCTGTTTTTGGCACAAAGGTAGCTCAGACCTCTATGATTAAGAAAATTTATGGAAATACTTTTCTGCACCCCGAATCTATGGGCGCCATCTTGAATCTATATATGACCACCACAGAAGACCTATTTTCCTCCATATGAAGCTGAAAAGGCTAACGTTAGAGTGTCAATTTCAGAGGCTACACTCAATTTTGGGGTCAACAAATCTTACGAACATACTGTGAAGGGCTCAAGTGGCAGTGCCCATAGATTGATGATGATAGTATTTTTCTGCCCCCCCCCCCCCCCACATCTACGGGAGCCATCTTGAATTTCAAAATGGCCGCCAAAGGAGACATATTTCTTTGATAAAAAAAAAGAAACTAAAAAAGCTAGAGTGCATATTCCTTTTAAAGACTACACTCTATTTTGGGTGTCAATTAAAACTGGGGAACATACTCCAACAGAGCTGTGGCAGTGGCCATCTTGGATTAATTGAGATTTCAAAATGGCCTCGAGTTGTGACACCATTTTAAACAATATCTTGACCAGTACTCATGACGGGAAATCAATTTTCATCCGGTGTGAGTGATTTGACAAATTGAGGACCAGTTGATAAATTCATGTTTTAAATGTCTATTTGCTATGGCTACTAGAACTATGAATAATGGTGTTGCAATGGTACTCATATGTAATTCAACCATCACAATGTTGTTCTTATGTTGTGTTCATGTATGTATTAGTAATGATCATGATAACTACTGGACAAGTTCACAGCTACCTACATGGTACATACTTGGAGGCACTCAGGACTTAAATTCCATTCTCTGCGGCAGACCATGCATAAATCTCACACAGTAACATAGCACACATGTACAGCAGGAGGGGGATCAGTCTGGAATGTGCCTCTTTGGCTGAATGTTTATTTCCTCCTAAAAACAAAACAAAACAAAACAAACTTGACCCGAGAGACCCTTGTCCACTGGACTGGTCAAAGGAGGCTAGACTGCAGTACACACAAAAAGGGCTTGCTGTTTCACTACTGCTACTCTGAATGTAGACACGAGTAGTTACAGCTTTGTTTCATGGATAACGTGGTTCATACAGTTCTGTACACTTGACAAAGGGGTTTTAAACAGTTGGTAAGTCCAACATTTTTTATATTCCCTAACCACATTACATAAGGAATGACTTCTTATCATTAATATTCATATATACCTTTCTCTTTGGTCCTTACTTTCATTCTGTAAAGTGAAAGGAGAAGTCATCTTAAATAGTTCCTGTCACGTAATATCCAGATTAAGTTCATGAGATTTGTCGTGAATACCTATACATTGATAATCTGTAGGCTATAATTCGAGAGTTTGTCCTAACATTTTCTTAGAGTTTGAACAGTTTGTGACATGTGTATAACAATAATCAAGACAATGTTCGGGCGGACTGGCATAGTTTTATGCAGTCCTTTGACAAAATACCTATTAGTACAATGTATAAAAAATTATACCTTAATTTGACCTGTGCAAACATATGAGGTCATATTTGTTTCTCTGCAAATGCTTTATACTTCAGTATAAGTTAAAACCCCATGCATTTGGATAATCACAATGAATTATGATGATTCAACTGAACAAAACAGGGTTTGTCATAAGCGATGGACCGGGGCCACTAAAAATTGATGACAGGCTACCAATTTTCTAAAAAGGCTATGTTTTGTGGCCGCATCGGTCGGCTGAAATTCAAAATGAATTTCTTTTCCGTTTATTTTGGGCCACCAACATTTCTTATTCAAATATTACAGTTGCCCGAACTGGCAACCAGAGAAAAATGCTGGTGTCGAACCCTGCAAAATAATTACAGATAATAGATGATGCAATGTACACTTGTATGATTGAAAATATTCTACTTTTTATACACTTAAAACAAGAAATACGACTGTTGGGAAATATTGTTTGCTATTTTCAGTAAACCGTCTTACATCTTACAATGTCTTCGTCTCTATACGTTTCCATACGCCGTGTTTACACAAGAAACTTTAGTCTTGTTACAACGTTGAGAGAGTCAATGTGCGATTGATTTAAAGAGACACGTACAGTATATGCAGTGTATATGACCACATATAGTTCGCACTGACTGCGTTCATTGTCTGTTGTCGCGTGTTTGATGTGTTTGCCCTAAATATCTACCCCTTTTGTAGCGGATCCTACGTAAAACTGTTAGTTACATTGTAATCGTAACTACATAGTCATGACTATAGACAATTAGAGACCTTCAATAGTTTGTCAGTTAACAAGGAAACTGCAGCACATTCAAATTCATTTGCTATTGTTGAACATTCAATTGAAATTGAATATAGCCTATATATTTAATGATAGAATGCTTTATCAAGTTTGCGATTGCACGGAACATCCGGCCACTTGCCTTCTAAGTAATAATGATAACAATAATAATCATAATACAAATAATAATAATAGTACTTTTTTTTTGCATTCACTTTCATGAACTTGTCATTCAATTTGGTGAAAGAGTAAGTCACTTTCATATATATGTCATTCTATTTTGCACTTCGGTCTACAGATTTAGTATTTACAATATAGATCATTCAAACTGGAATGCCGTCAAGAGCATTCAAATTCATCACTGACACGGTAAGCGTCTTTTCCAGCATTCAAAATCGCACATCTGTAGGCATTCAGATTTGCATGGACGTTTACATTTGCTTTCGATACTCAATTTTCTTTTCCTAAAATATTTGAACAAGATTTTGGTAATGCAGAGTATACAATGCTGCAGCATCTTCTATATTATTACATCCTGCATTCAAAGAATCTATTGTTAGGATACTAAGATTATTCCAGCCACAGCGTATGACTTACAAATCACCCAACATACTAGTAGCACTTAGCAAAGCAAAATTTATAGCTAAATTGTTTTGTAAAGACATATCACCATCCATTTCTCTAAATATGTGACAAATGTGTGACCTCCTTGACTATTAATACACAATGGTGCAACTCGGTGATAAAAGGCAGTGTTACAACTCCACATGTGATACATCATACTCTACACAATGCACCTACTTATACACTTTAGAAAGTCAACAGTCTTCACCTTGCTAGTCTATATGGGCTCATCTAGTCCACCCAACATTCAGACTGCAGAAACATCACTCAATTTCATCATCTAGACTTCTGTCTTCAACACTTTTTGTTCACTGACATTAGCTAGAGGTCATCCTCATCATCAGAAACCTCCGGTGGTGCAGTATTGCTGCAAGACTGGCCACTGCATTTACTGCACATCGACGAACAAAACAGTCCAAGTTTCTTACAACTACACATCCTGGTGCTACATCCATCCTCTTTGCACCCACATGATACCATGTTCAGCAAGGAGTCAGGTGCAATGGGGATGTCAGACTCAACAGGTACAAGATTTCTATCATGCCATCGCCATCCCCATTCAGTTGGAGAGAGACTGTTACCCATCCATTCTTGGACAGTGAGGTATGTGCGATATGAATGTTGCTTTGATGCAGCAGTTGTTGGAGGCAAACTCGCAAGGTTAAACGATGAGCTCAGGGAGCTGCGTCCTATCGCCCGTTTGTAAGCGATGTGCCGGAATTCATCTAGGGATTTCACCTTTTTGGCACCATACAGCTTCAGGATGAAGGCTTCCCCTGCTGTGTTTACCTCATCATGGGTACTTTCCTTGTTGGTGAATGTATCCAGCATATCGTATGCTCGCATCTTGTGTACCATGTTGAAAGCCTTACGTTTGCCCTGCCGATAGATGGCAGATACCGTGTCGCAGCCTGTAACAGCGTGCAGGAACATGATGTGGTCTTTGGTGTCACCTAACGCATCCTGAATTTCGCGAATGCTGAAGACACTTACAGGATTGGTTGAGCATAACATGTACATATCTGTGGTTGAACTTGCCTGAGCTACTAACAGGACAAGAAGGTCTGTATCTGTTCCTACCACAACAACTGGCAGTGCTTCTGAATTTGCTAGAGCTAGTGCTGTTGTAACAATCAACGTGTCTGCATCTGCTTCTGCTTGTTTGACTCGTATGCCAGCCATCACCATTTTCTCATGAAGACTTTGGATTAGTCTTTTCTTGTTGTTACTGTTTCCTAGGAATGCCGCTTGTGTTGTAGTGGTTGGCATATCATCTGCAAAGATGATGTCACTAGATGTACACTTTTGCGCTCTCCTCCTCTGTTCAGCAGTCTTTGTTGAAACTTTGCTTCCATAACCATCGAAGACGACAGTGGAGTGTGGCCCATAGTGTTTGGTAATGTAGTCAATGTAGGACTGACATACCTCTGCATAGATGGACTGCTGAGGCCACACAACTGAATGCAGAAGATGACCACCATCCAAGACATAGATGCAATTCTCTGGTAGTTTGGATGCTTGAGTGAATGATTTTAGCAGAACACCCAAAGAACTCTTCACTGGCTTTCGCATCAGTCCATCTTGGAAAAGTGAAGGAGGCTGAGGAGCAAGTTCGTATGACAGGAAAGAGCTCATTTCAGAGCTGCTGTGTAGGACACATGTGATTCTATTGAATAGCAAACTTGGATTGACATCTACATTTTGTCCCCTGACTGTTACCATTTTCTCCTTTTCGCCGATTGTCCTTACTTTGTCAGTTCGATGAAGTTTCATGTCTGTGAAACTTTTACCCGACACTGCCGATGCTGCTCTTAGACCAATCTCAACAGCTTGCTCACAGTTTGCGGTAGAATCTGCCACAATTCCAGTTGATATCGAAACCAAACGGTCAGGTTCATAGACTGCAAAAGGTGGATGAACTCGCAGCCATCCTACAAACGCTTGGCGGTCCTTCATATCTTTAGACTGTGCACTCTGTCGCATGTCTTTATGTTGTTCTGATGTACCAGTGTGAACTCCAGTGAACTGCTCCAGTGCATCACAGATAGGAGCACAGCGAGGTAGCGCATGGACCCATTTGGTTAAAGTACTATCACTGATGCCCCGACCATGTGTCATACCTCCAGACCCCTTGAAGGATCGCATCAGGAATTGTTCAATTGTCTGGTCAGAAAAGTTTCCACCCCAGTATGAATCCTGACGACGGATAGTGAAGTATCCTTGCTCTGCAAAAAGACTGTACTCGTCTTTCCCCATTGTTTTCTCCAAGCCTTCCATCTGTTGCAAATACAACCTTGCAGATTTGGCATAAGGCAGATGTCCTGCAGCATGAAAGTATGGAATCATTTCCCTCACACAACTGAGATGAAGCTTCCAGTCTCCTGTTCTTTCTGCACGAATGAAGTGTTGCAGAAGAGCCACTTGACGAATGTACTGTACCCACAACTTTCCTGTTCTGCTCTGACTTTCAGCATGGTGTAGGAGATCTGAAATCACCTGTCGTAACTGCTTCACACATTCATCCTCATCAACATCATTTGCAGTTTGGTTGTGGTTGAGAAGGTCCCTGTAGAGATTCTCTAGGTGACCTTTGTCCACACTATCCAAGACACCAGGTTTCTCCATCAAGACAGTGATGAGGGCAGCTGAGCTCAGAATATGAGCACGCATGGCACGAGAAAAAGCATGACCTGTTAACATGTTCATCACAGATCCTTTGGCATATGTCGTCTGCCACAGTTCCTCCAATCCACTACCCGACATCATGTGACCAATGCTCCCTAGATATGACATCAACAGATGAAACCCACCAAGACGTACAACTATTCTGTCAAGATCTTGTGAAGAAGAAGCCACTATCTCTGCAGCTTTGATGTATAAGGGCTGATCGAATGTGACTGTACACATGCGTAGGCCATACCTCTGACACAGCTGCTGTGCGAAACAAAGCGCAGTATAGATGGTGCTGGGATCTGAGGGCTGCATGTTGATGAATGGCAAAGTTTCTATGCGGGTCTGCTCATATCGCCCATCTTGCAGAGCTGTTTTCATGTATCCACTCCACAGAGGACAGGGTGCCAATTCCAAAACCTGGCCAACAACCCAGAGACAGTCTAATGCAGCTGCTGAGCAGAGGGACTGGATAGGATGGTCAAGATTCTCAAGGGGGGCAACGGTGACAGATTGCAGCCCAGGGCAAGATGGTTTCCTGTATGTCTTTACAGGAATAGATCCAAAGTTTGGTGTGAATTCCGATGATGGTAATTTCACTTTCCGTTTGACTTGTGAAGTTTCCTTTGTCCCAGACGGTGTTACGCAAGCAATGCCTCCCAAACTGTGAAACGTGTTGTGGCCCGATACAGTGGCTACATTAAAATCTGCATTGTCAAACACAAACTGCGTAAAACCATCTAGGTGATACGATGGTTCACCGGATATGAGAGCATGTTCAAACCTCTGGACCTCACGATAATCATCCGAATAGCTCAGGCTGCTCAAAATGTCTATCAGCTCACGGGAAGCATACTTGCGATGGATGTACACAGCTATCCCGAGGAGGAGAGGTGATATGAAGGATCGTGGACGGCATGCTGAGATTAATGCATGCGCTATTGACGTGCATTTCCGTTTTGAGACAGTGTGACTTTTACCATTCCCATCCAACACTTTGTGTAAGAAGCGCTTCAAAGAACTAGGGATTAATGTCTCCCCGTTGTTGGTTCCTTCTAGTGTTGTGTACTCATCACAATCATACACTTCCAGTCTAATGTCATTCTGAATGATGGAGGCAGCCACATCTATGATACGATCATTTTTTGTCTTTCTATCAAACAGCTTATCGGTGTCCCATTTCTCATGGAGAATCTTGTCAGCTGAATCACGAAAACTAACTATGATTTCCTGTCCTCTTGTACTGGTCACAACTATGTCATCACCATAATGTTGCTCAAGTTTCTTCCTGAGATGTTTCAAGGTATAACCTTCATTTCCATCCAAATGCTTGGCCATTTGAATTGAAAGCTCCCGTAGCGAATACTGACACTCGTCGCTATCTTCAAGAAACTCGCAAAGTTTATCGAATGCCCTTTGTCGCAAGTTCTTTTCTGAACTTTCTTCTTCTTTCTCTTTTGTTCGAAAAAACGAAACAGCGCATTGCCGATGATACTTGGCTCCAGCCGCCACCAGGTCACAGTCTTCCTGTATGTGTTCTGATACATGAGTGCCCCAATCATCATTTCTTTCTCGTGCTTTATTCAATACACTTGTTTTGAACTCCAAAGTTTCTACATTACTTACTGCCTGTCTTCTAGAAAGAGGGACCTTGCTATCCTGAAAAACAGACTCTGAACAGAATATGCAATGAATTTTAAAGTCAAATTTGTCAGAAGTTCTTCACCGCAGCACAGGTACGTCATCATCTTCATCAGACGTAGACTTTCTTTTGACAGATAGTATCGAACTTTTTCGTGTGTATTGTTTGCGACAAAGTTCATGGATTCTCAGTGGCGTTGCCTTTTCAAATAAGTCATGAAAACCATCTCCCCGCTCCAAACTGGAAGACACAAGTGTCCTTCGACCCTTATCCCCAACGATACGAGTCTCAGATGACCTCTGTTTGCAGATTGCACAAGCTTCATCCATTATCTGCAGTAACAATAAAAAACAAAATAAAGCAGAGTAAAGATTCAATCTAGGAATGGTTTAAGTACTTTAGTTCAGTAAGAATGGTAACTTTGGAATCTAAGCTAACTTTTTCGTACAGTTTAATGTAAAAAAATAAAGAAATAAACAAAACAGGCGCGGGGCTACGGTGCAATTATCTCCCCCAAAAGTCGTAAAAGCTTTTGAATTCCTAACAGCTATCGAAGCCGTGCGAGAAGTGAGGGGCTGAAATCCCCGAAATTTCAACCTCGCGTATTTCCTAAAATTGTTGGTCAAAAGTCACGAAATTTTCAGGGCACATCTAGAATGGCAATATAATGCTACATACAAATTTCTGGCAAATTATGTTGCGTACTTTTTGAGATATCAGTACTTCTCTGTTCTGAAGGGCTGATGAAAGAGGCTCCGATTATTTCCCGACACAAGTCTGCTTCAACATGAATATGCATATAATTCACATGTTACTAGACTGTAGACTTCAGACTCACTCTCTGCGGAGTTTCGAGTTTGTGCAATGAGATATAATGTCGAAATCAAGACATATAAACTGGGGGTTTTGCAAGAAACGCTTGGAAACAGCAACTACGAAGCAAACGCGTCGAACATTACGAGCATGCGCAAAGCCCTCGTGAGAGTGCGGTGTGCAGTGTATGCAGAACACAGGCATCGTGCGGAAAATTGCTGCATCGTGTGGGAAACTGAATCGTGCTTTTGGAGAAAAAACAAGTAGGCCTAAGTTTACAACCGAATTCACCCCTTTCGTCCCCATTTTATATGTTATTGAAAAAAATTTAGTGAGTGTAAATCATTAATTCTTGAATGTCATCCAAATCTTTGACCAAAAGAAGTCCTTTCTTTGCATGCCTTGACAGAGTTGAATTGACTTCGTTCTCCTACTCGTAGTGCATGTGTTATTGATTGTGACGCAACACTGCATTGCCCATTGTATTATAAGGTTTCCACGCTGGGTGATGGTCATATTAATCAGGTGCAGGCTGCCTTGCCCCTCACTCGATCAAGGATGGGTACGGAGTGCACTGATCAATACACTGAGTCGTGAATACAACGACGATTTGCAGTGCCCGAGCGTTGTTCGACCCTATACACATAACCGTGCGTGGGACTGCCCTTAGCAGGCAGTGCGGGTTTCAGCTACGTGCGGCGCGGACGTTCAAGGGTTTGCAAATCACATAGCTTTCGTCTTTTTCCCGACACAACCGTTCGCGGTAAAATCATGAAAAGATATTTGGAACAGATCTTATATATACTTTGCTGTCCAATATCCTGAAGTTTCGTTTTTGTGCAATCACTAGAAATATGAAAAATAAGGCACTGTTTGCTGATCAAAAAAAAAAAAAAGAAGTGCCTTGTTTTGGCTTAATTTTCACATATCAAATCGAGATTAATCCCAAAATGGTTATAATGACAGGTGAGATCATCTTTTCTTCTTTATTTTGACGTTTAAATTACTTCATTTCGTGTTTTCTATAGCGAGATATCGCAGTTTTGCCGCGACCATTTTCTAGCGGTTTCGCGTAAACAAGTTGTTTACTTTATGTAAATTAGGCAGTACTGCAGTGAAGCTTTTCGCGAGATAATTGCACCGTAGCCCCGCGCCTGAAAAGACGCAACAATCTTTATTTCTTGCACCATTCTCATTGGAATACAGATTTCAAAAATCACATTTTGAAAATCACGTGTTGCAATCCTGGATTTGACAGAATTATGGTACATGTCATATATATCTAACGACAATTACAGTGTATAACAGAAGCTGTGGAACTCAAACATGAATTTGTTTGATATTGAATAGGAATGATTAATATGCTTATTCAGATTGTACACCATGTGGCACTTACCGAACCTGCCCATTACACTTTCAAGAACACTGCGACTGCTCAGACGTCTTCTTGCAGAGTGATCGTTTGCCTGTAAGAATCAAGTAATAATTACATCATTAGTAATACACAGATATAATTCCTTGAGGGATACAGCCTGCTCAAGCATCAGCAGGGGTCTTGAAATGAAACAAGGCCAATTTAGCTTGATATGATATTTAGCTATATGTCATACTACAGGTTTTCTCGGTCAAAGCAACTGTATTGATGATGGAGCCAATTTATTCAAAACTTAAAAAAAAAGACACACATAAATCCTAAGCTCACATAATGCAATGATTCATTTAAGAATTACATGCACTTATTTGGAACTTGGTTGCCTTTCATGACTATGAATGACCAACGTGGTTCCACCGCTGGCTTGAAATGAATTTAAATGCTCATTGCTGAAATGCATGCTCCTATTTGGAATTTGAATGACGCTGATGAACATTTGAATGCTCGGATAGTGAATTTGAATGACCAGATTGGGAATTTGAAAGCTGATTCAGTGCTGCGAGGGTAAAATGCACGAAACTGAATGCTCGGAATATGACTATGAACGACAAAAGTGAAAAATTGACCGGGGAAACCTATAATATACGTTTGAGTTCATAGCTGTAATTTAACGTTTGACTGAACAATTATGGTTGATGCTTTTAGAAAACAAAGAATGATAAAACACTTTTTTGTTTGTAAAAACTCCTAAAGGGAAGGTTAAGACCTGAAACTTCCCAAGTATTCTTTAAATATCAAAAGACATCTGCAGAAGATATGTCAGAGATCTACATTGCTTGCAAATGAGAGCCTTTCAGAAGACAAAAAGTTGAGAAAACTATACATACATTTTAAATCATACTTGTGTGCTATTTATTATTGAAGGCACTGTTAAACAATGTTTTAGATTCTATAACTTTTGAGATGCATGGTCCCACATGTTTTCAGTTTCTCTGACATGGTGTAGAAACAAAGCCCAAACTAATTTGCACTTCAAAGTATAATTCATTGCTTTAAGATAGTAAAAATCTATGAATAATATTCGGGCAAAAAATAATTGTTATGTTCATCACAAACACGCAAGAACAAGGCAAAGGAGAACTATGAAAGGTAAGAGTGATATTACTTGAATGAATGTAGCTAATCAGGCATCGTTTCAAAATGTTCAATTACTAACCATAATTAGTAAAGAATCAACTTACATATAGGGGAACTTACATATAGGGGCCCTACATGGATGAACTTGTATGAAGTACAACAAAGGTAAGACTGCTCAGGCTTGCTGAGGTTTCTTTTGGTTCCATGAAATTGCAGCTCGTCACATACATGATCCTTGATGAGAGTGCCTGAGGGTGTGAAGATGAAGATATAAAGTAGTACTCAGTGTTTAGTAAAATGTCTCTAAACATGTGTCATACATCATAATAGTGTCAAATTGCAATCAGTGACAAGACAAGATGAAACTATGTTATATTTTTGGAACCCACATCGCACAAGCTTTGCTTTTTAGTGGGTTCCTCATATTACACGTTAATTATATGTCCTTATACATTTGTGCATTATTGGTTCAAACTGGCCATTGTGTGAAAAACATTTCTGCTTCAAATCAAATGGAATATAAAACTTGTACGAAATGTGGAATATGGAACGTAAACAATAAAAAAAAAACTGTTAATCTTTAAATCTTGAGATAATGACCACGATTTGATTTCCCTTAAACAATTTTCTTGCGGTAAAATGAATGATGACATATCATCTTTCTTGAGGATGGAAAAAGAGATAACATCCTACTACACATTCTGCTTTGCTTTACAGTACAACTGAAACCAACTCCAACTTTCATCTCTTCAATGCTAATTTTTGCAATCATAAGATTCAGTGAGAAGTTAGTAATTCTTTATACAAAGAAGGTCAAACTTTGTATTTGACATCCCCAGTCTCATGGCCACACACCCAACCACATCAACATTCACACACTTATGTACCTGTAACTTTCAGTGAGAGGTTAGCTTTATTCCTAAGTTTACATAAATCTTGTTTCCCGTAATGCAATAATGTATAGCAGTAGGCAGGAAATGAGTTGGGCCTACTGTATGGTACGGTTCTATCATATTCATAGGTTCTAGACTCTATCCAGAAACTGTGTTCTATGAGAGCTAGTCTCTAATATCTACATCATGCAGCTTTAAAAATTAAGACTTTATTAAACTACATTTACTCAATAGATGTAGACTAGACTGACTTCAAACTTAAGCTTAGGCACTTGATTACATGATGTAGGACTAGTAGTACTTAGTAGTGGTATGACTAACCCAAGAGCGATCCCACGACCCCGGAGCACTCCCATGAATACGAGAGTGCCCTGATGGCATTGTATGCTAGCCATGGAAGGGCTACCAATATGCTAGCAGTGCTAAAGTTGGTCAGTGTCTACTTGATTTAAAGACAGACAAGTAAAATCTTTATAGAAAATTAACAATTGGTGTAGGACTGTAGGATCACGTAGGGCCTACTAGACCTATACAGAAATGTATCGTAAGTTATAACTTTGGTAGGTCTAGACACCCTATTTGTCTTCTTGATAGATCTACATCATTTTGTTTTTATCACTCATCCTTTATTGGATGTAAAATGCTGTGGAAAATGCTAACTGTCTACGAGTGTATTGCAGTCCAGCGTAGCCCGACTAGTACAAAGTCGGGCAGCAGCCGCAGTTAACTACAGTAGTACCAGTAGACTATGAAATGTATGCTAGTAAGTAGTAGTAGGCCTAGAACAAGTTCACATCTGCTGAAGATCAAGGCATAGGCCTAGTCTTACTACGGGAAAATATTTATTGATAGAGAAATATTCTCCTGAATATTTTCTTTTCCAATCTTTTTCGATTACTATGGGTGTATCTATACAAAAGTGATCTATTTCTAAATTTGCTACTAGGTCTAGGCAAGCTACTCTGCTGTTGTTGGTGGAAAGATAATGTCTAGCACACACAGAACACTGTATGTGGGACAGTGAAATGAACTGTCACACTCACACACTTGGGCTTATCATATTGTGTCAATGCACTGAATTGCATACTAAATGTACCTTAAATTTCATGCCTGATTATTATTTCAGTGAAGTCCTACATTTAAATTTACAGGTTTAAGTGCTAATGCTACATGTACTTACCACAATGTGCAAATGATATTGCACTTCTTTCCAATGCCAAGCTAGCTGTGTATGCTGCAGCAGCACTGCCTGGGCTGGGCCTGATGTGGTTACCTAGGCTATGTGCTAGATGTCGCCCTCTTGTGTGGACATCTAAAACTGTCTCAGTTTTTTTTTTTTTTAAAGGCGCTATCCATTTGCAGTGCAAGGTTATGTAGTTATAATTGTACTCTTTTTGTACTCTTTATTAAAAATCTCATATTTTTTATTTTTACTTTCTTTATCGAAAATATTTGTAATCAAAATGTCATAGAATGTCCGGAGTCAAAAGGTACTTCGGTTGCATTCCTCATGCCTTAATTTGGTATACCGGTACTAATTTTGTTGGGTCATTATTTTAGAGGTCATTTTGTATGGTTACCATGGTAACATGATACCCATATTTCCAGTAAAAATAGCTTTGAAATTTAATATTTCTCAACCATTTTCTGGTGATACAGTGACAGGTCAGCATCATGCCATGCATAGGCCTATTAATCTTGACCATCCTTTCACCCAAACTAATGAACATTTAGGATGTACACAGACACACCAAAAATGCTGCCTCGAGAAAAATGCGGTATGACCTTTAAACTTTCACAACTTTTGAAGAACTCAACAATTGCTCTCCTGCTTTTCATATGATGTTGAATATGTCTGAAGACTTTTTAAAGGAAAATGAAATTAGATATTTTCTTGTTCAACTTTGATTAATATGGAAATAAAGATAGTTGTAGATTTAATTTTCTGTGAAAAAAATATTCAAAAACAAAGTTTTTGGTAAAAATTGATAAGGGAAATTTCAAAATTTCGTCATATTCGGCATCAACATTTCGGAAAAATAATTCTCATTAATATGACATACTTCAAAAGGTTATTGGACATTACAATCAAATTTGAAGTTAAAAAATAAAAATTTAATCAAAATGGCGGCCATTTTGGACGCCATCTTGGATTTTGAAGAAAGCTCAACTCGGATTTACGGGGAGTTTCAGTATGTTATTCCACACAACTTTCTGGACCTATCATGAAAAATTTAGCTTGTTCCCCAAAAATTCCAAACTTTGGCATATTTTGAGCTAATGCTCTTGGACTAAGTGTAACAAACACCACAGTTATTTTCTCAAACTATACAACCTACCTGTACTTTTACACATTAATTGTTGATGCGAGTAATGTTATCAAACTGTGCAATGGGTTTTTGATTGGATGAGTACCGTTCTATTAAAGTGTGCCTGGTATAGTCACTGCAGGGCTGCCAACTCTCACTCATCGAGAGTGAGACTCACTCATTTTGGTCCTTTCTCACTCTAAAACTTTATTTCATTTGCATGCATTTCTATTGATCTCACTCATTTTGCCTCCTAAATCATAGCATTGGCCTATGGCAGCCTCACTCTCAACTAGTTTCAAATGTTGGCAGCCCTGTCACTATCTATAAATATTACAAGTGTTAAGTCATTATCAGTATTGAGAGAATATAATTACACCCATACAAACACAAACATACACAAACACACATACACGCAAATATACACCAGTAAACACACTCGAACCCACACACACAACCTACTTTCTGACACATTAATTGTTGATGCCAGTAATGTTATCAAACTGTGCAATGGGTTTTTATTGACTACTGGATGAGTACTAAAAGTGCGCCTGGTAGTCACTGTCTATAAAAAAGTGTAAATTCATTATTGAGAGAATATAATTACACCCATGCAAACACAAACATACACAAACACACACTATACATGCACATACCAGTACACACACTCGAACAAACACACACACACACATGCCCTCTTACAAAGCAGTCATAATCACCTTGTTCTCCCAATTCTAGGTATCTGTGTCTCTCTCACTCCTCTTTTTTTTTCTCTTTTGTTCTTTTTTTTTTGTTTTCTATTCACCAGTCCCCAAGTTTGTGAAGAATTCTGCATTTTATTAATTCAAAATGCACCATTCCACATGTGTGTTCATAATTACATACAGTAACTACAAAACAAAGCATTCTCCTCAAACTTCCAGATATAACCTGTAAATTCAGAGAGTGATTTTTTTTTTTTTGCATTTTCGACAGCTCACAATAATTACATTGCACACTATTATTACAATACATTAAATTACAATTGATACAAAATAAATGTGACATTCTCCATGATACTTCACTATGTAATCTCACTTGGAATGAGAAGTTAGGCATTTGTTGCATTTCAGAATTGTGTTCTGACCACTATAAAAGTGGTGCAATAACATGTACAAAATACAAAATTCTCCCAACACCTCACGAGGTAATCTGACCTGTAAATTGGTGAGAAGTTCTGCATTTCCTTGACTTTAATGTATTACAGTAGTATGCGTGTTAGTCACAAATAGTGCAATAACATGATCAAGTGTACCATTCTCCTCACACTTCACAAGGTAATTTTGCCCAGGGTTGAATTAATGAAAGTGATACCCAATGTGTTTATAACTACGAGTCTACAAACTTTAACAGTCTGCCAACTACTGGACTGCTGGGAGGAGAGTAGTGTACGTCATTTGTCTCTTTTTGCTGTCCTTAGGATGGGGGACAACATGACAACATGTTAATAACATGTCTGGCTAGCCATTCTCTTTCTAGGACCAGAATTTTCAAGGCATGATAATATTGTCTGATAGACATTCTGCCATTTTCACTGAGGCAATCATAGCCAAAAGATTGATATGGTTACGTGTTAAATCACATCTTTGATGGTTAAAATGTGTTCTACCATCTACAAATATTTCTGACTTTTTGTGGGCTCACACACTGTTCAGCTTTTGTTTGACAATTCTGTTTTAGATTCCATGAATTTTTTCATGACAACTGAAGATCTATCAGGAATAGAACTGATGTCAGTACCTATACATATTCTTCCACATGAAAATCTTCTGGCTTTGCACTGACATCTATCTTCCACTCCCTCAAAAGCCTCAATGGCAGTAGTTTCCAAATTTGCAATGAAGAGACAATAAATGGAATACATACTGGAACACTACACTTTATTTCTATTGTTTCTTTTATATTTGAATAAGGTCCTCCCGAAGTGATAAAAATTGGTCGATTTGTGTGAAATTGTGTTGAAATTATTGAAAGCATGTAGCAAATATGTAACACTGAAGATAAAATAATTACCAGAAAGTATTACAAACTTGATCATGCATCAAGTCTATATTTGTACAAGGCACTATGAGCAAGAAATTCACCAATAATTCCCTTTCCTTTCCTTACAAGAAACATGTACAATAGTTTGCCTAAATGGTCTTTATTTTAGGAAAGTTGGTCAACAGTTAGTGCACTACATATAATAATGTAAATACAACCAGATGTATACCAACAAGACTAGATAGAGGGCAGTATAGAATACATACAGCATAATATGAATATGCTGTACTTCCATTACACTTCACAAACAGTTTTCTATTGCTTTCCTGTGTCCGGTTACCATCAAAATCGGTTCTTCAATGTCTGACAGGGACATTGCTTTCTCGAGATTTAACAGTTTTCCATCATCCAGCAAGGTTCAGTATTCTTTGTAATCTGAAATAAGAGTGGAGGACTTAGTCTGCTTTTTAAATTGAAATCAGGTACACCTAATGCAGGAAAACAAATACATAATTTGATGAAACTGCCAAGTCTGGTTGAATAATTGTTACTTCATTTACTGTTTTTTTTTAACTATTCTTTGCAGAAGACAAACTATTTTCTTTAAATTTTACAGGTTGCCTGCCACAAACTTTTTCTTACAAGAGTGAAGGATAAAAGAAAAAAAAAAGATAATCAAAGTATTTATCACATGTTTAAATTATTTTACATTTGTTATTGGAAAATTAAGTTTTGGCTCATAATTGCTTTTTTAGGAATTTGCACCACACAGACAGATAATGTAAGAAATACAAACAACAGTTATACAATGCCCTGAACTTCTCAACTCCAGTTGAATTACCTTCAGTTTCAAAGGTAACATTGCTGCGTTGTTTCTTAGAATGCGGACACCACAGTTGTTTGTAGAGGCTCTGCTTCTGTTGCTGCTGCTGCTTCTAGCAGTGTTGCTAATGTTCCTGGAAGTGCAAATGCTAAAGTTGCAAGTAGAGGCTCTGCTGCTACAGTGGTAAGTAGAGGCTCAGTTGCTACAGTTGTAAGTAGAGGCTCTACCACTGTTGTTGTACTTAGAGGCTCAGCTGCTAGGGCTGTATGTACAGGCTCCGCTGCTGCTGCTGCTGCTTCAACCGGCTGCTGATGTTTCTGGGGATTCAGCTGTCACAAATCGACGTTGAGGCTCTGCTACTGCTGTCGCAAGTAACGATACTGCTGGGGAAGTTGTAAACAATGCATCAATAAAAAAAAAATTATGTGACCATCCTGAGGGTAGAATCAACAAGATTTATACTAGATATACTTGCAAACATCTATCATGGACACTAGAATCTACAGTGTATTACATGCACATAAAGCAAATTATCAGTAATTGATTTTGTTTTGGGACTGAGAAGACGTTGACATAATAAATTGTAAGTAATAATCAATATCAGACTTTTAAAGAAAGGAAGTGGAAAGCTAACAGTCTTCAGCATCCTACAGTCATTACAAACTGCAATTACGACATTTGTTTTATTCATTACACAGAATTGAACATTTATATTGAAATGGTAATGCAATGAAAGTACATTGTACCTACATGATACTATGCATAAAAATCTCTACATCATTTTAAAATGAAAAAAGACATAATATATCTTGATAAACTTATTGATGTAGAACAAATCAGTAACTATGTATTCAAATTACCTCAGGCAGACAGAGGAATGCCCTCGTCATCTGACATCCTACGTCCATCCATGGGCATATTGAAGTCTTGAAGCACCCTCCCTTTCCATTTTCACTTCTCATATGTACGCAGGAACCTTGTTTCGGTTTGGTCCGTTGAGCATGATAGAGGTCACTTGAGCTGACAGGATTCATAGAACCATCCCTCTTCCACTTGACAAGAACATCTATGCCTACGGTGGTTCAAAAACACAAAAAATTGTATGGACAATTTCAGTGAGAAATTTGACAGTTGTGTCATACACTATGTGATAAAACATTACAAGTACCTGCAGGTTTGAAAAATGTGAAGAAGAGTATTTCTTAGAGCTAAAGCACAATTTCAGAAGAAAAAACAAAGTAACATAAGGAAATTCTTTACAGGCAATCACCTACGACATTTTGTGAGACAAAATGAAAATAGCTACAGCCAGCATACCTATTTGAAATGCAAAAAAAAAATTGTCATCAAAGTCTGCTGATCTCTGAAGGGCATAGTAATTCAGGTGCTATTGGTCGAGCTTTTACACCTTGGGGTTGGCAAAGGTAAATAATGATAACTGCTACACATTCTTTGATTAGAAATGTGATGTCTTTCACATAAAAACCTAACAATCTTATACACAGAAATGTTAGTGCTTGCTTTTTTCTCTTTTAATACATTGAGTAGCAGTCAACATTGATATACATGTATGAAATAATTACAGTAAGGCCATTAGAAACTTCCCCAAAGTATGCTCAAGCAGGTGCCTAGGGAAGAGCTTGTAATATCAACATGAGCCTGTCCTCACCAGGTTAATATCTGCATAAGATACTTGACAGTAGAGTTAGATAAGGTCGACATTACAGAAAAGGTATGACTACATTACATTCCAGATATCAAAACAGTGATTTCTGTCAAATGACATGGTATTGTTCAATCATCTATTCCACTGAAAGTAATAAATGACCTATTCCATTCACCGTAAACTGAGAAATGTTTGTGAATACCTGGTTCCTAGTACACTTTATGGTCCACAAGTACCGGTACCATAATCACTTGTTACGAATCAAACTTACCATTATAGGCAGAAGGAAAAAACATCCTCATCACCACTACTCTCTGCGGTTGTACGTAGAGGCTCTGCTGCTACAGTCTGAAAGGCTCAGCTGCTACAGTTGAAAGTTAGGATCATGCTGCTACAAATGTAGAGTTTTACGGTAGCATACATAGACGCTCTGTTGCAATAGTACTGTCGGTAGGCCTACTGTAGTACATAGAGGCTTCGCGACTACAATTGTATGGAGAAGTTCAGCTGCTACAGTTGCACTTAGGCTCTGCTAATGCTGCTCCTGCGCCGAGAGGTGCTGCTGATGTTCCTGGGATGCTAGCTGCTACAGTTGTAATGATAGCGGTGCTGCCTTTGTTTGTGGGGACTCGGCTCCTGCTTGTAGTGGCCTGCTGCTCCTAGAATTATCCCCAAGATATAAATAAGGAAAATCATGTCAGTGTTATCAGGGCACAAATAGGATACCGCAGTAACTTATAGAATAAAAATCCCTGGATATAGGCTTATACTTGTACCGGTACATGAGTGTTAAAAAAAAAAAACTGTGAGTACCGGTACCGGTAATCGACTTCGTTTAATATTTCTGAAAGTTCATTGATATCTGTCCCAGTAATCAAAATAAGTAACATACCGGTGAATACAACCTCGATCTAGCCTATAAATTTACTGTTTATGCAGGATTTTAGTTAGACAGTAAAGGCCAGAGCAGCTATTCTTGCATGCTTAAGGAAGCTATATGTAACTATAACTGACTTAACACTGACGCTAAACAGTCTCATCATGCAATTTCATTCTTACTTAGGGCCTAAATACTATTCTTTCTTTTTTTTAATGCAACAACATGAATCTTTGAAAACAATGGTAATCATTTATTACTTTGGGCCTATTTTCAGTTCTACCTGGGTATTTGCAATTGCTACACGATATTTTTTTTTCAGTTTATAGATTCTACTATGCTTTAGTTTAAAAAACAATGCATCCGGGTTGTATGGGAGGATTGCTTTATCTCTGACCAAGAATAATCAAGGACCCCCTTCGACAAAAATGGTGGCTAGGTGTACGACTGTGTAGGATCTACAAGGAAATGAAATACACAGGAAAGCTACTTTTACATGATAATGTCGAGCAATTCTACTTCTCTGATGTAATATTTTATGGTACACATTAACCTGCCCCGATTATCATTACTTTTGTTTTTAAACAGAAGATTAAATAACAAATGAGCAACAAAATGCACCGAGTAGTTACATACCAGCACAATTCCGAGTGCATGGGACTGATGGTGATGACGAGCCCTCGCTCGCGGCCTCGCAAGCTCATCGATTCGCCCCACATACCTCACGTGTGTTCCGTCTGAACAGGGATTTTACGAACCGGCGAATACGAACATTTGCCGGTTCGTAATGTCACAAATTGCAGCATTTGGACATTTTGAAAATTCGTCACTACCAAAAATACATGTTTTCGTGAATTTTGCGATTTGATATTTTGGGGATAGATAGAGTTTGGTATGGACATTCAAAAAATGGAGAAAAGTGAATTTTGAAAAATTGACCCAAATTCGAACATTCGCCGGTTCGTAATGCGACCGACGATATATAGTGAATTCGGTGATGATTTCGGTATTGGTCGTTTAACATGTGGCAGTGCCAGTACTGTTGATTATGCTTTGGCATCTCCCGAAGTGTTCACAAAAATTGAAAATTTCTCCATCGGTACTTTTGATAAATTTCTATCAGACAAACACTGTCCGATTTCACTCGAAATTGTCAATAAATTTGCTTATGCTGTAGAAAGATCTACTGGAAATTATAATGTTTTTGGAACAGACGTAGATAATTGTAATGATGAAAAGTCAATCAAGATCAAATGGGAGGATAAGAAAAGAAATATGTTCGTTCAAAATTTTGATGATGCAGAAATACTTGCATCAATAGATTACATAGAGACACTTACTAAAGGAAACATCTCTCAAAGTGAAATTGATAAGATCGCTGGTAATCTACGCAATATCTATTTAGATGCTGCAGTTGCGTGTAATATGGTTATTGAGTCTCTATTTCAATGCACGCCGAAACAAATTTCACGCAAATCCTTGGTTTGATAAGGAATGTTCTGATGCAAGAAACATTTGATTTATACGAGCAAGAAATGTCTCCCGTCGAACTAAAACTGATCGTAGTGAGAGTGAAATTAAACGTAAAAGTAAACTGTACAAAAATGTTATCCGTTTACAGAAGCTCAATCATACCTGGCAATTAAATTCAGCGTTAGGGAATTTAAAAAGATCAAATCCGAAAGATTATTGGAAACTGATTAATAGGAAGAATAGATACTGATAAACATCCCGAGAACTATCATCGCATGATTTTTATGATCATTTTAAAAGTTTAGGTAGTGGTAACGTACGATCTTATGATGCTGGTATTGAAGCACTGCTTAATGATACAGTGTATGTCAAATGAAGAATTAGACAGAGAGATTGAAATATCGGAAGTTGTCAATCAAATGAAACGACTCAAGAATAACAAGGCACCAGGCCTTGATTTGATTTTGAATGAACTTCTGAAAAATAGTTCAAAAATTTGGTCAAGTCGATAACCAAATTGTTAAACCTTGTATTCGACAGTGGCATTGTCCCAACAGATTGGGTATTAAAACCATTGTATAAAGGGAAGGGCTCACGAGATTGTGTTGACAACTACAGAGGTATTACATTATTGAGCTGTGTTGGGAAGCTATTCACGGCAGTATTAAATGATAGAGTAACTTTGTTTGTAGAATCACAATGCCTGTTAGGAGAGGAACAAGCTGGTTTCAGATGCGGATATTCAACTATGGACCATGTGTTTTCATTACATGCTATTCTTGATTTTTATTTACAGAGAAGGAAAAGGGTGTATACAGCTTTTGTTGATTACAAAAAAGCATTCGATTTGGTTGATAGATCTTCTCTGTGGTTGAAATTGTTTGACCATGGAATTAATGGTAAATTACTCCGGGTCGTTAAGGATATCTATAGAAAGTCAAAATCCTGCGTTTTTTATAACAATTCTAAATCAGATTTTTTTAAGAGTAACATAGGTGTAAAACAAGGCGAGAATTTATCGCCAATAATATTTTCGTTGTATTTAAACGATTTTTCGTCATTTCTGTCGCAGAGATACCCTGGCCTGGATTCTCTTTCGTCAGGTATCAATGAAACGTGTTCTACCGAAGAAGTGAATATGTTTGTTGATTTATTCACATTACTATCTAATGCAGATGATACGATTGTGTTGGCTGAAAATGCTGAGGAACTCCAGTTAGCTCTTGATGCTTTATTTGATTATTGCCAATTGCGGCATATGACCGTTAATACTGCTAAGACTAAGATAGTTATTTTTTTTTAGAACAGTTAGAACAGCTCCTACCTTTCTTTTCGGAGATGACAAAATTTGTGTCTGCGATGATTATGTTTACTTAGGAACGACATTCAATTTTAATAATAATTTTAAGAAAGCTATAAACAAACAAGTAACCCAAGCCAAAAGAGCGTTGTATTCCATGAAAAGTAAAATTTTACCTCTCCTCCTTCCAATCGACGTAAAACTAGAGCTATTTGAACATTTGATCATGCCTATTTTGCTTTACGGCAGTGAAATTTGGGGTTTTGAAGACCTCGCCCAAATTGAAACTTTCTTTTGTCGATATTGTAAGGAACTACTTGGATTACATAAGCGAACTCCGAATTGTATGGTTTACGGAGAAATAGGTAAAGATAGATTACAAAAAACAGTGACCCTTCGGATGGTAATGTTTTGGTTTAAACTGGTTAACAGTAATATGTCAAAGATAGCGCATGTTTTGTATAATTTTCAATATGGTTTATCGGCGAGGCAAGAAAATTCGATGACATGGGTAATTAGGATAAAAGAAATATTTAACAACTTAGGTCTAACTGTAATTTGGAACAGCCAAGCATCACATCTCACTTTAGATGGCTTCAAAAGTTTAGTTAGTACCAGATTAAATGATATTTACAAACAAGAGTGGCATAGTAATGTAGACAAAATTCCCAATGTTTAAATTATCGAATTTTTAAGCAGGATCTTCATTTTGAAAAGTATTTTCGACACCTTAATGATTCACAGGCAAAAATTTTATGTAAATTCCGTTGCGCTAATCATAAACTGCCAGTTGTTTCTGGAAGATACAATCAGATTCCAAGAAACGAAATATTTTGTACCCATTGAAATGAAGAGAAAATTGGTGATGAATTTCACTACCTTTTTCAGTGTAGACTCTTTAATGAAGAACGAAAGAAATTACAAAGCAAGCTTCGGACTGGTGTGTTTTGACCTCCGTCCATCCAGTACACGTACATGCATAGCCACGAAAGCGCCGTGTATAAGTATCCATGCCATTGCGAAACACATGCTTTCGCGAACATTCTTCTCCCCTACATATAAGCAAAGCCATGTGCAGGGAGAGCTAGAGGGTCGCGCCGAGGGGTAGCGTGGTTGTGTATTCATGTACATGTACAGTACGTCAGTATGCATGTGCATGTGTGCACTACATGTACATGTCGTATGCCGTTAGTGTATGGTGAGTGCTCATCGCGAAATCGGGCACCCCGCTTAAAGGGGCCGTGTTTGCTACTCCAAACCTGTCCCGATGATGCGATGAATACTGTATTAGTATTTTTTATCCTTTTTGCAAATAATACATGCCTTTTTTACAGGCTGTGCCTTCTTTACAATTGATATATAACTTATTTGTCTTTTCACCCTCTCCTTCCTTTTTCTTCCATCTCTCTACTTCTTCTTCTTCTCGTTCCCGTCTCCATATTTCCTTCATTCTTGTTTACTTAGCGTATGAATTCATTTCCGTATGTCTTTGCGTTTTTCTTTTTTTTTCTGTTTCTATTTTTCTTTTTTTCCGAACCAAAAGTCACTCGTATATCTTTTGTTAATTCACCAGTCTTGTGTCCTTCTCACTCTCCATCTTCACCTCCATATCCCTTCTCTCTCTCTCCTCTCTCTCTCTCTCGTCATATTTCCCTTTCTTTGTTTTGTTTTGGTTGTTTTTTTTAACCATATATCGTGTATATATTGTATATTTCTGTACATTTTTTTTTCTTTTCATCAATCGCATTTCATTTTTTTTTTGTTATAGTTGTTTTGTGCACTTTTCAGAGTTATTTGCAATTATTATTTATTGATATCATAATGTGCTATATGTTTTTCATTGGACTCCGATACCCAGAGTTTGGGTTGTGAGTAAATAAACTTTCAACTTTCAACTTTCAACTTTCAGCCCACTGGATGACTGAGATATAAATATCACACACACGTCAGAATGCTTTGTATTGTTGAAAGGTTGGCCTGCTGTTTTTTTTTTTTCGTTTTTTTTTTCCTACCAGCTGCAAAGTTCTTTAACTTTTAATATTTCCATTTTATTATAGATAGAATTGTTTTGTTAGTATGGCTATTTTTACAATGTTATTTTTAGGTTCGTAAATTTCTATTCATTTTATTGCAGTTAACTTCAGATTTAACTTGCGCATCAGAATTATAGTACAAGCACACGGTAACATCTCTGTTACAACTCTGATGGAGTGTTTAATTTTGAATTATTTGTGAACGATTTTCTTTTTGGTAGTTTTTGCATTCAGTGTGAAGTTCTTTCTAGACTCATTGTATCGCGTTAGCAGGCACTGCACGCTATATAAATCGTCGGTGATACGGCGAACCGACGAAAACCGCCGCGCAGCGTAAAAACACAATTCCGAGAAAATCGCATTTGAAAAAAATGGGTAGCGTCAATGCACTAATTTCATACCTTCTCCCCATCAAACTGACGAGATGTTTGGAAAGTGGTGAGAGTAAGAGTTATGTTTTCAGAAAATGTTGTTTTCACAGAATAACAAAGGCTACTGTTAATGAGAATAATGTGGAAACAAGGAACGTCACTTCGTCGAATGCCCCCTTTTTGCGATCTCCATAGACCCCGTGTATAAGGGCGAGTACGAAGAAGTGACAAATACCGCTGTGCGTCACTTCGTCGAATCTCGGCGCGTGTAAGTCAATGGGAATGATGATATTTGTCACTTATTACATGGTTCGGCCCATGCTCTAAAAATGTAAATGTTCTTTTGTCATGCCTGGAGTTTTAGACCAGGTACCACGCTAAAACAACAAAATAATATAGACGTAATTTGTTGTTTTTTCCCTCGTTCTGTGGATTTCCATGGTTCTTTGACAAATCAACTTGTGTTCTTGTTAATATATTATGTACATGTACCTATGTGCTCTCTATTCTTCCCCTTTTTCACATCATTTGGTTCTTAGGAAAAAAACTTCAACAAGAAAAGCAACGATTAAAAAAAAAAATTAGTGTTCATTAGGTCAGTGTTTTTTCATCATTTCTAGCATTTTCTGGTGCGATTCCGTCTTGCACATTGGAGCTCTATGACTTTCGGTCTATTTGATGTTTCAGTATATCTTTTTCTGTATCCTTCTATATCAGATGTGTCGTCTCTATTTAAAAGCGTAAATGGGGGGAACCACCTCACCAAACACTGTCCTTTAGTGGGAACGATACATACATCAAATTTAAAGGCCCGGTCCCACTGCACTTACGTATGCAAAGAGGATGTAAAGCGTACAAAAAATCTTGCCATCCGTTGGAAAACGCTACGAATCCGCTGTGTACCCATCGCATACGTGTTTCATCCGCTCTATCCATCGAGCATCCGTCCACTGTGATTTCATCCGCGCAAAAAGTTTTAAGCTGCTTAAAACTTTTAGAACGGATGAACTTTCCGCTGTGTACGATGTAAATCCGCGACATACGAGCAACAAACGTTGTATGTCCGTGCGGCATCCCTTAAACGTCCGCCGCATCCTCTCTGCATCCTCTGGGCATCCTCGCAACTCACATCCGCTGCAGTTAAAAACGGAAAGAGGGAGGAAAGATATGGTACGTGGAACGTCTTTACATCGTTAACAGCACGTTAATAGAAAGGATGTAAGCGTATGCATCTCGTATATAAAGTATTTCGAAAGCATCCCCTCTGCATCCGCTCTGCATCCGCTCTGCATCCACTCTGCATCCGCTTTTTCTGCTATGCGTCCGTTTCGCAATTATCTCCGGTAACCCCTTCGGAGCTGTCATCCCCTTCCATCCGCTTTCATCCGCTAGGCTTCCGATGAACATCCGTTTAACATCCCCGCTACATACTACCCACGTCCGTTCTATTTCCGTTCTGTTACCGCCAATTTTCGCCAATTTTGTCAATTTCTGGAGCGGATGAAAGCGGATGAAGCCATCCCCGAAATTTTGCTCGTCCGCTGTGTCCTTTCTGCATACGCTTTGTGTCCGTCGGCCAGTGGGACCGGGCCTTAAGGAGGGGCTCCTAGGAAAATACGTACATGCCATCCATGCCGCCTTTGTCTCGCTCACACAACTCTCAGCTAGCAAATAAACTTATCATCACCGTTTTGCATCATGTCATATTTAGTTATATTGCAGAATTTATTTTTTTTTGTGTGTGTGTGATTTTGCAAGTGAACTTGCAAAACAGTAGAAAGTACACTTGTAATCAAAATGTAAAACTCAAGGAAACATTCAGACATAGACAAGAACACACACACACACACACAATCTCTCCCTCATACATACACAAATACAAAAGAGCATTTTGTCACCCAATAACTTACGAGTTGAAAATCACTTTAGATTTATTATATTACAGGAGTACAGTGATTATTAAGCTATTCTTTATTCTTCTTTTCAAATCCTACAAGCATTGCTTTTAGTAGGTTCCTAATATTTACACATCATTATATTACATGCCCTTATGCATTTGTGAAATTATGTCTAAAATTGAATGTTGTGTTATACATACATGTATTTTACTCTGAAATCAAATGGAATATGAAACCTGAAAATGGAATGTGGAATATGGACGGAACTTGAAAGAAAAAAAAAATCAAATGAAATTGCACAGATAAATACAATTTACTAACTGGGTTACATAAAGTTTGCTGTCACACGCCTGGAAGTAGAAATATCAAGAATGCATGGCAACATGACAATAGATGGCTAACATATCTTTCATAATCATTAAAAATATTTTTCATAGTTTATCAAGCAAATCAAGAAAGCAGCTGAACTGCCAGCAAATCTATCATGGCAGAGATTTACTCGCATATACTGACATGTGTTCCAGTTCATATTCATTGCACTCTGAGGTTCTCTGTATCAATGTAACAATTATGATAATAATAATAGTAATAATGAAAATGATGATAATAATAATGACAACAATATATAGTAATGATGATATAATGATAAAATCAAGCTCAAAGAGATTTGCATTTGTCCATTTTAAAATGCCTCCTTTCACTTATGAATCCGTTTGACTTTCCTGGTGCTATGATTTACCCCTATACTATTTATTCTTTTTCTGTTTTGTTTTTGCTTTATTTTGTTTTGTTTACTTTGCTTTTTTTTCAAAGGTGATTTGTCTTTTTTCTGGTTTGGTTGATATCTGGCAGAGCACTTATACCATCGCCTATGGACTCATCTACGACAAAACCCTGAGTGAAGTTCAGGGGTTAGACCGCAACAGTCTGGTCGTAGCTCAATGCCTAATACTGCAATTGTTACCCTACATTTAAAAAAAAAAATCCTCAAACATGGATTTTAGTTAAATAGTACATTCTGCATAAGCAGACTAGACTCTCAGCCTTTAATGGTCTATAACTCAATTGAAATTGATTCTTCTAACCTATTTGAATGTTGGAAAGAAGTACACACACTGGAAAAGAATACTGAGAAATGGGCTCTGAGGTATCGGGTCTACTTAAGAGATTAACATTACCAGTACCATGAACGAGACAAAAGTATAACGGAAAGCTCCATAGCAACAGTAGTAAAGGGATTATCACATAAAGCTGATAATATTAATGTGAACACAAATTAAAGAATCAGTCAAAAAATAAACAGTCAACATGTTTTACAAATTTAACATTATACATGTTATTTGTAGCATACACATGGAATTTGAAATTCATTATCATGTGTTTGAACTACACCACACAACAATAGACGTTTTCTTATTTTTTTCACATGATAGCCTAAAAAGACTTGATATTGAACTTATTTGAATTTAAACTTACATGTACTTGAAAGACATAGTATTTCAGAAATTTTTGTTGTGTTGGAAGATTTTGTCATAATGATCTATTAAAAAGTCACTATGAAATCTGCATTCACGACTGTCATCACAGTGCAAGCAAAAAAAATAAAAAATAATAAATAATAATAATAATAAATCATAGCAGCCAAAACCATATCTTGCACTCAACTTGTCTGCATCACCCTCAGCAAGGTCCATGCCTTGAGAATCTATGTTAAAAGAAGAGAAAGGAAGAAACAAAACGAAAGAAAAAAGCGAAACAAGAAAAAATACAGAAATGCAATTAACATTGGTAACATCCTGAAATTTTATGACATTCAAATAACATTCACTGTGCCTCATACAGAATGGTAAAAGTAGCTAAGGTTTCGATTGAATGAATACACACACAACTAGCACAGATATGCAGAGCTGCTTTTCAGTGCTCAGTGATATGTAAACAACAGTTATAAATCAAGCAACAACAAAAACATGTCTAGATTTTCATACACGAGACTTCGTTCGTCTCACAGTTTCATTCTGATAACAAAAAAATCTTTCTCTAAAGGCATGACCCACATGCAATGTGGGAATGTGATTACAAATAAAGACACTCCTTTGACGGAAATTTACATTCATGTCAGCAAACACTAAATCGATTTTTTGTTTTTGTTGTACAGCATTGTAACTTACTTCGTGTAAATTGGAGGTTCCGAGATAAAAATGAAATATGATTCAACAGGTTATGCAACAAGTCAGCTGCATTGCTATGCCAATGCATTTATCAATTTCATTTATTGATAGCAATACTGAAGCCCCAATTACGAACTACACAGACTTCAGCATAAACACAACATCCAAACGGGGTCTATAAATGCACTAGTTTCTTCATTACTTCTTCATAGAACAGTCCACATAAGAGGTGAGATGGCCTGTCACCTAGTCTACAATAATAGCTAGAATATGAAAGAATGAATTCCTTGCATCTCATAAGCCATCACCTGAAATTGGTTGACTTCAATCTTTATTGAAGTTGTTTATTTAGGGAAAGTCTTAATACTTTCAGATTTAATTATTTGAGAAAAGCATGCCTGTGTTCTTTTATAGATGGATGTCAATATACAGTTTCTAGTCCATTGCTTGTTTTAAGAGCTAAAAAAAGGAAAAAAAATGATTGAACATACCAAATGAAGACAGTGGAATATCCATGTCTGGAACTTTTCCATTTGCACCTTGACCGTAGTCCTTCACTGTGAAATGGATGAAGTTCACCTGTTTCTGGTCCTTGCCTGTTTGGAGTTTATTCAAATACAAGAACAGCTAAGATTATACAAACAAAACACAGAGTGCCTGACATGGTATGATTAGAAAGTATGTTAGAGATGGGTGTATTTCTAGCTTTCCCTATAACTAGCAATAACATCAAACTGAAAAGCCCCACAACTGATGTTGAAAGATTGAATGATTTACTAGTATCAAGTGACAAGCTGTAATAAGGAGTTTTTACAGGTTGAAATGATTAACTCTACAGAATATTGGGGTTTTTTTTTTCAACATTGTAATAGCAGGAAGTTGTTTCGATATAAGAAATGGGGGTTGTAATCACAAATAATCACAGTACATCAAAGAACAAGTTTGTTTTAGGAGCTATGAAATATTTCTGAAATTACTGAACATACTAAATAAAGACAGCAGGACATCCATCCCAAAGTCACTTGACCATTTGATGAACACCTTGCTCTCCTGCCCTTACCTCTGAATTGGATGGAGTGTATCAGTCTGATTCTTGGCTGGGTGAAGTTCAGCTGCAGTCGCGCCATACACCTGGATGAGACTCAGCTGCAGCCTGTCTCTCTACAGCTGGATGAAGTTCTACCATTGTCTGGTCCTTGACTGTTTAAAGTTCATTCAAATGCAAGGAGAGTTATATTTTTGGGTCTATATCATAATACAGATTAAAAGCATACACATGTATTGCAGTTTGCAGGGTGATTGAAGCATGTTGGAGATGCTTTTGGGCAGTCTCCATCAAAGAATCTATTTGCTACCAACAATAAACTGAGGAAATGCATAGTTGTGAAAAGGAGGTGTACTAGTTTCAAATCATAGATAATGCAGGGTATTCCTGTTTGCAGCTTTGTAAGAGCATGAAAATATTTCAGAACTGAATTAAGGAAATTGAACAGTACACTATTGTATGTATATACTTTATAACTCAGTTTGTTTCTAGTGCTAGGAAACAATCATTGACGATAACAAATGAAAACAGAGAAATACTTGTCAGTGTAATTGTCACCTGATGACTGATTGCTTTCAGCATTTTTTCTTTTTATGACAACTTTCCATCCTGATCCTCTTGACCCTTATACAGTATTTGCCCCTTCCCCCTCCCACAGGCCTAAATTGACTTCTTTAAATGAAAGGTCCACCAAGTTTCATGATATTAATCTTTTTGGTTTGATCAGTATGTGAAGTTAAAAAAAAATGCATACAATTCCTAGAAGTGTCACTTTTGATTACAACATTATGACTACCAAAAAAAAAAAGAATGCTTATTTTCAATTATCTTGTTTGACATTACAACAACCATTGTTTCTTTTTAACTTCTCCTGACTGTGACTATGCAACTAAGAATTCAGAGACAATGTTGTAATTGCAGTTTTAGAAAATACACATAATGATGTATAGTAGTTAAAGTTTAAACTAAAACACTTGCACTTTGTCCTAGATGAATCTTGACAAGCTCGCTAGACTTCCATAGAAGTCTGGCTCTTGTGGGGACGTACTCAGCAGCTTGGTTCTGGGCCGGCTAAAGTTCAGCGGTCTGACTCTGAGCTTTGTAGCAAGGTTCAGAAGTCTGGTTGTAACACTGCAATCAATGATGTGAATGAAAGTGTCCATCACAGCTCTTGTTTGAGTATATATGTTCCATATATTACAAGTAATTTCTGGCATCTGTATCAAATTTGAAATCTATTAACATGATTATGCACTACACATGTACACAGACCTTACTTTTTTTTGAAGTTTTTTATTATTGAACAAAAAGACAATTAATTAATTTTTTGTTGTCTCATTTCAACATGTAGGCCCATAGTTTGGGATTAATGACCTCAGATTATACTAGGTCTTATCAATGAGCATCCTGGTTACAAGGTCTACATCTACCTCAGATCTGTATCTATAAAGATGGATCTAGACACAGTTTTTTTTTTTTTTGGTGGTCAGAATCTTTATGTTTATCTATCTACCGTAGATTTTATAAATAAATTCTTGCATAGTTTAGAGAAGTACACTAGTACAGTAGGTACACGTAACTACTAGTTTTACAGTGGTAGGATCTAGACCAAGTGGTATCTATTATTCATACACACATTGGCAGTATTGAGAAGAACTTGGATGACCACCTACACTAGCTTTGTCTTTGACTGCCATAGGGCCTACACTTTGTCTAATGCCTACAACATATTTTTGGATATGTCTAAGAATTACCGGTACCAAGAAGAAATCCTAAAGCTACACTGTCCGCACCAGTTTTGTTAAACAATGATCAATATGCTGGTACCAACAGTCCCCAGGCCTGAGTTACACTGTCTGAGGAACCATTTGTACCATTATTATCCAGGGTACAGTTATATTGGCCTACTGTGGCTTTCCAGTGGTGCTGGACACGGTTAGGTCAGGGCCTGAAGTGCAGCCACAGTCAGACTCTGATCACTGACTGTCGTCATGTCATCATGAAATTGATTTGCTAAGATTTGTTGCCTGTTGTCTCCTAATACTAGAGTGTTAATAGTAATACTTCTAGTTCTACTACCGGTACTACTCCTTTACCAGCATTGAAGTACGGGCCTATAGATAGGCCCAGATTTGCTAGTGTAGGCCTGACTAAAGACTCTTATTCTTAAATTTCTACTACACCAAACCGTTATACCGTTATACCATTGGCATTTAGCTGGAAGTTACACTAGATTCGTTGATCTAGAACCCCTAGGTAGGTCTAGGAATAAGAATAGGATAGACTATAGTGTAGGCCTAGAATTAAAGACTCTTATTCTTAAATGGTAAAACGGTTAGGTGTAGTAGAAATTTCTACTACAGTCCCTAGATCTAACCGTTATACCATTTAAGAATAAGAGTCTCTAATTCTCCCTCTAGGCCTAACGTTACACAGTCTATATTCTATCCTAGACCGCCAGGCCTCTACACCTAGCCTAGAGGTTCTACACTTCTCTAGATCAACGAATCTAGCTTGTTTGTTTGTTTGTTTTTATTTCCGAAACAATTAAATCATATATAAGATAAACAGTGTTGAACATGACATAACTAAAACATGAATCAAGATTGAAGTATCAAAATACAATGAAAACAAGTTGACATGTGACAATGATGATAACATGTAACGGTGGATAGCCCATTTCAGATCTATCAACATGATAGATCTGTTCTTCCATGGGGTCCAAGATTTATAAACATATAATAACTAACATGTCTTTAATTCATACCAAACATAATATCTAAAATCATATCACAAAACAATCCCTCAAACACCCCCTCCCCCCCCCCCCCCGACTCATCTTAGATCTCTGGTGACATAGGGTAATATACATGTAAATACATACAACATATGCAATTCATTTTCAATAATTCTACTATTTTACGGTTGAAAATCTACATATACAATTTTTGATTTCTCTATTGAAAGCAGTAAGGCTGCTGGACTGTCTAATAGACAAAGGTAGATCATTGTACAATGTACTACCACGATATAAAAATGTACGTTTACAATTTTGAGAATTAGATTTCGGTAAAATCAATTTCTCACATTGTCTTAAAGAGTAACTGATTTCTTTGTAAATAAATTTATCACGTAAATAAGTAGGTGCCATTTCATGAAGAATTTTGTACATCATCAAATAAACATGCCTTGTGCTGCGACTTTGTAACGTTTCCCACTTCAGATTATCATGAATTTCACTTATTGATTTATGTTCAGACGACTTTACTTTGAGTATTATCCTACCTGCTCTGTTTTGTAGTTTCTGTAACGTTTCTACATGGGATTTGGCTGCTGAGTGCCAGATCATATCACCATAATCAAAATGTGGTAAAATTACGGAATTATACAGTAATTTCATAGTTGATTCATTGACGAATCCTCTCACTCTGCCCAAAAAACTTATCATCTTACTAATCTTTTTACACAATTGCCCAATATGTAAGTCCCATTTTAACTGCGAATCAATGATAATGCCTAGATACTTGAAACTTTCGACTTGAGATATAAATTTGTTCTTTATTCTTAAGTTGAGTGTACTATGTTTATGAAGCATATGTTTTGTGCCGATTAACATAGAGACAGTTTTTGAACAGTTTACTTTCAACTTATTATAATTCATCCACACGCTTAATTTCTGTAATTCTTCATTAAGTACATGTTCTATTATTTTCGGATCTCTATTTGAATAGTAGATGACATTGTCGTCTGCATAAAAATGTTTCGAACATTTATCGAAGCAGTTTGGCAAATCGTTTATGAATAACAAAAACAATATCGGACCGAGTATAGATCCTTGTGGTACCCCATGAGTCATAGGTAATTCTGATGATAACGTACCGTTAACTGCAGTTCTTATATGTCTGCCTTTTAAATAGCTATGAAACCAGTCTGAGGATTTACCCTTAAGTCCTAAGGTAGAAGCAAGCTTCTCCAGTAGAATGTCAATGTCAACCAGATCAAAAGCCTGTTGGAGGTCAACAAAAACAGCTCCAGTGTACATGCCATGGTCAAGTGAAATAAGCCAATCATCTGTTACCTTAATTACAGCAGTGCTTGTCGAGTGCAATTTTCGAAATCCAGACTGATGGTGAGTGATAATGTCATTGTCTAACACAAATCGGATCAGTTGACGTTGGACGATTTTTTCTACGAGTTTCGAGACGCATGGTAGGAGAGAAATAGGTCTATAGTTATCGCGATCGGATTTATCTCCCTTTTTGAACAATGGTGTGATCTTTGCTATTTTCCATCGCTTCGGAACTCGTCCCTCACGAATCGATCTATTGATAAAGTACGTTATACCTTTAACAAGCTCCAAGCCACATGATTTCAAAACATAAGAACTTATACCATCAATGCCTGCCGACTTTTTGTTTGCAAGAGCAGAAATTTCTTTAAACACATCTATTTCCCTCACTGGACTTAATACAAATGAGTTTCCATTTCTATTCATACAATTTAGTGGGATATCTTGCGATTCGTTTTCCTCAAAAAGAATAGAGTTGGCAACATTTGAGAAGTGACTGTTAAATTCCTCAGCGATAGTTTTTCCGTCTCCAACAATATGAACCATTTCTGAAGACTTAGTAGGCATGAATAATTTGAAGATGTTCCAAGATTGCCCACGACCTTGACTGTCACATATTTTTTCAACGTAATATTTCTTTTTTGCTTTTTTTATTTCCAACGTAACTTTATTTGGTATTTTCTTATATTCTCTCCAGTCTTCGACCCTGTTGTGCAATTTCGCATTCTTTTTCGATTTATCCCGTTTCTTCATCAATTCAAAAATAAAATCATTAATCCATGGAGAGTGTTTCTTCTTCACTCTCTTGACTCTGATTGGCATATGCTTATCTACAACTTCCATTACCAATTTCTCCCATTGAGACACTGCATCATCTAAACAGCCATATTCTTCTACTTCAGACCAATTTTGTGACCGCATTTCATCTTTAAATGCATTAATATCAACACCAGAAGTTTTTCCTAAACGTGATCACATTTGCATAATTATTTGTATTGTTCATCTGCTTTACTTTCCATGAGAGATAGCTCAGAGAATAATCACTGAATCCCACGTCATGCATACCCCAATATATTACCTTATCAGGTTGACTACACAACATATGCTCTATGAGAGACCGTGAATCAGGAGATATACGCGTATATTCACATGTATTAATTTGATGAAGATCATGAATTTCATATATCTCCCAATACCTTCGGCAATCAGTACTTAATGATTGTTGCATAATGTTAAGATTGATGTCTCCCATCAAAATCACAGGTGTTCCGAACCCTTCAATAAAAACCAACATATCTTCGTACACAGAGAGAATATTGCATTTTGAATTAGGAGGTCTGTACCAGTTCGCAAAAAGTAGGGGTGTATATTTTGTAACATCAACCAATAACAGTATCGCCTCCAACTCATTAATGGAGGGATCTGATACTTCTTTGTAATTCAAGCTTTCATGAATGTATACAGCAACACCACCGCCTTGCCTATTACGATCTTTCCGAGTCAATCTATAATGGTCAACTTTAATTTCCGAAGAATGAATACTTTCATCAAGCCGACTTTCATTTATAGCAAATATATGAATAATATTACTGCAAAGTATAGCTTTAATCTCATCAAAATTCTTCATTAAACTCACAACATTTAAATGTGCACAATTTAGCCCATTCTGACTCATATGCGAAATTTGTAAACTTTCATTCTTTACACTTTCTGAATTATCCCTTTTCTGATTACATGCACTTGCAGTTTTCTTTTCATATTCATGATATTGTTCACCGTAAAACGGCATACGCCTCATAGTACATTTACGACATTCCCAGCCTACAATTTGCTCTGTTACATCATTGTACAGCTTCTCTGCGATACCATTACATGAGATATGAACCCATTTCTTACACTGCGTACATTTCAAACCTTTTTGATTTACCCTTACTGACTTGTTACATAAACTTAAACCACATAAAAAATCTTTACCCATAAATTCAACTGAATTACAACACACCTAGATTATAACTTCAAAAAAAAAAAAAAATCAATCAATTTAAAAGTTAAAACAACAGAAAAGTGCAGCCAGTGGGAAGACTTATAATGACAACAAGCATCCTCATTGTTCATCTGGTCTGACGTGATTTTTTTTTAAAACATGTTTTACAACTTTTGCGCGTCCTGGAGAGAGGTCACGTGCTTCCTTTCACTTTTCCCAACAATGGTAACATACCTACTGCCGCTAGCGGCGCTATAACGGTCGCCATAACTGGGGGCCAACGGGGGCTCTCTCCCCTCCAGCGAGCTAGCTACCCAGCCAGGGAGTTGCACTTGCAGCTCATGCAGCGGCCTAGCGTATATGATCCATCGCGCATAGTTAGCCGGCCGGCCCCCGTGGCCGCTGCGCCGGCGGCCGCCGCTCTAATATTGTGATTGTTTACCTACTGTGCGAAAGTCTTTCAGCGGCTTTTCCTGCATTTCCTTTGAACAAATTAAATGATTCAGACATATTGATACACAATGAAAACTTCAAAGGATCAGGAAAATATTTTGTGCAGTTGTTGGGTGCACAAAATGACAGAAAAAACCGAAATTGGAGGTGCATGGCAGTGTGTATACACATAAAATTCATTCACCACTGACGCATGATAAATAGACCTATCTAGGTACAGCCTACATTAGAGACAAGTGAAATACAACGGTATAAAAATGCACAGATTTCGAAACAGAGTTAGGCCTATGCCTACTATAAATATATATATATTTTTATCAATGCTATCAATGCATATTCGTAAAGTATGTTGTTCATTTTAGAAGACAAGTTAAGATCAATGCTTGGTGCACTACTCTCCAAAGTTTCAATGCACTTCCTGGCTATCATTATGACAAGCACTTTACAGTTAGCGACAACCGAAAATGATAGCCCAGGGTTCTAGAAGTCAATAGGTCTAAGTTGTTAGTCTGGACTCTTGCCTGGAATTCTAGACAAGATCTAACGTTAGACAGATTTTACCCCGCTGAGTAAGAGCCTAGAATTAGTAGAAATGTTTAGTTAACTGAAAAGTTGCAATCTAAAGCGACATATCTAGCTCAAAATTCTGATTCATCAGAGTATCTATGTATTTAATTATATCATTTAACTTCTCAACAGACTAGGCTTTACTTGCAAGACGTCTGCCTACGCCTAGCCATATAGTTCTCCCCAGCGGTTTTCCTTCTCTTACACAAAATAATGTGAATAAGCCTAGGCCTATATAATACACGCGAGTAGGCCCTACCCATGTCATCGCCAAGAAGAGTCTACAAACACTCACGGATCGTACCGATATTTACCTTGAAATTCAAGTTTTGGCTACAGCTGTATGTCTCCTACCCATACGCTCATACTCGGTATAGGTTGTTTAATTTTCACGAATTTCGCTTATCACTGTTGGACCGCGGATTTTACAATTAGCGAGCGAAAAAAATGCGGTTGTAACAAAGCTAGACGCGTCGACCGCTGCCAGATATACAGTAGCTGGCCGGCTGGCGCCGGCTGGTAAAAGCACTGGCTGCCGCGCGCTGGCACCCTGCCACGCACGCAGGGCGCTTGCCGACCCGGCCGCGTTTTTTTTTAAAGACGGCACAGATTGAGGCATGGCGCGTGTTAAACCTATGGGAAAAACGTTGGGTTAGGGCTTATGGTTAGGGTTATGGTTAGGGTTAGGGTTAGGGTTGGGGTCAGGGTTGGGGTTAGGGTTAGGGTAAGGGTTTGATGGTTAGGGTTAGGATTAGGATTAGGTTTAGGGATAGGGTCCCCAATCTGTGCCGTCTAAAAAAAACACGCGACCCGGCCTGTTTGGCCCCCAGTTATGGCGTCGCCTTAAGAGGGCGCACTTCCATGAACAGTCGCTTGAATCGGTCTATACTCTGCCGTCTTGAGACCAAGCAGCAGAGACGTTTTTGGATTGTCTGGCTGTTTTGAGAATTCTGTAGTTTGATGCTGTGAGATCCTCTGCAATAGAGATTCCCGATTGTTTGAGTTTGCGCCTAGCTTTCATGACGACTTGCCGTGCACGGTACGTTGCGAATTTGACAATGATAGGCCGATGATACAGCTTGCTGTCCGCCTTGGAAGAAGACGATGCTTCACTCACGCGCGACGACGATGACGATGATGACGTCGATGTCGCTGGATCTTGTGAGTGCGCTCGTTGACGCTCTGCTTTTTTTGTGGGCATGCGATCGCTCTGAGGTTCGATGGGGTCCTGTTCTATAACTTCTGTCGATGTCATTGATGTCGATTTCGATACCGAGCTTTTCTTTGGCGAGCTTGAGGACAATATCGTCAGTATTCTCACCCCTGACTTCCGGGATTCCAAAAGCCCTCAAACAGTTTCTTCTCGAATATTCCTCCGAATCTTTCGCTTTGTTTTCCAGTGATTGTATTTGCTCTCTTTGTTCAAGTAGTTTTCTCTCCAATTCGTCTATTTTCTTTGACTTTTGGTCATTGCAAACTTCTAGAAAAAGTATTCTGGATTCGTTGAGCTCAATCTGCGTCTTCATCATGGAGAGTTCCTGCCTGATTTCCTTCATTTCTTCGCGCACTGCTTGTTTGACTGCGTCTTTCACGGCAGCGAGAAATTCTTCATTTTGAGAGAAATCTGTCATGGCGGCATTCATCGGCTTGTCGTTTGACACTTGGTTTTGACTTTGCGACTGCCTTGTCTGTCTGGTGGACATTTGAACAGATTTCGACATTTTGATTCCTATGCAGATACACGTAAGGCGCTAGATTCTTGTGAATAGCAAGTTTCGAGACGAGCTTTGTACAAGATAATGAGTCTTGAGGAGCGTAGCGGAGGCACAATGTGGTATATTGTCATGTAAAGCAGTTCAAGACCAGTAATCCGCTTACCCTTGGGTATCCGTGCAGTAGCATAGGCTGTTCTCATGTCCACTGATGTTTCCGAGGCAAACGTATACCCCTCAGGAATAGACGTGATCACGGGAAAACTTCGGGGTATGGTCCAAGAAGTGCTCGTTGAAGTTTTGCCCAACTGTGTGATCTCGTCAGGCATCGGGAGAGAGAATGACTTTTCCAGACACACATTGCTGATTGAGACATGATTTTGATCCCATGGCGTCACTGAGTAAAAACTTCTAGTTTCTCAGTCCCAGCTCTAAACCACGATTTCAGACAGTCTATAGATTTATTCTAGACTCTCTAGATAGTACTAGTACTTGACAAATATTGGTTGTCACACTGTAACTCTCATTTCAAATGTAAAACAGTGTCTGACAGTGACACGCAGATTCGCCGTGACATGCTAGGGTCAACAAGCAGATTTATGTATGTGTGGGACTAGGATGCCTAGACCTTAAACAACGATCGTAAACATAGCGATTGAGGACAAAATGAATATTTGTACCTTTTCTGAATACTATCAGGGTACATTATATAAGTCCTAAAGGCATTTACAAACAAATTTATGAGAGGAAAAACTACGAAATCTACATTTTCCTTCGATTACTTACGGAAGGGACTTGATTTCGTCAGTTCGTCAACTTCTTACATGCAATTCACTCCATGCATAAACAAAAGCCGGCGAAGCGACGAACACGCTTTTCGTCAGTTCGTCAACTCTCGATATGCCAAGGTCGGGATTTTTTACATTTACATTTTCTCATTTTTTAAAAAAATATTAGTTTTCACGGCACGAAATTTTGATAGTTGATAGAGTACCTCAAAAGCAATCTTTTAATGACAAAAACTCAAAATCGAAAATCTGACCAAAACTTGGGTTTTCGTCACTTCGCCGTATCAGCGACGAAATATAGGCCTTATAACTTTAATATGCATTAACGGGATCGTGTAGTTTTGGTTGAGACCTAATTTCAGGTTTTTAACATTTTTTTGGTGAGTTAATTAGAAATGACAATCTCCATGACATCGGATGGGACGAGGACCGCATCAAGAAGTTGGGGGTTTACCTTGATATCTAGGAACTCGCGGCACATGCCTGCTCCGATGACCATATATATCATTGCTCATCGATTTCAAGGCTGAAGATTGCAGGGCTAAATGTTTGCGGTATTTCTAAGAAATGTGATTATGGCTTCCTACAAGATTTTGTCAAAAAGTATGATATCATTTGTCTCAGTGAAACTAAAACCGATTTGAATTATTCTGAGTATTTTCCTGGGTATCAATATGTGACGGCCCAGAAAAGAAACGTCTCTATCCCCCTCAGTGGGACTCATGGGTTAGCAATAATTGTTTCTGAGAGATTCAAGGGCTGTTATGAAATTTTGAATCAGACTCAGTCTGATTCTATTTTGTGGATTAAACTTGATTAAACTTATGCTGTAGAAAGATCTACTGGAAATTATAATGTTTTTAGAACAGACGTAGATAATTGTAATGATGAAAAGTCAATCAAGATCAAATGGGAGGATAAGAAAAGAAATATGTTCGTTCAAAATTTTGATGATGCAGAAATACTTGCATCAATAGATTACATAGAGACACTTACTAAAGGAAACATCTCTCAAAGTGAAATTGATAAGATCGCTGGTAATCTACGTAATATCTATTTAGATGCTGCAGATGCGTGTAATATGGTTATTGAGTCAAAAGCAAAGAATTTCAAGGCTCGCCGAAACAAATTTCACGCAAATCCTTGGTTTGATAAGGAATGTTCTGATGCAAGAAAAGATTTTATACGAGCAAGAAATGTCTTCCGTCGAACTAAAACTGATCGTAGTGAGAGTGAAATGAAACGTAAAAGTAAACTGTACAAAAGTGTTATCCGTTTAAAGAAGCAAGTCATACCTGGCAATTAAATTCAGCGTTAAGGAATTTAAAAAGTTCAAATCCAAAAGATTATTGGAAACTGATTAATAGGAAGAATAGATACTGTGAAACATCTCAAGAACTATCATCGCATGATTTTTATGATCATTTTAAAAGTTTGGGTAGTGGTAACGTACGATCTTATGATGCTGGTATTGAAGCACTGCTTAATGATATGTGAAATGAAGAATTAGACAGAGAGATTGAAATATCGGAAGTTGTCAAACAAATGAAACGACTTAAGAATAACAAGGCACCAGGCCTTGATTTGATTTTAAATGAACTTCTGAAGAATAGTTCAAAAAATTTGGTCAAGTTGATAACCAAATTGTTTAACCTTGTATTCGACAGTGGCATTGTCCCAACAGATTGGGTAAACGGTTTGATAAAACCATTGTATAAAGGGAAGGGCTCACGAGATTGTGTTGACAACTACAGAGGTATTACATTATTGAGCTGTGTTGGGAAGCTATTCACGGCAGTATTAAATGATAGAGTAACTTTGTTTGTAGAATCACAATGCCTGTTAGGAGAGGAACAAGCTGGTTTCAGATGCGGATATTCAACTATGGACCATGTGTTTTCATTACATGCTATTCTTGATTTTTATTTACAGAGAAGGAAAAGGGTGTATACAGCTTTTGTTGATTACAAAAAAGCATTCGATTTGGTTGATAGATCTTCTCTGTGGTTGAAATTGTTTGACCATGGAATTAATGGTAAATTACTCCGGGTCGTTAAGGATATCTATAGAAAGTCAAAATCCTGCGTTTTTTATAACAATTCTAAATCAGATTTTTTTAAGAGTAACATAGGTGTAAAACAAGGCGAGAATTTATCGCCAATAATATTTTCGTTGTATTTAAACGATTTTTCGTCATTTCTGTCGCAGAGATACCCTGGCCTGGATTCTCTTTCGTCAGGTATCAATGAAACGTGTTCTACCGAAGAAGTGAATATGTTTGTTGATTTATTCACATTACTATCTAATGCAGATGATACGATTGTGTTGGCTGAAAATGCTGAGGAACTCCAGTTAGCTCTTGATGCTTTATTTGATTATTGCCAATTGTGGCATCTGACCGTTAATACTGCTAAGACTAAGATAGTTATTTTTTCCCGTGGAAAAGTTAGAACAGCTCCTACCTTTCTTTTCGGAAATGACAAAATTTGTGTCTGCGATGATTATGTTTACTTATGAACGACGTTCAATTATAATAATAACTTTAAGAAAGCTATAAACAAACAAGTAACCCAAGCCAAAAGAGCGTTGTATTCCATGAAAAGTAAAATTTTACCTCTCCTCCTTCCAATCGACGTAGAACTAGAGTTATTTGAACATTTGATCATGCCTATTTTGCTTTACGGCAGTGAAATTTGGGGTTTGGAAGACCTCGCCCAAATTGAAACTTTCTTTTGTAGATATTGTAAGGAACTTCTTGGATAACGAACTCCGAATTGTATGGTTTACGGAGAAATAGGTAAAGATAGATTACAAAAAACAGTTACCCTTCGGATGTTAATGTTTTGGTTTAAACTGGTTAACAGTAATATGTCAAAGATAGCGCATGTTTTGTATAATTTTCAATATGTTTTATCGGCGAGGCAAGAAAATTCGATGACATGGGTAATTAGGATAAAAGAAATATTTAACAACTTAGGTCTTACTGCAACTTGGAACAGCCAAGCATCACATCTCACTTTAGCTGGCTTCAAAAGTTTAGTTAGTACCAGATTAAATGATATTTACAAACAAGAGTGGCATAGTAATGTAGACAAAAATTCTCAATGTGTAAATTATCGAATTTTTAAACAGGATCTTCATTTTGAAAAGTATTTTCGACACCTTAATGATTCACAGGCAAAATTTTATGTAAATTCCGTTGCGCTAATCATAAACTGCCAATTGTTTCTGGAAGATACAATCAGATTCCAAGAAACGAAAGATTTTGTACCCATTGTAATGAAGAGAAAATTGGCGATGAATTTCACTACCTTTTTCAGTGTAGACTCTTTAATGAACAACGAAAGAAATACTTTAAAAAAAATATTACTGGAAATACCCAAACACTATGAAGATGGATCAATTATTTAATTGTCAAAAGAAAACAGTCCTTTCCAATTTAACCAAGTTTTGTAATTATACAATGACACATGTTTAGATTATTAGTATTTTTTATCCTTTTTGCAAATACTACATGCCTTTTTCACAGGCTGTGCCTTCTTTACAATTGATATATAACTTATTTGTCTTTTCACTCTCTCCTCCTTTTTTCTTCCTTCTCCCTACTTCTTCTTCTTCTCGTTCCCGTCTCCATATTTCCTTCATTCTTGTTCACTTAGCGTATGAATTCATTTCCGTATGTCTTTGTTTTTTTCTTTTTTTCTGTTTCTATTTTTCTTTTTTTTTTTTCTGAACCAAAAGTCACTGGTATATCTTTTGTTAATTCACCAGTCTTGTGTCCTTCTCACTCTCCCTCTTCACCTCCATATCCCTCTCTCTCTCTCTCTCTCTCTCTCTCTCCTCTCTCTCTCTCTCTCTCGTCATATTTCTCTTTCTTTTTTTTTACCATATATCGTGTATATATTGTATATTTCTGTACATTTTTTTCTTTTCATCAATCGCTTTTCATTCTTATTTTTTGTTATAGTTGTTTTGTACACTTTTCAGAGTTATTTGCAATTATCATTTATTGATATTATAATGTGCTATATGTTTTTCATTGGACTCCGATACCCAGAGTTTGGGTTGTGAGCAAATAAACTTTCAAACTTTCTTATGAAATATGAAAGAGTGTGTAATTCTATGAGGAAGACGTTGCAGTTTACTGAGTTCTTTTTGTGGAAGGCTGCAAAACAGAGGATTGCAGAAATCTAGACGAGACGAAATAAGAGCATGCATCAGTTTTTCTCCTGCTGATCTAGTTAAATATCTCCGAATTGAGCCCAGGTTACGCAAATGAAATCTTACAGATTGGGATACATATGAAATGTGGTCTTTGAATGTCAGATTTGCATCATAAACAACACCAAGATTACCAACTTTGTTCGAAGGCTTGATATTACTATTGCCAATTCTAACATAACATGTATCAGAATTCACTTTAGACAACATCTGTTTGGATCCTATCAGAATAAATTCTGACTTACTGTCATTAAATTTGAGACCATTTCTTTCCATCCATGCCTTAACATCATCAATACATAATTCCAAGCGTTTTACAGCTTCAGAGAGTTCAGTCCTAGTTGGTGAAAAAGATACAAATATTCGTATATCATCTGCATAACAGTGCTACTGAATGTCGTGTCTTTCAAAAATGTGTCTAATCCTTGAAAGATATAGTGACAATAGAAGTGGTCCACCTACAGACCCTTGCGGGACATCGCAAGACAGTGCAGCCGGATCAGAGTTACTGTCATTGATCTTAACATATTGTGAACGGCTGGTAAGGTAAGATTGAAACCACTCTAATGCAAGTCCTGTGACACCAACAGACCTGAGAGTCTGGGTGAGAATGGAATGGTCAACAGTATCAAAAGCTGCCGACATATTAAGTAAAACAACTGCAGTGATATTCCCAGCATCCATCTGTCTCAAACATTGATCTGTTAGGTCAGTAAGTAATGTCTCTACACTATGATCAGGGCGATACGCTGATTGGTGGCTATCAAGAAAAATCATTCTCCTGCAAGTAGTCTCGTAGGCGTGAAAAGGAAACACGTTCCATAACTTTGCTAACAAATGGCAGGTTTGAAATTGATCGATAATTGTTTAACATGTTCTTATCTAAATGAGGTCTTTTGAGGGTTGGAAATATCACCGCTGATTTCAATTCATTTGGCACAACACCTGCTGCAAAACTGCCATTTATTATGCTCGTAATGGCAGGGGCAGTCACTGATACACATTTTTTTATCAGATCCGTACAAAAAGGGTCTAATTCACATGACTTATTTGGAGACTTCATCATCATATTCTTAGCCTCAGTTACAGAGATTGGATTTAGTGAGTCTAATTTTGAAGTAGTTGCAACTTCAGCTTCACTTTTAACCACACGGACACATGGTAAGGATAAGCGTATATTCGCTATCTTATCGACGAAAAACCGATTAAACTGGTTAGCCAATTCTTTGTCAGAATCATGCTCATGTAGAGGGGATTTCTGTTTTCTGCCAAGAAGCTTGTTTACAACCAGAAACAGTTTCTTTGTGTCTTTTCCACAGTCATTAACTTGTTTAGAGTGATATTCAGTTTTCGCTTTCCTGAGTAGTGAACGGACATACTGACGTTGTTTACAATACAACTGCCTATCAATCACTAACTACGATTTCCTCCATTTTCTTTCTAATTGCCTTCGACGCAGTTTCGCACTTGCAATTCCTTCATTGTACCATTGAGTGTTTGGGCGAAGGGTAATACAGCGCTTCTGGATAGGAGCGTATATTTGTCCAGAACCGTCGACAAAGTAGAGTTATAATTGCTGATAGCTTTTTCAACATTTTCAGCACTTGAGCAAATAAAAGGAAGATATTCCATCATCGGATCTTCACGCAGCATTCCAATGTTGATTGATCGCACTTTCCGGGTTGATATCATTTTCTTGCAGGAGATTTTGACAGGAGTGTTGATTTCACACATTATGGCAGCGTGGTCAGAGATGCCCTCACAGACCCTGATATTTTGGACAGTTGTCACATCATCTTGCCTTGTCATGAGCAAATCAAGTATATGCCCTCGGGAATGGGTGGCTTCTTGTATATGCTGCTGAAGATTATGACTAGCCATCAGATCTGTGAACTTCTTGGTATTAGGCGAAGGCAGATCCATCTGAATGTTGAAATCACCTGATACTATGAGGTCACTTCTCCGTGGAAGTTGTTCATCCAGAAGAGTAGAAAATTCTTCAAGGAAATCATTGAATTGTTTTGGATTAGGAGGTCTATATACTATCATTAGGTGAACATTCCTTGTGTTATGCAGAATTTCAATCTGGATCAACTCGAAGGTGTTATTGTTGCATGAAGAGCTGATGATTTCATGTTCCAGATTGCTCCGGATGAGTACTGCAACGTCCGCCGCCTCTCTTGTGCTTACGTGGAACATAAGATATAGATATAGATATCTCTATCGGCAATTAGCGGGATAATTCGGTACGTGTGGACGCTCGCCAAATTAGCGGGATACCGATGGCGATCGCTATCCCGCTAATTTGGTACGTGTGGACGCTCGCAAAAAAACTCGAGATGTGGATCGCGATCGTTATCCCGCTATTTTGTACGTGTGAATCCGGCTAATAATTCATGTGGATTGCCCTGGGCACTGCTAGTCTGAATTCATGCACTGTAAAGGGTAAAATGTATGCACATGGAAAAAGTTAGCACATGTTTCTATGTGCTTGCCAACCACATTTCATTCCAGCTGGCAATCATTTTCAAATTTTGCTTCACATATCACTAAATTTGGGATTTAATAAGCATAAATGATCTAAAGTTCCTCATTTCAATTCAACTGTCTACTAATTAATTATTCTGACAAATTATTCGCTTTTTCGATAAAAAGAGATCAGTTTTGGTAAAGAGTTCAGCAGCATTTATCACAATTGGGGCGATTTGTTTCACAGTAGATTTATGTAAGGCTCCATATACACAAGTGTATACTCTAATTGATTTTCTCTGGTCCTGTCACCATGACGTTTACGATAGAAAAGAAGGTATTCATTGTAATTTCGTTTTTCAGAAGTAGGGAGAGCACTGTCGCGACTCAACGACAGTATCGGCAGGCGTTTGACTTTACACAGATACTGCCAAAGGCTGAATAAAGACTAGTTGTGATAGTGGAATTTATCATGAATGAATAATGAAGCATTCAAAGCCTGGCCATTGTGCAGGACCATTGTCAGGGTGTTAACCACACACTCCCATATACACCCATTGACCCCTGTGCAAAGCGAAATTTTGTACAGAGGGTTGAAAATAGAGCAACATCTGGAACCTAACTGTGAAATTAATCATGGATTTCATGAAACTGATTTATGCTTTCATATTTAAACCACCTTCAACCAAATTGTACACTATTCAGCTATCACTTATATCAATGACAGTGTTATCTGATATATAGTTTTTGAATTATTAAGAATCAAAAGTGGGAAATGTTTTTTGAAACACCTAGTACATACAGTAAGTGGAAATTGAAGCAAATTAAATTTACTTTATTAAAACGACAAAAAGATGACCATGACTAGTTATTGTTCAAATGTCACTTTTTTGTTTTCACCAGAGACTGCCTCAAGATTTGACGGTTGTGCCCACTCAAAAAACGTAAATAATGAAATAAACATGAGGTGTTGATAAACCTCATGCATTTATAGTGACATCAATAATTATTCTTCACCAGTCACTGCGAGTTTTGACATGTTATGAACAATACTTATATAATATTGACTGGCCCTGAGGGAGGTACCAGAAAATATTGCCCAAACTGAAAGCATATTGCCCAAGTCGAAGACGAGGGCAATATGTTTTCAGTGAGGGCAATATTTATCTGGTACCTCCCGAAAGAAAGGCCAGTCAATATCATAATTATTACCTATCCCCCTAGGTAAATTAAGGAAATATGTAAATACGGCTATACACTATATATGATACAGATCAAGCCACATTTGACTACCTGTAGACTATCAACATGTTGAATAATTGCAAAATTGTTCATCAATGTATATCATTCAACTCCAACTTCAAAGATACATGTAGTTGTAACAGGCAAACTTCAAACTTCTGAACGTTCTTACACTTTATTTTTACTTCTCTGTTAAAAGTTTGAGAGTTGTAAAACTGATGGTCACTGTGCAATTACTGATCACAAATGGACTAGTCATTGCCTAGTGCTGCTGTAAGTAGTCGACCTTGTATGAGTTGATTTATCAGCGTTCTTCTGCGGTGCGTGTAACTGACACCCTGGACGTCCTGGAATGTTTTCTTTTCGTGGTCGATCGGTGGGGAGACAATGACAATGACAATAACAATGACAATGAAAATGAATTTTATTCTTGAACGGCCCCGCCAGGGGGCATGGAAGAATAACAAACAAGTAAATGTCTTATGGCTAAACAAAGCCATAAATAAAGATGTAATACAGAAAGCATATACTATATACATATAATGAACTTCATAAAGCAAACAACGACAGTTAACAAAAAAAAAACGATCGAATAAGTAAGACAATTGGTACTTAATTGCAAACAGTGGCAGTAGTATCTTACAATATATACATGTACAATGTAAAAGAAAAGTAATGACGAGACATCAAAATCTGGCCATTATGATCCGACAGAAACGTGACAATTTCTTTAAAACTCTTATGTTCTTAGAATTAAAAAGCTGCTTCATTTTCAAGACATTCGGTCGGCGAGCATAATAGGTCTTAATTAAAACTTTGCGATCCGTTTCAAAGAATGGACATTTAAACAAAAAATGAAACTCGTCACCTGGATCATTCATTTTACACAAAGTGCAGGATTTAACTTGTTGATTAGGGAGATTCCACTCTTTCTCTTCCCACCTCCCCAAACCGGAAGATTGCACTGTTTGCACATACTGTTACTGTTACGCAGCGACGTGGCGAAAAACATATTGACCGCTGACCTTTAACCCTGCAAAATAACAACTCCTGACCTTTAACCCTGCAAAATAACAACCGGAATTGCCTCGCAAAACTCCCTTGTATAGGTAATAATCCCTGTTAGTGGTGGCCAGCAGTGCGACGCACCACCTTCCCCACTGGTAACAGAAGAAGAAAAAAGACATAACATTGTTCAAATGCTGATCACTTTTTGCTTCTGAATAAGATCCACACAGAACTCTTCTCTACTGCCTCAAATGCAGCTCTGTAAGCATGCCTACAATATCGCTGTTTGAAAAACCCAACTCCCGAAACCATTTCTGTAATGAGGAAGCCACAAACCCGCGACAGCCAACCTAAAATGGAAATCACGAGACCCTCGAACCGTTGTCGCAACACTTCGCTGCCAGCACATGTAGACACTCCGGCGATATAACAGGTTATCACATTTTGAACGAGAATGTGCAATGTGTCAATGAACGCGTCTTAAGCAAAATAAATAAATAAATAAGTAAAAAATACTGAACAACTGTGCTGAACGTTCAAAATTCCTAAAGAGATTGCCGACACAATAGGCCCTACTAGTACCGAATAAATGCTTATATGCCTACGTGAGAATACCATTTCAAAGCGACGATATGAAGAAATCACAGGCAACGACTATCCACTAGCCCCAAAGGTAAATTCAGCACTTGATGTTGGGCGTCTACTCAGTTTTAAACGTTTCATTCTACCTTTTATTTGTTATTTCAGGGGCATGCGACAGTGATCCTTGTCAGAATAACGCCACCTGCCGAGAGTACGAGGGTAGCCACATTTGTCTCTGCCTGGATGGATACCACGGTCACAACTGCGAGCTCACAATCGATAGTACGTAGGAAAGAGCGTGACCTCACGTGCTGAACTTCAGTTTGGATGTGTATTTATAATCGGGGGTTATTTATTCACAAGCACGTGGCTTGTCTGTCGATCATTAATTGTTTGTTTGTATACCCCCTAGCAGTCATACTTTCTATAATTATATCTATTAATCATTCTGCTATAAACAATGTCGTAATCAATATGGAAATAGTTTCAACGACATAAAGAATTACGTTTTATGTGAACAGTTACTTTATTTTCAATCTATTCGATTTTCTGTACTATAACAGTGCATTCTTTTATTAATTTAGGTTAGTGTATGTATGACTGTGTGTTTGTGTGTGTGTAGTTTTGATGTAGTGTTCGTCAAGTAGAAATTTAGTTTCTATAAATGATTAATATAATAATAGTTGTTATAGATTATGATATACATGTATCTTATTTCTGTCATATTTGTTCTCTTTCAATCAATACCCTTAAATCAAGTTGGATGTGGCTACAACAGTTATAGCTCCTCTGGCGAGTTCACCTCTCCTAACTACCCTGAGGATTACGTCAGTAGGTCTAATTGCTATTACCTTGTGAGAGTGCCTACCGCCACCTCCATTAATCTGACCATCCATGATTTGGTCACCGAGCTAAACCACGACGTGCTTGACTATGGTGAAGGCTCCACCATAGTTCCGACTTTCGAAAACCTGTTGACGTGGTTGACGGGAAATATTTCCGACCTTCCCTCAACCCAGATCATCATCAATGGTAGTCAACTCTGGATGCATTGGAATTCTGACAGGAACATTCATCTGAGGGGATGGAATATCACATATATCGCTGGTGAGACTGCCATTCTCAACCTTGTTTTCCCCTCAAAATACTCCATACCTATTTTTTAAATGTTTGTCAAATTTTGAATCAAATCAATTCGTGATTCGGGCATTCGTACCCTTCAAATTTCAGATATAAGCCCTACAATTTTATCGTATTGAAAAAAAAAAGAAGAAATGGCAATGATCTCGCCACTGAAGGGAAATTACAGGTCAATTATGATTCAACTTTATCTTCTCTGCACCCAGGGAGTCGATGGGGGGGGGGGGCAGACATATCATGTTTCCCTTCCCTAATACAGTAATTCCAAATATGTGGATTAGGTGTTTTTTAATTGTCCAAATACTTCACTAAACGTGTGCCCCAGCCGTTCAATTTTCAGTTGAATATGAAAAATCTCCCCCACGTAGGGCCCCATCCCAAGCTCTCCCCCAGCCGGCACAATTTTTTTTTTTAGTACCCGCATGTTGCATGGAGGTGGTTATACCCTCCCAATCAGCTCCACCCCTCACCCCCACCCCCCTTCATCTTCATAGATGTAATACACTTTGTTGATTGTTTCCCCCCCCCAAAAAAAAAAAAAAAAAAAAATCCAGAAAAAATGCTAATAAAAAAGAAAAATGTTCGACATCATTTCATCATTTCATCATTTCAACTCTAAAAAGCCTCCTCGTTTGGGAGGGTGTAACGCCACTGCGACTAAATCTATTTGAACTGCTATCAATACTCATCTTGTCTTTGCTTATTCGGCTTGCATTTAATTGCGAATAGCATAAAAGCAGATCAACGCAATCATCAATAATAATATACAGCAAGAAAATGTTAAGACCTGAGCTAGTTGTTCGCTTGTTCATTTCATTTAAACTACCGCATGCAAGCGCAAGGGCAAAAGGCTCATGAGCAAAAACGAGTGGGAACCATGAGAAGATGACAGCAAACGGCTTAGTGAAATATTATGCAATCATGACAACATAAGAAAGCCTGGTAAAAACAAAACAACAACAATTAGACAGAAAAATGTAAAGGTGATAAGCTATCGATATGAAATCAATCATCATTATGTACCCAATTCTTTACAATATCAATCCAGGGTCAATCTCATCATTATTCTTACACCATGGAATACAGCTTGCTTGCTTGTGTTGTAGTTTCATTTTTGTCTTGTTTCTTTCCTTCCTAATTTGATTTAATGCCAGTTGACATCGGTTTCTTTGATTATGTTTCATATATCTGTTTATATAGTTTCATTATCAAAGATATCATTCGTTCTGATATATATTTTCTGAGTCCCATATATCGTACGAGCTTTGCTTCAGTGGGACCCTCCATTTCCATTCCCATCCTTGAACTATGCATAATATGTACATACGTTAAAATGCAATTATGGTGTTACTCATGATCACATGTATTTTGTTAATATACTTTTTGAAATCATATGTTCTGTTAATGGATTGTATACAATTTCCCTGTTTATAACAATGGAAATGAAAAGTTGAAGATGAAGTTGAAGCGATTTTATATGGACAGCTGTTTCGTCACTTTTACATTTTTTTTTCTACCATGCATTTCAGAAAGCTGCATCTCATCTCTAGGTTCTCAGGAAGAAATGACAGTATAAGATCACTTCTTTTTTGTTTTTGTAATCCGCAGACATTGATTCGTGTTTCGAAACGAACCCGTGCCAGAATGGAAGCATGTGCGTCGATGGCTATTTTACTTACGAGTGCATGTTTGGCAAGTATTTCATGGTAGCTTCGGTTTTATGCTTGCTTAAGACCGTTTTCCACTGATTATAATCTATAAAGGAAAAACTGAGGCAACTTAATCTGAAAATTATATCATCTCAAAGTTATTTCTTATTGGGGTGAACGTAAATCTGAATGAGAGTACATAATTATATACATGTATATATATATAAATAAATATATATATATATATATATATATACATCCAATAATATTTCTTTGATTTAGCCAACAAGATCTCTCCGATCTTTAACAATGTGATTATAATTATGTGAATGATATGGAAACACTTTTAAGCAACTAAAGAGTTTTGTTGCTAGAATATTGTCTTATTCTGTAAGCTTTTTTTTTACATCAATTTCAAAGCAATCGAAGACATTATATTTTGTTGGTTCTGATCATCTATGTATAAGTATTGATATGTATATTATGTAAATTACAGGTTGTCTGTATAGAGACAGTTTGTCTCTTTAGACTAATCTTTTGCTTTTGACCAATGGAACATCCACTACAAGTTCAAACTTTGTACTACAAGATCCAGTGCTTAAATAGAAATTCTCTAAGAAATGCAGATTTTGCACAGTAACTTGTATACTGATGCAAATTTCATGTTTATTTACATAGATATAAAAAAAATGCAGGAATTGTTTCTTCATACTCTACTAGGTATTTCTTTTAGATGCAAATATATTTTCCATTTTTTTACATGTATTTTTGAATAAATTATGCAAATTAAGAGTTATTTGCATAGATACAGAGTGTCTCTTTCTATCTAAAAGTATGTTTTGTTTCATTGTAAAAAAAAAGCAAAAGACAAAAAACAAAACAAAACAAAAAACACGTGAAATAAACGGCGTGCATTCAAATCTCAATTAAATATGCAAAAGTCATATTGAACTGGACTTTATGTATATGGAAATATCATATTGCATCCTTTAGTCGGAAATGAAATAAAATGAAATGAAATGAAAATGAATGAATTAAGCTTTTCATAATGCGGATGAGCCGCTGTGCGCGTTGCGTGCATAGTCTAGGTCAGGGGGCACATGGGGGGTGCCCACTCTGCCCCCCCCCCCCCCCCCGTCGCTCCCGGCACCTTTGAGTAGGGAGGTGATAATTTACTATATAAGCAAGGAGCTTCAAAGTTCCTTGATATAAGACAAGAGTGTCCGTTTGTCGACTCCTGCGTTGAAAGATAAGAAAAAGCGGAAGAAAACGAGAAAAAATAGACCAGTTCGTAATTCTGCTTTGTGCTTGAGTAGCAAAGGTCATTTATACCAACAGGCATGTTGGTTTGTAGATTCACTGAGATAAGCATCTGTGATGTGATGATTATTCATGTGATACTTGTAAATAGAGCTTTTCACCACATTCACCAGGGAGTAAGCCAAATATATGGCAGTATAATAGAAAAAAAAAATCTAAACATATCAAGGGAAAACAAGTAGACATATAGCATTCTTCCTTAGGTGTTGATTGACTGATCATTCTGATCACAGCTGCTCTGAGCAAGTGTATTCTTACGCTGAACACGAATTCCATGAATTAATACGTCGGACAAGCTCATGCATTATGCTGCTTTCAGAGCAAATGAAGTGCCTAGCCAACTGAGAAAAAAGAAAGATCATTTTGTAGGAATGAACACATGAGCTAATTACGAACAGGTTCATTGATTATTGCATTGGTTGATTTGTACAGTGCACCAACTTATTGGATCACTCTTCTGAACACGTTAACACATGATGATGGCACATATGCATAGAATTACTCAAACGAATCAACACTAACATCTATCCGTCTACAGCGACGTACTGATCGCCTAATGTTATACAATGTTCCAAATCACTCACAGACTGTGGTTTTCAGCAAGGGAAGACACCACAACACACACACACACACACACACACACAGAATATAATAATAATAATAATAATAATAATAATAATAATAATAATAATAATAATAATAATAATAATAATAATAACAACAACAACAAAGAAGAGCTAGGTCCTCGAAAAGCCTTTCCCTATGACCAGGCGTCCACTAGGGCGCGGACAAGACGCGGACAAGCCCCGGAATGCAAATTTGGTATTCCGCACTCCTTCGGGAACCTGTCCGCACGTTCCTGAACGTGTCCGCTCACTGTCCTAAACATGTCCGGGCGTTTCCGCACCTTCGGGAGAGAGAAAAATTTCCGCGTCCAAATTTTGATCGAGACCAAAATCTGAAGGCGGAAATGAACTTCCTGACACCTTCGGCGACTTGTCCTGACGATGTCCTGAGGATGTCCCGCTTGTCCGGAACCCTTCCGCTCCTTCCGCACACGCTCCGGAAAGAATCCCGCGGTTTTGGGAAGCTTCGCGAATGAAAGCGGAAGACACCAGGAACGTTTTAGGACAGCGCGGAGCCGATGCGGATCTAGTATATGCAAGTGTCCGGAACCGATGCGGAAATTGTGTGATCCAGACACGAAAATGTCGACACTTTCCGCGAGGGTCATGCCAATGAAACGCAAAATGAGCAAGAACACGAAAATGTCGACACTTTCCGCGAGGGTCATGCCAATGAAACGCAAAATGAGCAAGAAGGGAGGCGAGGCCCCCATGCAAATATCCCCATCACAGGCACACCTTTCGTCTAGTGATGAAGAACAGGTAAATCTAAGGAATTTCCGGTCCCAGAAGGCAAAGAAGAAGGTAGTAGAGACTGTGCCAAAAGCAACCAGAAAGAAGTGAAATCAGCCCCCTAACTTCCTAGTAAGTTTGTTATGATTTAATCTTTCCAGAAAGTTATTTTTCAACTGAGTGACTTTCCTGGTTAATATTACTTACTATAGTATATTTTTTCTTTATGTTGTTTTCGTATTTTATTTATGTGACAGCCCAGCTGAAAAATCACAAAAGTAGGTGGAAGTACACTCAGAAAAAAAAAAGCACAGCATTTTTGGCTAAATGTTAATGTATTATACAAACATGAACAAGTTGTTATTCATACGTAAATGCTTTCTAATGATACAACATAATTAGTATTAGAACAAAAGACAAATTCATCACACTAAAAAGCATGAATTCAATTGCAAAGATATACATGTGGTCTCATTACAATGTAATATCTTTGAAGCCCAAAATAACAATGAAAGCGAAAGATGATGGAGGAAAATGGAGAATTTTCTGTCACTTCAAAATTCAAGTGAAATGAGAGAAAAAGCAATGAATCATGAACTCGAAAAAGTGTTAAATTTCTGTCTTTCTTTTGTATTGTTTTTTTTTTTTTTTTTGCTGAGTGTATATATTTAAGTACACATTAAGCATCACAAATCATTTCAGAAATATTCTTTACCCGAATGATTTTCGTAGTTGTTATTACCTAATAACTTCTTCTTCTCTTTTTGTTTTAGTTGCAAATAAACTCGATTGTCCAATTTGACAGCCCAGCTGAACCCCCCCCCCAAAAAAAAGTAAATTAAAGTAGGTTAAAAATATATCCCCATTTTTACACTTCATTGACAATAGGCTAGTAAGCTCTAAGCATGAAAAAAAAAATTATCGGACTTGAAAATGTTCAAAAGTGATCAAAATAAGAGAGGGTTAGAGATGCACAAGGGTAAAAATGAGAGAAAGAAAAAGAAATTTAATGATTAGGATCATTTTTGGCATGCTCTACGGAAGTATCAAACAAAACATGTATATACTTCACGATGGATAAAGCACAGGTCTAAAAAAGGGAATAAAGAATATATATATATATATATATATATATATATATATATATATATAAGCAACAAAACTGCAACAAAGTTCATGCTGTATTCACCAACGGTTTATATTATATATATATATATATATATATATATATATATATATGTATATTTGGTTCAAAAAGTTTGCGAATATCATCCATGTGACTGAAGGCAGAGAAAAAAATTGTTCTCCCAGATGAGACAAATTGAAAAAAAAAAAAAATGAGTCGTCAGCCGACATGCAGACAATCCTATTCTTCGACTTTTGGTGGTCACATTTATCAAATAATATTGACCAGTCATATTAATATAATATCAGCCGCTACTGCGGAAGCACAACAAGGAGTCAAAGAATATCATCCACGAATGACACAAAATATCTAATTGCTCACCACCCGCCAGGGATATTTAGATTAACAATGATGTCATTCGACTGGGGAAATCCTGACTAGTATTTTCGTGTTACTGTTTCATGACTATATGCTACATATTTTTTTTTTCCCTTGGAGGTTTTTTAGGTACAGTATACAGCTTTGATGGTCGTATATATAGCGAATATATGCATCACAATCATATGTAAAATTCAGCAAATTTTCATTTTCTTGATTAACGATTCTCTAAGTTGTATTAGTTGACAAAAAGCGATTGACACTAACATCGTTATATGTTACTAATTCATTAATATTCTTCATTTCAACATTTTCTACGATTCAATATGTAATATAGTTTGTATTATTTTTTTTTGTTTATAAAAGCGTTTAAGGTGTATATAATACCGAAGACTACATATTTTGTTTTGTTTTGTTTTGTTTTGTTTTTCTCCTTGCGTAGTTGTGTACAGTATGCGTGTATGGACGATTAAAAGAGTAAAATTCAATCGTGGTTCCCTAGAGGTAAGAATGATTGTACTCATATTTGTCAACTCGCCGTTTCGCCGTTTCATATTGATTATGCTTCATGCTGCAATAATTCTTGTCTTTCTTCTCCTGTTCCCGTATAAACCCACACTGTCAGTCAATCAATGTACACGCGCAGTGGGACTTTATAATCCTACTCTTTCCGCCTCTCCCTATCTCACTTCCTTTCTCCCATTAATATTTTGCCCCAAAATTCAGTACGATTTTCGTCTTCGGGACATACTTTTTCGTTTCTTCTTCTTTTGAATCTATCTGCGCTTATTTTTTTTTTATTTTGCTTTTTATTTGTAGTCGTCATTGTTGTTTATTCAAAACGCTTAACTTTATCGAAACAGAAAAAAAAAATGTTAAAATGTTGTACAACACATATTCTTAAACAAAGTTAACAAATAAACGGCGACATGATAGTCGCGATACTTTACAACTTCAATATCATTGTGTAACGTCTGATATGCTAACATCTCAAAATTACATGTTAATGACCGTGTGGTTTGCCGATTTTTTTTTTTTTTTGAGAGAGAGAAAGACAACAAGAGATCGAGAGAGAAAATTGTACAAGATACAAGTATCAGCTTGTTATACATGAGAGAAAACACTGCGATGTAAAATGCTGTTGTGAAATATCTTTTTGTTCATCAATAGGTTCAACCATACATTGCACGACATTACAAGATACATTTTTGTAAACTATTCAAGCTAGGTGCGATTTGTAGTAGAGTAAAAGATGTATTATGAACATGGAAATATGGAAACGTAGATCACACCAATTGTTCACTTTGTTGATGTTGATTTTTTTTTTTTGCGTATTCTGTTTTAAATGCTATTAGTTCTTATAGATGTCCGTTTCATCCGATAGTGCCGCATAGGGTTAAATTTCCGTACCATGCATATAGGATTCATTGATGTTATGTAAAACGCCGTGACCACGACAGAGAACTCACACATCTTAGTCGTATCTGTAATGAGCACTCATTCATGCATCATACAACACCTTGGAACTCTCTATTGCTCATTTAGAACTCGGTCATTACCTTACGATCAACTTGTTTACACGTTTACACATAATTATACCTGGAATGATATATCACCTTTCCGTATACTATTGTGCAAAGCATAAGACTCCGCAATTATCGTACAAAATGCTACAATCTGTTACTTCGCACTTGTTTATAATGCAAATGAGATGAAACGATGGAATGATGAAACGATGAAATGATGAAACGATGAAATGATGAAATGATGAAACGATGAAATGATGAAAATGAAATGATGAAATGATGTAACGATGAAATGATGAAATGATGTAACGATGAAATGATGAAATGATGAAATGATGAAATGATGAAATGATGAAATGATGAAATGATGAAATGATGAAATGATGAAACGATGAAATGATGAAATGATGTAACGATGAAATGATGAAATGATTACACGATGTAACGATGAAATGATGAAATGACGAAATGATGAAATGATGTAACGATGAAATGATGAAATGATGAAATGATGAAAAGAGGAATATTATTGTCCTCATACATTCTCACTTTCGATGCCAAGTACTCACACAGTAATGATACTTACGTCAAGCAAAGTCTCATTTCCATGATAATTGCAAACGCGCACAGCTCCACCACACCATTAAGTCCACATAGATCCCAAAGTTCATACGATGTCAAGGTATGAACGTCATCATTATCTTATGATCTACATTGTGTTTACACATAATAATGTAATGATATCAAATTTCCATTTGTATTATCGTGCAAACATGCGACTCTACAATCTAACTACACAATTACCATTAATTCACTTCAGAAGTCTCGCTCTCCACAGCTCCACAATTTCCTACTGATGATGCCTATTATGTCCCTCACAAATTGCTTCTCGTCCTCTGATTGGTCGAGAGCACTGTAAACAACAAAACATAATTCTACCATACAAATCTGCGAAAGACTATACTCCCTAGGGAAAATGGTAAAAACTATACCACGCTGGTGATTTTCGCGCCTTTTTTCCTTCGCGTCGCGACGCGAAATATTTCACGTGTAAATGAATGGGTATCGCAGCACCTTTGCTTCGCGAGAGATTTCATGTACAAATGAATGGGTATCGCGGCGCCTTAGATCACTGCACTTCGCGAGAACCATAAGGCACGCATACACTCATGCGACACGGGTTACGTTAGAGAGACTCAGAGAGACTCTTATAAAGCCCTCATTCTACCTAAAAAGAAAAAATTGTATTACGTTACAACAGAGTAGGCGATATCGTAGATCTATAATTAGACAACAATAAGCAAGCTAGGGTTCTTCGACGTACCGTAGGCCTTTGGGGAGTTAATGCTTCGCCGTTTGAAAGTTGGTCTCGCAGTTCACCAACTCGAGCGACCCACCCAAAAGATGTTGACAAACGAAACTGCAGTATATAGTAGGCCTGCAGCGCTATTTAAGCCTAACGTTAGTTCTACCTGTCTAACAGTAGGCCCTATTTCCCGTAATCTCATCAGGGGCGGATCTAGCTTTTTATAAAGGAGGGGGTTGGGGGCGGTATGCGAGGGAGCGTAGCGACCGAGCCCGAGCGAGCGGAGCGAGCGAGGGGGGGGGGGGGGGGAGGGTGTGGGAGGGGGTGTCCCCCCTGACACAGTAGGGAGAATTTTTGAAAATCTGTGTGTGAAAATGGCATTTTCTTGCATCTAAAACACCACTATTTTTGGTATAGAGGTCATTGCCATAAATAGAAAAAATAAAATTACAAGTTTCAAAAAAAAAAGATAAGATAAAAAAAAAATGGTCCCCGGAATTTTTTTGTATTTTTTATATATATTTTTTTTATTTATTTTTTTTTTTTTTGGGGGGGGGGGGTTGCAACCCCCCCAACCCCCCCCCCTAGATCCGCTTCTGCTCATTCCTAATAATTATTTTTAGAGTGTGTAACGAGTTAGTTAGAGTCTAACTTGTTCACTGTTTACGTTAGAACACCGTACGAATCACACGAATTTACAGTGGCACTCGATGCTTTAATTGCTAGAATTTTTCCAGTGCCTAACCTTATACGCTGTTACTGAATGCTACCCAAATTTACAATGTATACTTGCATTTTAACAGGAAATGATAGTCCATATTCATGTACAGACAGCTAGGTAGAAAGACGATCGACAGAAAACACAATCAACTGCAGCTCACAGTCACATCGTTGATCAGCTCGAGCACGCACATCACCGCACTGGCCGAACGTTGTTGACAGATCCATTGCATGTATGAAGCGCGTAGTGAGTTTGCAGTTTGCGCATGTTTACCAGTACGTTGTACAGCAATGCACCGAGTACTTGTACACTTCAGCGGCTGAGCGCGCAGTTGTCTCTTCATAGTACGCGTACGCGCTGCCCTCCTGCTGAGCTGCTTTCCCGAGCGTGAATGACTAGTCAATCTTCTTGAAAAGTAAAGCAAGATGCCCTTAAAAAAGAGGTAAATTACAGAATACCAGTAGTCGAATACTCTTAAATTCATTGGGAGGGATATAAAACAAATATACCAGGCCAATTTTTCGAGGCACCGGTTGAAACTATGTGCCTTCGGTGACTTCAGTAGCACTATTTTCTTCGGGGCTTCGCCCCTCAGAAAATAGTGCTACTGAAGTCACCTCATGCGCATAGTTTCAACCAGAGCCTCTCAGGCCTGGGGTGGTATTCTGTAAGCGCGATCCTTATTTCGATCCTAGGAGCGCGCGTAGGACAGAAAATAGGATACCCTTAGGACAGGCAAAATCGGTATTGTGTAAGCCTGTCCTATCCTAGGACAGTTATTTATGAATAATGAATATTAATGAGGAAAGACAGGACACACCCGACGCAGTATCTATAAGCCAATCATCTGGCTAATTTTACGGAATGCGCGCCCAAGATCTACATTGCTCAAACACGCGCTTCACGCAGCTCTACTGTGCGAGGATTAAAAAAAGTTTTGTCAGTCTAATTTTACAGTTAAGAATACAATTTTGATTATCAAAGCTTTAGCACGCACTTAGGCTAGCCCAACATAATAAATGTGACCTTACAATTTCCATTAATTTGCTTTTAAAGTTTTTTTTTTAACTTTTGGAGGATGTTGGGATAAACTGGGATATCATCACTGCATGCCAAACTTCGCCCTTAATTCAAAGTTATTATAAAATATATAAGATTTTCTTAAATAAATATCAAAAAATGATAATGATAGATGCACACACACACACACACACACACATGCGCTCACAATATTCTATGATCGATATGCTTGTAATATAATGTCTTGTTTATTGTTACTGTTTGTCCCACTTAAACCGAACCAATATTCCACTTCTCCCAGAAAAAAAAAACAAAACAATGATAACACAAATACGACACGTATAGGAATATTGCGTAGCAACCCGCTATGTGGCTAGCATCAAAAGTCTTTGGGTCCGATACATGTGTGCCCCATTCTAAATATCAAAAAGTTATTCGAGAAACTTCATAAAATCACAATTTTTGTCCCACTTAATTCACCCCGCTAGCTCTCCCCTATCTTTATGGTAGTATACACTTACATGCAGGGCAATGATATCAGATTACTGATAGATTAAACAAAGGTATAAACATGGAGCTACTATATCTCCATGATATCCTTGTATAAACGGGTGCTGTTCGTTATTCCGAAGGTTCGCTATTCCGAAGGTTCGTTATTCCGAAGGTTCGTTAATCCGAAACACCCAAATTCCCTATACCTAGAGGTTCGTTAATCCGAAAATGAAAAAAAGGGTTCGTTAATCCTTACATTTGTGGCGTTATTTTGAAGGTTCGTTCTTCCGAAGATTTGTTAATTCGAAAATGAAATTCGGAATAACGAACCTTCGGAATAACGAGTTGTAACCGTATAAACACGTAAGTTCACTACATTTTGAAAAAAAAAAAATGTTAACCCATGCACATGGACTGTCACACACTACGTACGTCTTAAACATTTTAGACCTTTTTTTTTTCTCTCTCTTCTTCTTCTTGTTAGCTCATGAAACCCGGAAGTAGGCCCCCACGCTTTTAAAAACGTTCCGCCGGCCCTGCTTTATTCTTCACGCGACCTAGAAGCGCACTGCGTACGTTTCTTTTTCTTACTAGATCTTCATAGCAACGACTTCGAGGGTCACGTAATATGGGCGGCGAAGGTAGGCTACTTGCACTGCGTCCGCATGACGTTCGGGCGGACGTTGAGCATAATAATAATCATAACAACAATAATGACAATAATAATGATAATAATAAAAATGATAATAATAATTATAATATTAATAATGATATTTATTATTGTCATTATTACAATATTAATAATAATTATAATAATAGCTTTTGTTGTTATTGTGTACATAATGTACCTTTGATTTATTTTGTGCCGAATAAAATGAAGTGTGAATTGAATTGAAAATGGCGAACAACAAACAAATAAACACATACCAGCTATATAAAGAATACAATTGTTTCGAACATTATAGACTGCAGTTTTAGAATCCTCAGTATGAGAGGAACAGATAACTCTGTTATACGATCCATGTATTTATTTTCTTGTTCATGAACATACAAAATAAGAGACAGCAGGTCTATATAGGTCATCTTGGAGCTCCGCTGCTCCACAATTTGCTATTGATGATGTTTAATCCCACATGTACGTTACTGTCATTTTATACACATTTAGATATTCGTATCAACCGCTCTTATCATCGTGCAAAAGTATACGACTCCATGAGAACATACACTCCACGCTATAGCCATGTATTCCATTTCAACAACAGCAGCAACAACAAAGTCTATCTCTCCACAGCTCCACAACTTACTATCAAAAAATGCTTAATCCAATGCGTTACAGTCACGCCTGTTCACACGTTAATCATCTCCAGGCCATTGAATATACACATTTACCGTGTCCTGATATCAAATACCCTTCCATATCATCATCGTTCCAAAAACATACGACTCCACAATTGCTACTCCACACTAGCCATGCATGTTGCAAGAGAGCCACTCCCGCTCCACAGCTCAAACACAATTCATTAACATAAATGCATATTCATGAATTAAGCTAATAAATATTCATGTCCGAGGTCATCTTGGAGCTCCACTGCTCCACAATTATTCATAAGGCTCATTTTCTTCGCACCTTATACTGTCATACGCATTTGCATGATTATATTCGCATCAGCCTCACGTGCAAAAAAAAAAAAAAATACAAGACTCCACAACACATCCACTCCACTCTAGACACGTTGAAAAAGAGCCACTCCCGCTCCACAGCTCCACAATTTACATTAATACATTCATACATATTCATGGCATGAGTTCGTTGATATTCATATGCTAGGTCATCTTGGAGCTTCACAGCTCCACAATTCACACTTGATAATGCATACGTTGCTGTAATACGCATTTGCATAATTATCGTAATAGTCTTTCGTATGAACGTGCAAAAATACACGACTCCACAACATACACTCCTCACTAGCCACGTTGCAAGAGAGTCACTCCCGCTCCACAGCTCCACAGCTCCATAGTTTACACATAATTTATTATTGATAATGCTTATTTCTTCGCACCGTATACTGTCATATACGCATTTGCATAGTTATATTCGCATCAACCTCACGTGCAAAAATAAACGACTCCACAACATACACTCAACACTAGCCACGTTGCAAGAGAGTCACTCCCGCTCCACAGCTCCACAGCTCCATAGCTCCACAGCTTATACATAATTAATGTGTATTTACATAAATGCATATTCATACATATTCATGACATCACTTCATTAATATTCATATGCTAAGTCATCCTGGAGCTCCACAGCTCCACAATTCACAACTGATAATGCATACGTTGCTGTAATACGCATTTGCATAATTATCGTAATAGTCTTTCGTATGAACGTGCAAAAATACACGACTCCACAACATACACTCCTCACTAGCCACGTTGCAAGAGAGTCACTCCCGCTCCACAGCTCCACAGCTCCATAGTTTACACATAATTTATTATTGATAATGCTTATTTCTTCGCACCGTATACTGTCATATACGCATTTGCATAGTTATATTCGCATCAACCTCACGTGCAAAAATAACGACTCCACAACGTACACTCCACACTAGCCACGTTGCAAGAGAGTCACTCCCGCTCCACAGCTCCACAGCTCCATAGTTTACACATAATTTATTATTGATAATGCTTATTTCTTCGCACCGTATACTGTCATATACGCATTTGCATAGTTATATTCGCATCAACCTCACGTGCAAAAATAACGACTCCACAACATACACTCCACACTAGCCACGTTGCAAGAGAGTCACTCCCGCTCCACAGCTCCATAGCTCCACAGCTTATACATAATTAATGTGTATTTACATAAATGCATATTCATACATATTCATGACATCACTTCATTAATATTCATATGCTAAGTCATCCTGGAGCTCCACAGCTCCACAATTCACAACTGATAATGCATACGTTGCTGTAATACGCATTTGCATAATTATCGTAATAGTCTTTCGTATGAACGTGCAAAAATACACGACTCCACAACATACACTCCTCACTAGCCACGTTGCAAGAGAGTCACTCCCGCTCCACAGCTCCACAGCTCCATAGTTTACACATAATTTATTATTGATAATGCTTATTTCTTCGCACCGTATACTGTCATATACGCATTTGCATAGTTATATTCGCATCAACCTCACGTGCAAAAATAACGACTCCACAACATACACTCCACACTAGCCACGTTGCAAGAGAGTCACTCCCGCTCCACAGCTCCACAGCTCCATAGCTCCACAGCTTATACATAATTAATGTGTATTTACATAAATGCATATTCATACATATTCATGACATCACTTCATTAATATTCATATGCTAAGTCATCTTGGAGCTCCACAGCTCCACAATTCACAATTTATAATGCATACGTTGCTGTCATACGCATTTGCATAATTATCGTAATAGTCTTTCGTATTAACGTGCAAAAATACACGACTCCACAACATACACTCCACACTAGCCATACAATCCGTTGCAAGAGAGTCACTCCCGCTCCACAGCTCCACAGCTCCATAGTTCCACAGGTTACACATACAGTGTAGTCCATACAATGTTTACATAAATTCATAATAGCCTATATTCATAAATAAACGATAAGCTCACTAATATGATATGCTAGGTCATAGAGCTCCACTGCTCCACAATTCACTATTGCTATTGCCACACCCATTCACAGACTATTGATCTCACACTCATACATAGTGCATGTACATTTACATAAAAACATATTCATACATATTCTTGATCATTACTATTCATGAGCTCATTAATATTCATAAGCTGTGGAGCTCCGCCGCTCCACAGCTCCACTGCTCCACGAGGTGCATCCGGGTATATGTATATACTACTTCCGGATCTAATATTTAGTTCGTCCAATGTTCATTTGGTCCAATATCCATTTGGTCTAATATCCGTTTCTGTTTTACATTACAGGGCATGGATCATGTGGATAATCAGTGGCTTATCTATAGTCCAGCTGCTGGGGGGTGCTGGCCTGGCACCATGGGGGAGGGGCGAGGGACCCTAAACTTTACCTTAATCTTATTTCATGTGTATGAACATTTTTTTTCTCCCTCAATGAAGGGTCAGAGGGTAGTCCGTAGTCGTAGAAAAAGGCCTGCCCCCCCCCCAAGAAAAAGAATAATAATAATAATTCCCAGTTGGTCATATAGACGAAACGATGATTGGACCAAATCGTACCTGATTAGACCAGGAGGCTGGCTATTAGACCAAATGACAATAAGATCACTGGTTATTAGACTAAATAGGTATAAACTAAATGATGATAGACAGACTTAAGCTAGACCAACTGGGCAATGGACCAAAATTAATGATGTGTACACCAAATTTATATTGAAAAAATTTGGTTTTATTCTACACCATTTGATGATTAGACGAAATGGAATTAGACCAACTCATAATAGACCAATTCGGTATTTGATGATATGAATTGGTGTTAGACCAAAAATAGACCAAATGGCTATTATTACACGAATTGACTGTAGACCAAATAGTAATTAAACCAAATAACAATTAGACCAAATAATAATTGGACGAAATGATGACCAGACCAACTGGTTATTAGACCAACTGATATTAAACAGTCTATTAGACCAACTGGCTGTAGACCAAGTGGTAATAGAGTGTAAACCGATCCGGACGATAGCCTCTTTGAAATGGTTGTTTGAAGCTTAAATATAAATTCAAAACTCGTCTTTTAATATTACATGAGAAAAAGTACCAACGGACCCTTTCGGCAAAACCGGGGGGGGGGGGGGGGGGCTTTGGACGAAGGGTGGGGTTCCAGTCAACGCGACGCGACCCAACGCTCCCGACGCACCCTTTCAGCAAAACCGGCGGGCTTTGGACGAAGGGTGAGGTTCCAGTCAACGCGACGCGACCCAACGCTCCCAACGCACCCTTTCGGCAAAACCGGGGGGGGGGGGGGGGAGACTTCGGACGAAGCGTGGTGTTCCCATTAACGCGACGCGCCACCACCCAACCCACCCTTTCGGCACAAGCCGAAGCACATGCACATTTAGGTTTTACATTGACTTGCGATAGTGATGGGTATAGACATGAGCACACATTATATTCTCTCGTTATTTCATTGTCAGTGTACCAGAAAAAAAAAAGAAAATAATGTTTTACAACATAAACCAAATCAAAATATGTTTAAGCTTTCATGCACCAGATGAGAAAGGGGCTTATGTTACCTGTTTCTTGTTGTAATTAATTTTCACCGATTTTTGTTTTGTTTATTCTGTTTGTGTGTGTGTGTGTGTGTGTGTGTGTGTGTATGTGCATTAATAATTTCAATGCGCCAAATACAATCAATCCTTCAGAAGAAACAAAAATATCAGAAGATAAACAAGAACTATTTCAATACGCCGCCAGACGTGACTTCGACATTCCTTAGTGTGATGCTGCTATGAAGGAATGATAAGGCTTACTTCACCTTCTCTTCTTGGGCTGTTGAGTACCATTATTAAACAATAACACAAATCGAAGGTAACTGTCGAATATATGCCTCAAATTTCAATTTATCAGAATCGAGGTTTCAACTATACACACAGGGAAAAACTAAGTGTAATCAAATCCAACAAAGCAATGATCTTATAGCTGCTATTTGTGAAGTATAACCAAGGAGGTATGAGAGAGGTTCTCTCATACCTCCTTGGTATAACTCTTGAACACACAAGAAGCAGAGATTCTATTGCGTAGTAATCGTCAGATATTACGTCAGGAGAAAGCCCGCCATGGTGTGCATGCGCGGTAGAATTAATACGTCAGCGTACATATCAAGACTCAGACGGATGATTTTATCCCTCCGTGTTTTCTTGCAGTTTCTTCGGATTTTGCCGGTCTTGTGGATGTGTTTTTGGGTGTATGGATCCAAGACACTATGGAACTGTATCCTACAATTGGGCAAACTAGTGTTGTGAAAGCAGTTTGTGAATAACGAATCATGGATTCATCGGCATCGCAGATCTCGGTGAAAGACAAATTTCGCCCTGTAGCTCCACGTGAGCCTAAGTATGGCAGCTTCACACGCCGCCACAGACAGACAGACGAACAACCAGCCGCGCAGGGGAAGCTAGAGCTGTGTGCCCTACACATGATGGCGGAAAAACGAAACCTGCTCAGCCCACGAAGAGCACAGCTACAAATCTCGAAAAAAAAAACACGTCATTGACAAGGTCTGATGTGAACACTAGACTGAGTCATTGGAAGACTTGTTAGAGTCGGTTATTTCGCGATTACTAGCTCAAAATCGTACTGCAAACTCTACAGAAGTATCACATTCGCCTGCAGTCACACTGCAGCCACGGTCTACACACACTGCCGATGATATGTATATACATACACATAAGCCATACAGTGGCGAGCATTGCGAATACACGAGCGCAGGTATGGGGCAAACGCATTCAATCGCGGATGACGAGGAATGCTACAGGTTGTGTCACACCTTTCCGGGCAAGTCTTGCGTGGGACTTGCGAAGAACAATTCTTGCTACCCGGATTTCCCCGCACATGACCCGCACATGACAGTACCTAGCACGTAGCTCACCCGTATAATTACCCGGTGTTGCCAACACAACCCTAACAAAAAAGTCCTGTGGTACTCCCTGTGGTACTTGTCGGTACCACACAATGTACCACACACTTGTAATGTTACCACAGGAACTGTGTGGTACTGTACCACAGGCTTGTAGGGTACTCCCTGTAGTACTTGTCACTACCACACAATGTACCACATAAATAAATGTTACCACAGGAACTGTGTGGTACTGTTTTACAGACTCATGTGGTACTCCCTGTGGTACTGGTTGGTACCACACAATGTACCACACAAATATATGTTAACACAGGAACTGTGTGGTACTGTGTCACAGGATCGTGTGGTACTCTGGGATGTACCACAGGGCAGTACCACAGAACATTACCACAGGAAAGTTCCACAGGACAGTACCACAAGACAGTATACACACAAATTGTCCTGTGGTATTTTGGGATGTATACCACACAACAGTTCCACAGGACAGTACCACATGAATTGTCCTGTGGTATTTTTGGACGTACCACAGGAGAGTACAACAGGAAAGTACCACAGGATAGTACCACAGGACAGTACCACACGACTTGTTCTGTGGTATTTTAGGACGTACCACAGGACAGTACCACAGGGCAGTTCCACAGGACAGTACCACAGGAAAGTACCACAGGATAGTACCACAGGACAGTACCACAGGAATTGTCCTGTGGTATTTTGGGACGTACCACAGGACAGTACCACAGGATAGTACCACAGGACAGTACCTCACGACTTGTCCTGTGGTATTTTGGGACGTACCACAGGACAGTACCACAGGGCAGTACCACAGGACAGTACCACAGGACAGTACCACAGGATAGTACCACAGGACAGTACCACACGACTTGTCATGTGGTATTTTGGGACGTACCACAGGGCAGTACCACAGGACAGTACCACAGGAAAGTACCACAGGATAGTACCACAGGACAGTACCACACGACTCGTCCTGTGGTATTTTGGGACGTACCACAGGACAGTACCACAGGGCAGTACCACAGGAAAGTACCACAGGACAGTACCACACGACTTGTCCTGTGGTATTTTGGGACGTACCACAGGACAGTACCACAGGGCAGTACCACAGGAAAGTATCACAGGAAAGTACCACAGGACAGTACCACACGACTTGTCCTGTGGTATTTTGGGACATACCACAGGACAGTACCACAGGAATTGTCCTGTGGTATTTTGGGACATACCACAGGACAGTACCACAGGATATTACCACAGGACAGTACCTCACGACTTGTCCTGTGGTATTTTGGGACGTACCACAGGGCATTACCACAGGACAATACCACAGGGCAGTACCACAGGACAGTACCACAGGAAAGTACCACAGGATAGTACCACAGGACAGTACCACACGACTTGTCCTGTGGTATTTTGGGACGTACCACAGGGCAGTACCACAGGACAGTACCACAGGATAGTACCACAGTACAGTACCACACGACTTGTCGTGTGGTATTTTGGGACGTACCACAGGACAGTACCACACGACTTGTCCTGTGGTATTTTGGGACGTACCACAGGACAGTACCACAGGGCAGTACCACAGGGCAGTACCACAGGACAATACCACAGGAAAGTACCACAGGATAGTACCACAGGACAGTACCACATGACTTGTCCTGTGGTATTTTGGGACGTACCACAGAACAGTACCACACGAATTGTCCTGTGGAATTTTGGGACGTACCACAGGACAGTACGACAGGAATTCCTGTGGTAATTTTCGATGTATACCACAGGAGAGTACCACAGGAACTCTCCAAAATCCCACGGGAAAATCATAATATGGTGCTATTCCACACAGAAGTACCACACAGCAAATTAAATTCGTAAGTACCACAGAAAAATGCTACAGGATATTCTTTTTTTTATTCTTAACATTTTATACCAGAGGACTATCACATCAGGAGAATATCAAACAGCAGGACCACACAGGAGTACCACACAGGAAAATTATAAGGCAGAATCAACTGAAATTTATAACAAAAATACAAACGAAAAAGCACATATTAATATTCCTCAATTAATTGATAGATGAGTTATGCTGTGAATTATGACAATTGATTTGCCATTACTTATCCTGTCCTATACTCCTACAGTATTACCTATTTAGTGAAAGTGCTGATGTAAAGCATGAGAAATTTCATAAGGACTTCTGTGGTACTCCTGTGGTACTCCTGTGGTACTCCTGTGGTACAAATTTTTACATAGCTCATGAATATTCATAAAAAGCACTCTAGATTTTGGAAAATACATATATGACTTAAAAAGTCAAAGTATTAATGATGGAACTTACTTTGAACTTTATGAAAGATTGTCTAATTATGTTATGTTATTCCCAATATCATAGATATTGTTATGAAAGTGTAATTTCATATCTTGATAATAAAGTATAATCGAGTTAGTAACCATGCCTTAATGCCTTACGGATAGACGGCCATATATATATGTACTGAGAGGGTCGATGGCTACCTAGGAATAGAACATGACTATATAGATCTATTATAGGACTAGATTGGCACTTGGCCATTAGACTCTTGTTTGTGGTTATATGTTAGGAGTAGGACAGGTTATTAAGTAGGGCCATGTTTGTCCTAAAATCCATCACTCACCTATCAGAATTATTCCTTGAAATGTGGCTAAAATCTCCCAGATTTTTTTTTCGATCTATCCTGTGTGGTACTCTCCTGTGGTACCATGGAAATGCTGTGTGGTACTGCCCTGTGGTAATGCTGTGTGGTAATGATCGACCTGTGGTACTGTCCTGTGGTACTGTCCCAAAATACCACAGGACAGTTCCTGTGGTACTGTTCTGTGGTACTAGTCCTGTGGTACTGCCCTGTGGTACGTCCCAAAATACCACAGGAATTCCTGTGGTACTGCCCTGTGGTACGTCCCAAAATACCACAGGAATTCCTGTGGTACTGTCCTGTGGTACTGTTCTGTGGTACCGGTCCTGTGGTACTTTCCTGTGGTACTGCCCTGTGGTACGTCCCAAAATACCACAGGAATTCCTGTGGTACTGTCCTGTGGTATGTCCCAAAATACCACAGGACAATTCCTGTGGTACTGTCCTGTGGTACTGTCCTGTGGTACTTTCCTGTGGTACTGTCCTGTGGTACCGTCCTGTGGTAATTACCACAGGAGTACCACAGGACTTTTTCGTAAGGGTTAAGTCCTCTTCACCCGCAGCCAAGTTTTGGCATTGTCTCATCTTTCCTGGGAAGATACGCGGGCTTTATGCGTGTGGGGATTTTCCAGCATATACCGGACAATTCCTGAGGGCGGACAAGAATTTGGCGAGTTTTGCATGTGTTTTACTTGCTGGACGCGTTCTACCAAGCTTGGTGGAATGAAGAGGAGCTCCTAGCCGTATAATTTGGGCTGTCATCGCTTTGAAGTGGGGCTAACAATAAGCACATTCTCATCCGCACGGATAACACCACTGCAGTATCCTAAATAAATATCATGGGAGAAATAAAATCAGTGGAATCTAACAACATTACGAGAGACATTTGGATGTGGTTTATTAATCACAAAGTGTGGGTAACGGCATCACATTTGCCAGGCAAACTAAACCAGGAAGCAGATCGCTTGTCTAATGTTTGATGACAGGTGAGAATGGATGCTTGACAGGGACATCTTTCAATCCATCACTGCTAGGCTTGGAGAACCTGAAATTGATCTATCCCCATCAAGAGTGAATAAGCAAGTACAGATGTATGTTTCATGGTTGCCTGACCCAGAAGCATTGTCAGTCGTCGATGCATTCACTCTCAATTGGAATTGATTGAAATTCTTTGCATTTCCCCCATTTTGCCCAAAATGTCTGCCAAAAAATAATAATGCAGATGGAATATAATCACATGGCTCAGTCAATCATGGTTTCTCCTCTTGCCAGAAATGACCATTGGGAAACCAATATTGGTTCATAGGAGCAAGACACTCCTAACACTCCCGAATTCGAACACCCCTCATCTGTTACATACAACTATTGATCTTTTTTTGTTGCAGGCTATGTGCACACCACTAGAACACCACCGGGGAATTACGAGGGGTATCATAACATCATGCCTGCTTCTGAGAGGAATTCTACCAAGGCACAATACATACATTTAAAAAATGGTTCTAGTTTTGTCATGAGAAAAATGTCAACTGCCACAATGCGGATGTTATGTTACGAATGTTGTCAAATTCCTCAGTAAACTCTATCGTGTAGAACATGCAGCTTACAGCGCCATACACCAAGCTCGCAGTGCTTTATCATCTTTCTTGACACTAACTGATGCTTCGTGTACAGTTGGTAAACATCCTGTCGGTTCCTGAAAGGAGTTTTTCACCTACGTGGCGTACATGGCGTATTATGTCGCCTGCAAAGTCGCTGTCTCTAAAGAAATTATCATTGAAACTGTGCATGATCATTGCTTTGACTCACTCTCTAAATAAAAATTCACGGATCTTGATCATTAACAAAATGACAAACAGTTCAGTTACATTTCACATTGATAAACTGATCAAGCAAAACCGACCAGGGAATGTTGGATTTTCGGTTACCCTGGAATCTTATCCCCTAGACAGACGCCTGTGCGTCGTAAGTTATAGTCCACTTCCTGGACTGTATTCGTAGTGTGCCCGCGTGTGTACGGACGTACGTTGATGGTGTCTGTATGTACACTGTATTACACAATTCACCCCTCCTGAATACAGTCCATTCAAACCTGCCACCTTCCCCTCATTTCAGGGGGAACTCGTAAACGCCATGCTCCACCTAATTTGCCAACTCCTCCGCTGATTAGCTTATCGACATGCCAATCAGGCTGTATGCAAAACGAAGTCGTAGTCTCTTATTCTAGACAATATGATCAGTAACAAGGTTTTCCTACATGAGTTAGGTTGTCAGAAATTCAATTTCGTCGAATAAAAATACCGTAAAATGCATAGAAATGTATTATTATTATGAAATATTCTTGTTTAGAATTAAATTGCCTACGACATTGTCGACATTAAAAACGAAACAAATATAACATGACATTGAAGTCAGACTAATCTATTTATTTCTGTGTGGGCTCTATCGGTCAGCGCGCACAGTCGGCAAGCCCGGAAAAAAAAAAAGTGCAGAATCTGTCCTCGCACGCGTGACTTCGAGTGTGACCCCGCGGCCCCGTAGGTCATGAGAGCGCGATTGCAGGGTTGTTTTGAAATGCTCTTGGTCCCTTACCTGATTTTTCTTTTATTTGATAGGTAGAGGTTAAAACTTGGATGCAATCTTGCTAGTTTCTCCAAGAACGACATGAAAGATCATCAAATTCGTGGCTAATTAATTGCCGATGTTACGGGAATCATAGGTACAGATATTCTTGTGAAATTCTCCTAAAAGTCTTCTTTTTCATCTTAGGTGCCAACGAAAATTTGATGTAAAAGAGAACTAAGGTGTAATGTGATGATTTCGAGATGGTTCAGCAGCCAGCTGAAATCAAAGGGATGTCATTCTTTTTTCTTTTTTTTTTTCTCGGCACGATATACTCGACATGGTCAGATGTGAGCGTCTAGCTGTATATTAAGTCTTGTGTCTGTCATTAGAATAGTCTACTGCTTCTAATCGGTGGACCTCTCTCCCTCTTCCTCTCTTTATTCGATTATGTCTTTTCTTGTTCTTATAAATCAAAATATGATAATTTGGTTTGCTTTTGTCTAACCTTCTGATTTCGTCTACTAGAAATGCTGTCTGATTATAGTTCCATTCTGCCATCAATCATTCAGAACACTCTCTCTCAATTCAAAGCATCCAAGCATCCACTCAAATAATTATACTATAACCACTAGTTTTATTGTTCACTCCCGTTAAAGTGAACCACAGTTTTTAACATTATATCGAAATTCCGCTTACAACATTATCCACTCTGTTTTTTCCTCTATTACAATAACATTTTGATCGTATAACGAATGAAGAATGCTTGCAAGGACTTCGCTACATTTGGAGGCCATTGTGCCTATTCTCTCTTTTACAGTACTACAGACCTATATACCTAACTAGGCAAAGAACATACAATATTGCACATGTAACACTCATTCACAGTAAAATATTTTTTCTCATCAATAACGACAGAGGAAGGAGCACAATCGACAAGTTGTTTTGCCTTTATAAATGTATATGGGTCAGAATGTAGAGATGTCCGTAAGATGTACAATTGGGCCAAAATTTAAAAAGTAGGATATTCTCCCAATTATTTATCTTACCTGAAAGTGTATACTCAAGCTTTAATATGAACCCAATTACATGCTATGATTTTCCCAGAGGAACAAGTTTTTATCAACCGCGGAAGTTTGCCATGTCCAGAGCAGTGACCGTCCGTGAGGAATAGTACTGCACATGCTGATTCAGCTCAAAATCTTAAATATGTTAAACATGTGTTTGTGTTGGCAGAATATTAAGCTTGTACTCTTACGTAATTGTAGACAACTGATGATTTAACCAAATTCGTCATTTCTGTTGAAATATTGCTCTTCCGCTGAACATTTTTCTCCACTATACGCCCATTTTACAGAAACTCAATATTTTGACCTCTTATTTCACTATCCCATACTTTAATCCTTACTCCAAAATAATAACATATCTTTTTAAGATGTATCTGATCTAAGCAGTCTCTATAATCTAACAAACATAACATGTTTTTCATTACGGAGGTTCGCGTATAGCTCACGGACGTTCGGAACGAAAAATATATTGAACAATTCAGCTCTCTCGAGTTGTAAACGCATTCTATTCACAACAAACAGCGATTTCATGTCGAGAACAAACTCCCATGCAAAATCATGAATAGATATTACCATTTCTCAATTTAAGAGTTTGTTTATCTTGTTATGCCGAGGAATCTGAGAAAACATTTTTTTCCCCATCTCTCGTAAATGAACGTACAAACGTACGTGTAATCTCAGTGACGTTGTCCATCCTTGAGAACGAATATATTTATCAAAACTTCGTTATCACGAAGTAAAGATTCGGTTCCTACATTTGTTATCTAAAGTCTACAATGCAAAATTTGCTTATGACGAACAAGGCCACAGCTAAATATGACAAAGAATTGACATAGAAACACAAAAGAAATATGCTCCGTTATAGAAATAAGAAGTTTAGCTGGGTATGGAAGGGCAAACGAATACTTTATAGGAAGAAATCCCTCTGCGTTTGCTCCTTGTGGTACACACTGTATACCGAGAATTTGTGTGATTATATTAGTCAGTTTCGTCATAACAAGACACAATAAGTCCATATAACTTGGATGGATGTTGTGACTTCGATATTATACAATATGGTTTCTTTAACAAACATTTTGTATAGCGCGTCATTTCCGAGGCTCATTATTCATACAGTTTGTCAATCTTAAATTTGATAGAGTTCATATAATCATGAAGCTTTTTATTCGATAAATGAGGAATCTCCGAAGTTCAATTGAAAGGTTTATTAATTGGAACATGAAAAATCAGGTTCGTTTATCTAAATGTGGAGAAACAAATGATTTCATAACCAAATCCTCCAGATTTTTCAAAACCTCATGATAATCGATTTCACCTATATATCAGGCCCATTCCACTTTTTGAAGAACTCTCTAAAAAAAAAAAATCGAGTGAAAATATTTACTCTTAAAAGAGTGAATACAAAAAAGAGTGAGTTTCGAATGAAATTGGAGTGAATTTTGAGTGAAAGTCCTCATTTTCACTCGTTTGAGAGTGACCTCAGGGATCACTCCAAAATCTTTGAGTGATCCCTGACGTCACTCCAAAATTTACTCCAATTTCACTCGAAATTCACTCTTCTTTTGTATTCACTCTTTTTAGAGTGAATATTTTCACTCGATTTTTTTTTTTTTTTTTTTTAGAGAGAACGGATCTAAAAAAAGAGTGTACCTTAATATTTAATTTTCGGATTAACAAACTTTCGGAATAAGAACACTTTTAATAAGAAACCTCCTGAATTAACTACGAACATTCTTTTTTTTTTCCATTTTCGGAATTATAAACCTTCGGACTTTCGGAGTAACGAATCTTTGGAAGAGCGAACGTATCAAAGTGCAACCTTAATCTAAATCATTACTTTTATATTTGTTTTCAAATAAGCACAAAAGCACAAACAATTTGACGATCTCTCTGTCTCTTAAATGTAAAATGAAAAAAAAAAACATCTGGGAGAGAATTACAAATTAACATTGGTTTTCATTGATGGGTATAAAAATAAAAACCATGTCATGAAAAGCGGAGGATTTGCGTGTTTTCATCAGACAATAATATTGTATTATACTGCATTAGTTTCGTTCGCTTGTGACGACATTTCGAGGAATAAAAATATTTAAAAAAAAACTTCCCCAGAGGCATTCGGTATAACGGGAGTGCATTGGCAATTCTTTTTCTCTGTGTTTTGGAGCTCGATCCCTTCTCTGTTTCTTTTCATTTTCATTCAACTGCTTCCACGTCCTTCAGAAACTTTTCTGATTCTTCTTCAACACATGCTCATTACGGACTTCTTCTGTCTTTAATTCATCCCTTTTGTTTCAATATTGTTACTGCGGAGCACTTTTTGGATTTGTTTTGTTTTGTTTTGTTTTTCTGTTTGCTCACAGCAGATTCGTTGAGAGAAAAATCGTCGTGAAGAGAGAGAGAGAGAGAGAGAGAGAGAGAGAATGTACCAAGGTATTAAATATCATGGTTATGCATCGAACGTTCGTGATGGAGACAAAAAAAAAAAAAAAATGGATGCATTCTGTTTGAGATGGCAGCTATACCATACTCAAAATACAGAATACAGGACACTCGGGACAAGTTATCCCTATCGGTCGGATTGCATACGTCACGGACATCGTTCTACTACTTGGGTCATGTTCCATGAAGGACGGGTAACTAATCGGCAGAGAGTACCTATTATAGCCTTCCTACCTCTATCAAAAATTTGAAAAAGATTGTCATTGCAAATTATAAGAAATTTGACATCCTTACAACAATATGAATTGCTCAGAGGGGAATTAGGGGGTGAATTTTCAGAGAAAATATTAATTATTTGCTTGTTTTTTTAATCTAATTGCATGGTCCAAAAACTGCGAACAAGCCTCAATCCGCTCCAAACTTGACGTGCAGCTCCTCGGCTAAAGGCTAAAGGCTAAAGCCAAAAGTAAAATGTATACCTTCGCCATCAAAGCAAGATGGTGTCCTACTCGATAACGTTTCAATAATTACGGACGTTCTTTTTTTTTTCTCGTCTAAAAATGTAATTTCGGTTCCCATTTGACAAGGGATGGACAGAAGCTCAAAACAAACATTATCGTGCGGCCAGATCTTAGTCGATTTGGAATCAGAACAATATCGTCAATAACGTTTAATGGGCTACGATCCTTATTAGTGAATATAGCGGAAGCACGTCCGTGACGTAAACTGAGTAAAATTTTGAATATTTAAAACAAAAATGTTACGTCCCATCCAGCCAGCAGACGTACAGTTTTTGCAGGATATGTTCATGAGCTGGAATACCAAATTTTTGTATACATTATACAGTTGGGACAACAAAGTATAATTTGCAGCAGCGATAGAGATAAAAGCATCACGGACGTTCCCCGTTTGATAGGACTGTGATATTTCAGTTGTTCTCTGTAATTTTATACTCATAAAGTTCTTATAATTTTGTGGTACATACCCATGATATGTCAGATCCAGAACATGGTCAGATTATTAGATGCCACGTACCATAAAAAAGACACATTATTAGTTTGACAAACAAAAATTATTATGAAAATAGCGTTTTTACCGTATTTTTCCTTGTCAAAAGTCAACTAAACCATACATTTCCTGCAAGGAAATTTACCAGGCTTTGAGACATGAAATAATCTGGTTTCTTAGATCATCCTGGCGTGTTCTAAGGGAACGAATGTCCGAAGGTGCGAAAACTGGCAATTGTACATCGTTCAAAATTCTCACCATATACATCTCCACATATTTATTACATGTATAGGTGTTGAAAGAACTACATTGAAGTTTAATTTTAAGGTATCCATCGATCTTCATGGCAATGTATCACACACATGACAAAAATATGTACGTTACCAAAAGTATAGAGCTGCATATACGCATTCTGTTTACAGTTTTAACCAAGGAGCGTGTGTAATAGCTCCTTGGTTTTACATAGTCAAGTGCGGATTACATTATTTTATTTTATATATTTATTTATTCATTCATTCATCCTTTTATTCATTTATTTGTTTATTTATTTATTTATTTATTTATTTATTTATTTGTTTATTTATTCATTTATTTATTTATTCATTCATTCATTCATTTATCTATTTTCATTCATTTATTTGTTGTGGTCTTGGTCTCAGTCTCCGGCCAAGTCACAGAGAGATCTATGAAAGGTACAGCTGTCGGTGGTCTTGTGAATAGGAACGTGAGTAGGAACAGTCTGTCTTGACTGTGATGTACAGTGAACATTGAAAAAAAACATAATTCTTCTGGTGAAGCTCAGTAAAAAGACAAAAGCAAATGCATGTATATACCAGGTGGTTTGAAAAATTGCAGAGCTACATTGTTTCGAGTAATATAGGTGTCATAAATAGAATGAAATTGTATATTCCACAAAAATCATTACTTATGCTATATTCGTCATTGATATTGCCTTATCTAAATTATGGTGTTTAAGTTTGGGGCAACACTCACCAGAACCTACTGGATAGAGTGTTCCTTGGTTTTCAAAAGAAAGCTCTCCGTGTCATCAGTTATCCTTTCATACCCTCCCACTCAAATATGTTATTTGCCGCTAATAAGCTGCTAAAAATTAAAGATTTGTATTATCTAATTTGGGGCAATATGTATACGTATACAGCAACAACTCACTCCCCTCCATTTTCGATTCTATGTTTCAAAGAAATCAATCATTCCATGACTATCCCACTCGACGTTTCAATGAATTTCACTGACCTCTTTTACGAACAATTCTTGCTAAGCACACTCTTACCTATACTGGCCCAACTTATTGGAATTTTCTGCATAATGACATAAAAATTGCACAATCTATATTTTCATTTAAGAGGAGATTAAAGTCTTTCTTATTGCAATGTTATGTTCCTACAGAATTGAACCAGCCTGTTGGCTCATTTTAATTTCTTTTCGAAGAATTTGGATTACCAATGATATACTGTCACATATTTCTCGTCCCTGTTGTCCTGAGACACTTACAGCGTAGATTCCATCCCACTTGTATTACTTCCTACTCTATTTCTCTCTATTTTTTTCATATTTCCGTATCCTTTCCACGCATCCCATTATTTTTTCGATATACAGTAGTTCTGTCGAGGATCGCTGGATCTGTTTTGCCTTTCTGTCCGTTGTATTGTTTTCCTATTCTGACAGACTTGTCTCGTTCTGTCTTGTCTCAGTCTCGTTGTGCATGTGTGTCTGTGTGTTACTCTGTCTTCTTATTGGGCTTCGAGACTTTTTTTTTCTATCTGTCTTTATTCCCATTTTTTCTTTTTTGCATTAGTTCATTTTTTATTGACATTCTGTACCACATTCTACAAGCATTGCCTTTTTAGTGGGTCCCTCCATTTTCGATATTTTGTGTAATGTTATATTGTCTATATCACTTCAGTCAATTTTCATTACAACATTATTTGTTACCCCAAGGTTCTACAATTATGTTTTCTGAATTTACTCTGTTTTGATTACATGTATATGTAACCTTATTCTCTGTTACCAAAGAAAGTGAAATGTTTATGTTCTTCTTTTTTTTCGAAAATGAATTAAAGTTTGAATTGAATTGAACTGAACTGAGTAGATCCACACAAATAATTTGCCGGCAAGTTTTCACACTGGCAATACCGGTACCGAAGTTGCACCAGGGAGGTGAGAGGAAGTCACCTCCCTGGTTGCACTGACATGGAAGGGTTGTGAAAATTTGACTGCTTTGTAAGTGAATAACACAATACATACTGGCCCTGATGAGAAAACCTTCCCCCCGCGCGTTGCACGTGGTGGGTATCTTTTGCACAGAGAACATTGCAAACGATGGCCCAGGGAGGTGACCTCCCTGATGCGATCAGCTGTGTCTCGTAAAATACGATTACGTAAGAGTGGCCGTCACTCGTAATGCATATTCATTAAGAATGGCTACGTCTGCATATCAAATAGATGATGTCATACTACATTATCGTGCTCGCTCTGGCAGGGTAGTCTGGACGATTTTTTTCGGGAGTACCAATTGGCGGAGTGTCGCAATCAGCGGTTGGGCGCATTGGGTGGGTGCCGAGTGTGTGGGGACTGCGGATGATAAACATCGTCCAGTATCTGGACTACGTAAGTTACCTCAGAGAGTATATTGAGATAACAAGTATTCTCGGGGGGGGGGGGGGGGATGAACGACAGCTGTTCGTCAGCTACAAGAAGCCCCACAAAAGCGTATCATCACCAAATATTGCTCGTTGGCTGAAGGAAGTGGTCGAGCAGCATCAACTTCAGCCGCAGTCAGAGGTGATGTACAATATTTAAACAGGCTGGATGGTCGAACGAAAGAAGGTTTCGACGCTTCTACAATAAACCAAAAGACACCAAGTTGAGTTTTCTCAGGCCGTCACTCGTGTAGCAGAAAACTAATGTAGCCTCTTGGTAGATGCTTCAGTTATTTACATAACATATATATGTTATGTTTATGGGAAAAATGTATCGTCATAGGCATTAAAGTCTCCTGACGTATATCCAACGAGTATAACGCAATAGAATAGAAAAATTAAACGAGAACTTACTAGTACCTGTTCGAAGTCTTAATCTCAATTCTATTAAGTAATATGAGGGTGATATTACGTCCCCTCCACACCCACCCTGCTGTTCTAAAAGGAGTGTATTCTAAGTCAGCATTGTTTCGAACAAGATTGCCAGTTCCCGATATTTTTCCTCTAGTGACAGTTCATTTTCACTCTTCGAAAATTGGTTCTTATACTGCGATGCACATATGGCGAGCTCTCTCCTGACTTAATATCACCCTCCTATTACTTAATAGAATTGAAATTATAGCTTCGAACAGTTAAGTTCTCGTTTAATCTTTCTATTATACAGCATGGAGAACACCCAAACATGTTTAGATTCTCACAGATGTTAACATTCCTCTCATATCATCCCAAAATGTTTTAAACTTGATGGATAATGCTTTATTCTTTCTCAAACAATCAGGCATCAACTAGTGGGTGAATTGGTATGGTTTTTTTTTTATGTTGGTACACTTCATTTTATGAAATTCTCTTCTTTTTCAGAAACTGTACGACAGACTGAATTAAAAACAAATAAAATGAGCATTGATGATTACAATTTATAGCATCCTGTCCGCGTTCGGAAGTGAGTGGAGCGTTCGGTACCCTAACCTTTGAACCCACAGCCATTGGCGAGACTGCGGACAGCCTCGAACGCTGTCGAGATTACAGCAGAAACAGTGAGTTACATTGACAATTCACATTCAAGTAGAAGAACTGCACATTTTTGCGTCAAGCTTTGCGTCCGGTAGAAATTGTAAAACTAACAATAAGACATTGCAGTAGAAAATTACTGTATACGTTTAATTTATTCACCATACTGCATACAAATCACTTGTATTTTAATACCTGCTTGAATCTACTTCCAGTTTGAAGTGATTGCAAACCTTGTATAACAGACAAGCTTTATTAGTATAATATTTAGTCAGTAAATAAATATTCTTTCTTATTTGAAATGCATTTTCTACCAATAAAAATGTTTTTCTCATTTCTACTTAGGAAACTTATTCATATTAAAGCTTTGCATTTTCTCAGCGATCATTTCACTTTTAAATTAGCTACAATTCAGCAATATCTCATTTCATCTTGATAGCAAGAATGTAAAAATAATTGCACGTAGCTGCTTGTATTTACTAAGTGCGTATATTTGGCTATTTAACTCATAAATGTATTCTTTCTACAATTCATTGTATAATCTGAACATACCGTTTTCGGTGCTGTGTAAAATAGGGCGGGGATATTACTCGAGTTTGCCTCGCCATCAAATACATCGGGTTCTGTACCCCTGATATACATCACGCAATATCAAGATGGAGACTTTTTGTGTGAATGATTGTTGTTACTGTGTAATGATTTTCATTATTTGGGTTTGGGAAAAGAATGAAAAGAAGAGTAAATGACATTCTCCAGTAAACATGGTCTCCCAAATGCTACGAGCTATGATGCGGTTATCAGTTGTACTCGGCATTAGAATATCTTTCTAATCGTAATGGTTGTTACGTCTGTCTTCAGCTTATTTGCCACGGGCCAGACGACAGTGCATGAGCGATCTCTTCACGCCAGTTATGTGGGGAGAACTAATTTTCAGTGACTGCTTCACCGACAACGATGTTAACGACATTCTTCAAGACTTGGCGCGGGTGAGCTTGAATCGGAACATTACGTAGTATTGTAATTTATTGTATTGTACTTTATTCCATGAGTCGTAGAGACGAGACGTTTAATATATTTTAACACCCAAGCATGCATTTGCTTATAATGTGTACTTGTGTACATGTATACATGTATACATGTAAGTTATAGTTTATGAAGCGTGCTGTGATGTGTTATGTGCCGGAAGCATTATATGAATCATGTTTTACACTGAAGTACTGAAATGTCTATTCGTTACAGGCCATTGTTACTCCAGACAACGTGACGGCGTATTCCAGCGATTTGCTAGCCGCAACAAAAATCGGCAGAGAGATAGATACCGACGGGCTTGTTGCCGTGGCAACCGCTCTTTCCAAGATTGTAGCCATTCGAAACTCTTCATCCGAGGTATACCAATGCCCATCCATTATCATGCAGGATAATGTGGGTATATGAAGAATTTATAGATTCCAGTCACTCACTTTTGTTTTTCATCCCATCTTTGGTCAAATTTTGTTTTCCCTTTTACAACTTATGTCTGTGCTTCCAAAATAAACTGTTATTTGCTATACAGTCGTTGTATGCCTGCTGAATTGCATTATTTTTTTTTTCTCTTCCGGGAGTTTGTATCATATCTGTGAACATTAAGGAAAACTTTTTGTTGGTTCAGGTGCACAGGCTTTTTTTTTTTCCTCCCGTGACTTTAACATTAGGTGACCGCAAACGTAATACGAGTGGTCGACAACGTGCTCGCCGTCGACAACGACGTCTTCGTGGATTCGGTTGAATTTAAAGCGCCAACTGAGATCCTATACGCCTTGGAGGACCAGGTTACCCTCTTTCAGGAGGGGCCTGGCAACAATCTCACTGTAATCGGAGAGAGCTTGACGGTGGTGGCGCTACAACTCCCCAAGGAGTCGCTGGTGTTGGGTCTCGGGTTTGCTGCATTTTCGGCTGATGGTTTCAGAGGAGACAGTCGGTATTTCGAAGAAGTAGTTGAAAACGGGACTATGATTTACTTCGACACGGAAGATATCCCGAGACCAGAGATTGATGCCTCCATTTACCTCCCAGAGGGCATCCTGAACTTTCTCCCGCAAGGTAAATCTCCTTGACGTCTTTGTCATCTTTTCAGTTCTGTTAAGGATTACTTTTTGTTCATTCATCAATTTTAATTAATTCCTTTGTCTGTTTATTCATTCATTCATCCATTCATTCATTCATTCATTCATTTTTACATTTATTGGCCAAATAATTTTTTGGGTTGATTTTCGTTGTGCTGGAGGTTTGTCAATCTCAATATGAAATAAGTTTCAAACCTTAAGATTAAGGGAATCTTAACTCTTATTTAATTTTCGGGGAAAAAAATAACCTTCGAAATAATGAATCTTCAAAATATGAAGCTACAGAATCACGAACGTTATTCTATTTATGGATTAACGAACTCTCGGAGTAACGAATCTTTCTTTATTTTCAGATCATTAAAATCTTCGGAATAACAACCCTTATTTTATTTTCGGAATAGCGAACTTTTCGAATATCGAACTGTAACCTTATTTTTATATTCAAAAGTTGAATGCAGAAAATACTTTACAATGTACATGTATTATGACTGAAACCTACTTTGCAAACTGTTCAGAGTTTACAGAAATGCTTGGAATGGGGAGAAATGCAAAAGAAAAAAAAAGTGCTTCTGGGATGCATTTCCCATACATAATATAACAAATTACCAAATGATTGATATTATACATAGAAAGCAGAGCTACAAAACAAACTAACACACGAAAATCTAACTAAACCTAAACAAGAAATATCCTGGACAAATCTCTACACTAAAGACGCTGTCATACAGTAGAGAAGGAACTTATGAGAGCGAGATGTTTATAATAGAAGTGAAATCTTGCAAATAATATGATTTATTTTCATTTTTTGCCGGTTTAGGCAGAAAATGAATATTGCTACTGTTGAGCATGCAAAAAACAAAAAAAAAAATGCGTAGTTGGAAAGCTGTTCTGTTGTGTCAAAGTATGAGACAATCCTGATAAAGAAGGTATCAGTTGATTGCATGTATTGCTATGGTCTTGGGGGTTTTAAAGCTTGTTTGATTGTGTAAAGTGTATTTGAGTTGAATTCAATTGAATTGATATGGGAAGGATTCAATCGTGTCAAACGATCATAAAGAGATGAATCGCCTTCATCTTTGGACACAATGACAATTTCAGCGTACCGACGGTAAGTTCATAGAGGTGTCGAATAAAAGGTTCCCACTATCTTCCTAGATAACGACAGTATTCCAATCAGTTTCTTCGTTTTCGAGCAAAGTAAGTTGTTTCAGAGCGAAGATCAACCATACGACATTGGTCCAGAGCGTCGCCTGGCTGTTGGTACGAGTGTCATTTCGGCTACCGTTGAGGGTGTCGTAATCGAGGGGCTACCACCTGGTCAAGAAGTTGAGACCGTATTCTTAGAGAGAAATGTGAGTAAAGGATGTAAGACTTTCAAGATATCTGTCACTTACTGAAACGTTTAATGATAGCCTTTTGAACATTATTCCCCCCCCCCACTTTATTTTGTCAAGGCGCCCCCTCTTTAAGCGGGGTTCCCACTATCGTACGATCTATTACGAACGCCACGATTGGACATGCGTAACTGATCGTGGACGTTTCGTTGAACTTGTCTGAAATTTCACGTGAGGATACGAGGTTATGCGAGTCAATACGTGTTTCTTCGCTTGGATGCGCTATGGTCACGATTGGTCTATTTCAAGCAATACGATCTGTCACGATCTGGTCTCGCGTTCAAATACGATCCGATAGGATTGTCCCGATTGAGTCCATGATTGGTTCCGAACTACCACTATCATTACGATTGGGATCCCCGATTTGGTGCGTGCAGCTACGTTCTGATACGTTCCAATACGAATACCGCGAACCAATGCGGGCTGTTGAGATAAGATACGATATATTTCACGATCGGGATCAAAAGCGACTCCAATTTAAGGTGCGATTGAACCCGAATGGGAATATTGCAGTCCTGCTGACAGCGGATTTCATTGTTTCCTTAAATTCTACAGAGTGATTAGGCCTTCTATCCACAAGCATTGGTGATGGCAAGAGTTGACAGCTTGAGGATGATGAGAACGTGACCTTTGCAGTATTGCGAATGACGATTACATTATTCATCAGATAGAAAGCCACAACCTCAGATAGTCCCTCCTCTAATTTGAATAGCCTAAAGAAATTAATAGAATATTGAACCGACGCGCTCACCTCCCCCCCCCCCAAAAAAAAAAAACAAAAACAAAAACAAAAACAAAAACAAGTACACAACATCAGATCATTGCCCATCTTCCCCAGAAAAAAAATAAAGATCCAAGACAAATATGTTTACTTCCTTTGAAACACATGAAGAAAATATGATGAAATTGAAGCTGAAAAAAGAGAAAGATTCCGTACAAACTCAAGAGGTGATACGCCGATAGCGTATCACCTAAAAAGAGGATGGGATCTTTTTGAATACTAATATAATATGTGATATACATATACGCTCAATATAAGATTGTTGGCCAAACTAATAAGCATTGCTTGTGTGTTTAATTTCATATACGCATAGTATAGTATCATATGCATTTTTATTTCAAAATGTCGTTATCTCACGGGGTATTGAAAGTTTGGTTGGTTTGGCTTGATTTATTGCTTTATTTAACAGTGTTTAACAAAACCGACATACACACACAACAGAAAGGTAACTCCCCTAAAATAATGTCACTTAAAAAAAAAAGTCTTAAGCAAAATTATTTCGCAGGGGTATTGCTACACTTATTGACTAACTTCTTTTTGAAAATTATAACAGTGATCTTTATAGTCATCCACGAAAATGGTCACTTTTCAAAAGTCACACAAGTTACTTTATGGGGTATGTGAAGCATTCTGCTTCTGGTGGATGTTTCAGTGGTGTTATTATGTACTATAGGTTTTCCCATTCATTTTCAAACTTTTTTTCATTCAATTTCACAAACTTTTACTTCAATTTCGTCGCAGGATGTCGGGAATGGGCCAGTCTTACTTTCAAATTCGTCTTTCGTCGTTCATTTTCAAATAAAGTCCATTCAATTTAGTTATTTGGCATACATTTTCGTCATTTACAGTTCAAATTCGTCCGTCTCACTCGCAGCACTCAGAACAGCAGGATCGACTTTGTCTTTTGTTAACCATTTTCGTTAAATCTTCATTCATATTCGTCTCATATCTCTATCCGGTGTGATTTACCAGTCATTCATGATTTTTTTTTTTCTGTAACCGTTCACATTTTATGTACATTCAGGAGTTAGCATACACAAAAGTGCCCCCCCTCCCACACACACACAGAACCACAGATACAGACACACACAGTCACACACACAAGCAATCCGAGTACACACTGATACAAACAGACGTACCGTCTCGCAAACGAAAACACTGACAAACGATTTCAGGCAAATATGATTAAAGACAAAATTTAAGTGTAGAATTGTAGCCTGTTTGATGTCAAAGAATGGGTAACATAATTATGTTTGCTGCTTTCCAGGGTACACAAATTAAAGTTTGCCTAATGCATTATGATGCGAAACCTGAACATTACGAGTTAAAGTTCAAAAGGTAACCCTGACATACTGTCCTGGGTTATGTCTTTTGACTGTCGTTTATCCTTCAATCAACTTTGGTTGTCAGTCATGTTTTTCGTGTGTTTTGTCTAAGCAAATTGTAAGGGAAAAATGTGTAACGATACAATTTACGAGAGAAAGTAAAAATATGCCGGCTTAAAGTTGGTTCACCATCAAAATAAAGAATCGACAACATCTGACTAATTTGAATGAAAAATTAATGAAATTGTGTGAACAAAGACGAATTTGATCTTCACATTCTGCGATCCGTCAGCGGGAGGGATGAATTTGAAGGACAATTGACGATACTGAATTCCACGTGCTTCTCGGAACGAAATTGAATAGTAAATCTTTGAAATTGAATGACAAAAGTGCGAAAATGGATGGGAAAACCTATAGTATATTATTGTGCCACCCCTCCATTATTCAATCTCGCGGAATACAAAGTATATACGATCGATTTGCGAGGAAAATAAGGGCACATGTGCAAAATAAGCAGAAGGAAAGTGAAAAAGTCGATCCCGATCAACACGATTAAGAAGCACGATTAGATAAGATTTGCTGCGTTATGATACGATCCAAGACATTTTGATGCGATGATCACGATCAAAAATTACTCGTGTTAATAGTAGAAAATTTTTGAACCGTCCAAAATTTTTCTACGATTAACGCGATTGCCACGATTGACTTTAAGATCTGATACAATCTAGTACGATCTGATAAGATCACCACGATTGCTTTACGATTAAGACCACGATTTCAATCGTGGTTCCAATCGTGACAGTGGGAACCCCGCTTTACGCAAGTCCTGGATCTGCCCATGATTAAAGCAGGGTTCCCACTTAGCCGAGTTACAGTGCCGAGCTTTGGCGAGTTGTGGCGAGTCGCCTCAAAGGGGCACTCGCGATAACTCGCGTAAAGCTATTCATTTGAAAATATTCAAAATTTTCCCTAACTCGAAGTAACTCGTGCTGGACTCTTTTAAACTCGTAATATACTCGTACTACTCGTAACAAACTCTCACTACTCGTACGACGCTCGCTATGAACTCTTTGTAACTCGCCACCTTCAAATATATACGAGAGTTCTGGTCGAGTTTTGAAGAGTACGATACGAGCACTACGACTCTACTATCAGTATGTGTAAAGCAGGGTTCCCACTTAGCCGAGTTACAGTGCCGAGCTTTGGCGAGTTGTGGCGGGTTGCCTCAAAGGGGCACTCGCGATAACTCGCGTAAAGCTCTTCATGTAACTCGGGATAACTCGCGACAACTCGCGTAACTCGTAGTGAATCTGCAAAACTCCCCGTGAACTCGCGAGTGGTTCCAAAATTTTTGAACATGTTGAAAATTTTCCCTAACTCAAAGTAACTCGTGCTGAACTCTTTTAAACTCGTAATATACTCATACTACTCGTAACAAACTCTCAATACTCGGACGAAGCTCGCGATGAACTCTTCGTAACTCGCCACCTTCAAGTATATACGCGAGTTCTGCTCGAGTTTTGAAGAGTGCAATGCGAGCACTACGACCCTACTACTAGTATGTGTAAGGGGGAGTTGCCCTCGAGCTAAGCCCGAGTTTAGATCGAGCTCTGCGACTTACAACGAGTTTTGTGTTAGCTTATTCAGAGTGCAATGCACTTTGGAATTATTCACATTTCACAGGGATTGTGCTAACTCATAACGGACTCGTAACGGGCTCGTAACGAGCTCGTAACAAGCTCTTTTATAACTCAATGAAAGCTCGATTTAAGTCGTACACAGGTCATCACAACTCGCCCCAACATCGGTGTGACTCGTATCACGCTCGGATCACTCGTATCACTATCGTAGTAAACTCGATGTTGCCTCGTAGATCACTCATGCGCAGCTCATTAAAATTGACAAATTTCACGCGAGTTCAAGCGAGTTCACGCGAGTTTAAGCTCACGCAGCTCGGAACAACTCGAGACTCCAACTCGGCTAAGTGGGAACCTTGCTTTAGTAGGAATTGCCCTCGAGTAAGGCGCGAGTTTAGATCGAGCTCTGCGACTTACAACGAGTTTTGTATTAGCTTATCAGAGTACCTTGCACTGACCTATTAATATGGAATTATTCACATTTTCCCAGCGTTTGAAAGACAGGAGACATTCATTAAACCCTAATAGGTCATTGCCATTACAATTCTAGAACTACATAAAAATAAAGACAGAAAAAAAAAATGTCACGCGACTCAAGAAATCCAAGAAAAAACCGGAGAAGGAAATGGAGATCAATCAAGCGATGGTAAGAAGTAGAGGAAGAAGAGCAGGAAGAGACAGTAGAAACAGAAGAGATCACCCGTGATGGGCTACAGAGGGAGTCAGAAAACCATGCCTCTAAGCAAGACCCACAAGACCAGGACTTATTTTCATAACAGATATCAACTCTTGCTGGAATGGCATCAACTCCCAATACCAACAACCAATCAGGAAGTTGGATTCTTGTTGTTGCCATGACAATTGACATTCCATCAAGAGTTGTTATCATATCAACTTTTATGAAATAGGTCCCAGGTCCCAGTAGAAGAAAATGGGAGAAAAGACGCCACTGGACGCCAAACCGAACAGCAGGGATTGTGCAACTCCTAACGAGTTCGTAACGGGCTCGTAACAAGCTCTTTTCAACTCGATGAATGCTTGGTTTAAGTCGTACACGGTCATCACAACTCACACCAAGATCGGTGTGACTCGTATCACGCTCGTATCACTCGTTCAGCTATCGTAGTAAACTCGATGTCTCGCAGATCACTCATGCGCAGCTCATTAAAATTGACAAATTTCACGCGAGTTCACGCGAGTTCACGCGAGTTCACGCGAGTTCACGCGAGTTCTCGCTAGTTTAAACTTGCACAGGTCGGCACAACTCGAGACTCCAACTCGACTAAGTGGGAACTTTGGTGTGTTCATGTAAAGATAGTATGATGATGGCAAATTAACATCATGTGTGATAATTACAGTGATACACATTGAGCTCAGATCCGTATATGTACTAGCTTCTCGATTTGATTACATAGTGTATTGGCAAAACCAGGTATGTACTGGCAAATAGTAAATCCCACCACCTTAGAAAATTAATCACGCATTTTGACAAAATTATTTCCCACAACTGTTTTTTTTTTTCCTCTCGTTAAAAATGTAATGTAATGTAACAGTCATACTGCTTGGTTATACAGATTTCGAGAGTTAACCAGTTCTCATCTAATTCCTCTGTTGAAAGTGTCGGTGTTGCAGTGTTAAACAGGACATTGCATGATAGATACAGTAGGCAGTTGTATCCGCAAACAAACAAACAAATAAATAAAAAAAAAAATTCACAATGATCATTCTCCCCATCGCATTCTGTGTATAATAATCGTTTTATTGTAATTTAAGTCGATTACAACAAATCACTTCACTATGAGTAAGAATTGTGCTATATAAAAGACACCCAATAACACTTTCCATGAAAGATCAGACATTTGTACATGGATATAATGCAATTTTTGCTATCTATCTTTCATCTCGTAAGTGTCCATAGCCAATTGTTTGTCATTCGTCAGACCTCTAGCGAGTGTAAAAAAAAAAAAAAAATGACGCAGTGTGGAGCCGGGAAATGTGCAAACGCCGGGAAATGTGCAAACGCCTGGAAATGTGCAAACGTTTCGCCGGGAAATGTGCAAACGCCGGGAAATGTGCAAACGTCGTGCCGGGAAATGTGCAAATCTCTAAATTTCATCAACGGGAAATGTGCAAACGTGACGCCGGCCGAGCCGCGGCCGAGCCCGGCCTTATCTTGGTGTAAACGCAAACTGGGCCAAATGCGCGGCCAATTGCGCGGCCAATTTTAGTCTGGCTTCCAAACCCTCTGCCTGTATCTTTCGCTATTCATGATATTAACCCCCTCAACGTCGAAAACTAGTATAATTTAAGGCGGTTTTGTCCTGCAAATGATTCTTTCCTTCGGCAAAGGCCTTTGCCCGAACGGCGACTTCGTCGCCACGGAATTCATTTGGCAAAGGGTCTGAAAACCAGACAATACCAAATTGCATTTGTTTACAAGCAGAGCGCCACTACGACAAAATATTGAAAGGTTTGAATCAAAAGCGCGGCCGAGCCCGGCAGTGTAAACGGACAAAATTGCGAGGCTCGGCCGCGCAATTGAGGCCCCGCACTGTAAACGGGGTCGTAGAAGACCCCGTTTACAGTGCGAGGCTCGGCCGCGGCTCGGCCGCGGCCGAGTCCAGCCCCGCTTCAGTGTAAACGCGCAAAAGGCCAAATGCGAGGCCAAAATTGGCCTCGCATTTGGCCTCGCTCTGGAGGTGGTCTCGGCCGCGGCCGAGCCCGGCCTTTTCTTGGTGTAAACTCAAACTGGGCCAAATGCGCGGCCAATTGCGCGGCCAGTTTTAGTCTGGCTTCCAAACCCTCTGCCTGTATCTTTCGCTGTTCAGGATATTAACCCCCTCAACGTCGAAAACTAGTATAGTTTAAGGTGGTTTTGTCCTGCAGAGGATTTTTTCCTTCGGCAAAGGCCTTTGCCCGAACGGCGACTTCGTCGCCACGGAATTCAGTTGGCAAAGGGTCTGAAAACCAGACAATACCAAATTGCGTTAGTTTACAAGCAGAGCGCCACTACGACCAAATAATGAAAGGTTTGAATCGAAAGCGCGGCCGAGCCCAGCAGTGTAATTAGACCCCGTTTACAGTGCGGGGCCGGGCTCGGCCGCGGCTCGGCCGCGGCCGAGCCCGGCCTCAATTGCGCGGCCGAGCCTCGCAATTTTGTCCGTTTACACTGCTGGGCTCGGCCGCGCTTTTAATTCAAACCTTTCAATATTTTGTCGTAGTGGCGCTCTGCTTGTAAACAAACGCAATTTGGTATAGCCTGGTTTTCAGACCCTTTGCCAACTGGATTCCGTGGCGACGAAGTCGTCGTTCGGGCAAAAGTCTTTGCCGAAGGAAAAATCCTTTGCAGGTCCAAACCACCTTAAACTATACTCAAGCGCGCCGGAACACTTCTGGTTTTGGGGGGGCAAAATCTCAACGGGGGCACATTTTATGTGACGATGTGAGATCCTCGTCGCGGGAGCGAAGCGAGCGGGGGGGGGGGGGGGTAAAAAGGGGGATTCCCCCCCCCCCCCCCCCACTGTAGGGAGCTTTTGTACAACAGGGTACAAAAGTAGTCGCGTTTATAGACCATTTAAAAGCAAATTTCTAAGGAATTAAACATAGTGAAAAATAATCAGTGCAAAGGGCTATGATTATTACATATACGGGAGTATACATAATAATGTGATGGTGTGAGATCCTCGGCGAGGGAGCGAAGCGACCGAGCGGGGGGAGGGTGTGGGAGGGGGGATATCCCCTCCCACGGTAAGGACTTTTTTTGTAAAAACAGAGTATGAAAGTCGCGTTTATAGAGAATTTAAAGCAAATTTCTAGGGAATTATCATATTGAAAAAATCAGTTGGAAGGACTATGATCATAACATACGGGAGTACATTAATAATGTGATGGTGCGAGATCCTCGGCGAGGGAGTGAAGCGACCGAGCTGGGGGAGGGTGTGGGAGGGGGGACACCCCCTCCCACGGTAGGGACTTTTTGTAAAAACAGTATAAAAGTAGCGTTTATAGAACATTTAAAAGCAAATTTCTAGGTAATTAACATATTGGAAAAAAAAATCAGTTGGAAGGACTATTATGATCTTAACATACGGGGGTATATCATGTGATGGTGTGAGATCCTCGTCGAGGGAGCGACGCGACCGAGCGGGGGAGGGTGTGGGAGGGGGATACCCCCTCCCACGGTAGGGACTTTTTGTAAAAACAGAGTATAAAAGTCGCTTTTATAGAGCATTTTAGATTAGATTTCTGAGGAAATAAACACAGTAAAAGAAATCACGGCGAAGGACTGTGATAATAACTTATGAAGACTTTTCATCTTACTATAAGTACGGGCAGAACGAGCGAGCCACTTTCACTTTGCAATTTATCTGAAATGTACTCATTAAAAGCTTAAACATGATCGCATCGTTCGAACAGTAAAAAAATATTCTTATACTGCTAGAAAGCAAAGAAGAAAATGAAAAATGTAAGGTTTACTAAAGGTATGTTCAGCGGGCACACTCGAGGACACGAGGCTACCATCTATATACTAGATTTACTCATGAGTTATTATTAGTGTATGTAGATACAATAATGTACGTTGTTAGTGTATTATAATTTTCGCCCCGTTAGGGGCGAAAAATTTTGCATTTTCAGTTATGAAATTACAACATTTACACAAGAAATATGCCTTTATTGTTCATTTTGGTCTTTAAATCAGTGATTAATTATTTGTTACAGGGGGCACTTTGGGGGGGGGGCAAAAACTCGTTTTGCCCCCCCAACATTTTGTTTGGGGGGGGGGGGGGGCAAGTGCCACCCCTGCCCCCCCGCTTCCGGCGCCCTTGACTATACTAGTCTTCCACGTTGAGGGGGTTAATATCGTGAATAGCGAAATGTTACGGGCAGAGGGTCTGGAAGCCAGACTAAAATTGGCCGCGCATTTGGCCCAGTTTGCGTTTACACCAAGAAGAGGCCGGGCTCGGCCGCGGCTCGGCCGCGGCCGAGACCACCTCCAGAGCGAGGCCAAATGCGAGGCCAATTTTGGCCTCGCATTTGGCCTTTTGCGCGTTTACACTGAAGCGGGGCTGGGCTCGGCCGCGGCCGAGCCGCGGCCGAGCCTCGCACTGTAAACGGGGTCTATACGGACAAAATTGCGAGGCTCGGCCGCGCAATTGAGGCCGGGTATGGCCGATCAAGGGGTGCCCAGATCGGGAGGGGGGGGGGTGATGGGTGGAGGGGGATATTCCACATTTTTAGCATCTTCTTGAAATATCTATGAGGGATTTTCACCAAACTTGAAAGATAGCAAGATTATGGTAATAGTTATGATCTTGATTTGTTCAAATGAGCCCCCCCCCCCCTTCCCCTACCGCTGAAGGGGGGGGGGGGGTGGGGCTGCGGGACCAGGGTTGAAGTTTCAGCGTCCCCAAAACTCTGGAATTTTTTTAATCTTCTTCTGTCAAACCGATAAAGATAGAGTTTAGTTAGTGCTATGAAGATACAGCGTTAATGAATGAAATTTCATGTTTGGTTATGACGCGGATCAAGGGGTCTCCAGATCGCGGGGGTGAGGGCAAGGAGAGGAATTTTCCACATTTTCAGCATCTTCTTGAAAAATCTACGACGGAATTTCACCAAAATTGGCAGATCGCCTCTTTACGGTGATATGCACTTAATTTCTTAAAATGAGCCTCCCTCCCACACACACACACACCGCTTAAGGGGGGGGGGTTGAAGCCTCGGAGTCCCTAAACTCAATTTTTATCTTCTTCTGTCAAACCGGAAAAGAGACCTTAGTTAGTGCTATGAAGACATTAAAAAATGCCTGAAATGTTATTTCACGTTTGATTGTGGCGGATCGAGGGGTGTCCTTATGGGGGGGGGGGGGAGGGTGAGGGGGAGGAGGGGGGATTTTCACATATTCTGCATCCTCTTGAGAAATCTTTGACGGATTTTCACCGAACGTGGGAGGTAGCATCTCTAGTGTGATAGAATCCCACTTTGTGCGAAGGGGCAACAAGTCCAAATTGTTCCCCTTCCCCAAAGCTAGGGATAAGACCAGGGTAGCCCCCACGTCATTTAGTAAGCAGACGTGAAATTTCATCAAAGTATAGATCTACCTTCTAAAAATGTGATAAGAATGTGTTCTATTACTCTTGGTTGTATAGAAAATGTCTTTAAAAAGTATGTATTCCGGGTTTTTTTGTCCATATGTATAGGGTTTTCAATAAAATTCTGTATTCCACCCGAACGACCCTATCCCCTCGTCTTGGTCCCTTTCAAGTTCAAGGGGCGGAGATGGCGGGTGGGGGGGGGGGTCCATCTCCTCCCACCTTAGGGGTTGGGGCAGTGCTCATCTAGACAAATTGAGGTCATTTTACCACATAAATACGCTACGCTACGTTTCAAGCTTGGCAAATATCTATAAGGGTTTCAAGAAGAAACTGAATATGTGACAAATCCGCCTTAATCCGCACTTATTCATGAATTAACTCACCATAACAGGCACCAGCACTCTATTAGCTCCATCATTTTTGTATAGGTTTTTTTTTTTTTTTTTTTTAAAAGCTGATATATGATTTTATTAGTTTGGTTTGGTGAAAATTCGTCATAGATTTTTCAAGAAGATGGAGAAAATTTTGAAAATCCCCCTCCTCCCCCTGGTTACAGCTCGTTATTCCGAAGGTTCGCTGTTCCGAATGCTCTTTATTCCTAAGATTCGTTATTCCGAAGGTTCATTGTTCCGAATTTCATTTACGGATTAACCAGTCTTCGGAATAACGAACCTTCGGAATAACGCCACAAATTTTCAGATTAACGAACCCTTTTTCATTTTCGGATTAACCCTAACTTACCTGGGCTATTTAGAGAGCTTGAATTCCTGGGGGGGGGGGAGGGGGCATTATGCCCCCCCCCCCTTCAGATCTCGGCCGTTGATCGCGCGATCGCCGCAAAATTTTGCATGAACATAAAGCCGGATGGAATCTACAAGATTGCTTAGTTAAATTTTCAAAAAAAAAAATGCATTTTCTATTTTAGCTAAATTAATTATGCAAACTATTATATACAAAAAACAATATTTTCGTCGGTAATTGGCTTATAAAAGCTTATGGAATGCTGATTTTTTGGTGCAAATATTCCTGTGACATTCTAAACATTAAGTGCGTTAAAAAAAATCAGTATCGAAATTAATTTCTTATGTTTTTTATTGTTTTATCAATTTTTTATATCTTTCCTTGTTTTCTCGAACTTTTGTTTTGGTAGTTTTTTTCAGCAGAATTTGTCATACAAATTTTTTGAAGCATAGCTATATTAAAATAAATTGATTTCAGCCATTAAAATTTTTTGAAGGGGCGTGGCTTCGGAACGGTATGCCCGGGCGCGACAAATTTGATCTCAAAAGTTGTGCGAGACTTGAAATTAAAAGTCAGCTAGCGGCGCGGTCAAAAAAATTTGCGCACCGGAATGGTCGCGGAATTCGTCGGGGGGGGGGGGAATTATGCCCCCCCCCCCCCCCTCCAGGTAAGTTAGGGTTAACGAACCTCTAGGTATAGGGACTTTGAGTGTTTCGGATTAACGACCCTTCGGAATAACGAACCTTCGGAATAACGAACAGCACCCCCTCCCCCTCACCCTCACCTACCCCCGATCAGAGCACCCCGAGACCCGCCATAATCAAACATGAGATTTCGGTCATTAATGTCTTTACAGCACTAACTTTTACGGTTCGACAGAAGTAAAAAAAAAAAAAAAAAAAAAATCAAGAGAATAGAGACTCTGAGGGTTCAACCCCCCCCCCCCCTCCTCGTCGGCGGAGGAGGGGGGGGGGGGGACTCAATTTAACAAATTAAGATCGAATCACCATAAATATACTATCTGCCAATTGCTAAGTTTGGTGAAAATCCGTCATAGATTTTACAAGACTATGCAGAAAATGTGGAAAATCCCCTTCCTCCCCCTAACACCCCTTATCAGGGCACTCCTGGAACCGTCATAATCAAACGTGAAATTTTAGTAACTATATTGTCTTCATATAACGTACATAGTTCCATATTCTTCGGTTCAACAGAAGAAGATTACAAATTCCAGAGTTTAGGGACCTGAAACTTCAACTCCTCCTCCCCCCCCCCCCTTTGGCGGTGGGAGGGGGTGGGGCTCATTTTACCATATAAGATCATATCACCGTAAAGATGGTATCTGCCAAGTTTGGTGAAAATCCTTCTTGAGATTTATCAAGAAGATGCAGTAAATGTGGACAATCCCCCTCCTGTCCATCACTTCCCCTTCCCCACCCCCAATCAGGACACCCCTGGATCCGCCATAATCAAACATGAAATTTCAGTCATAAACGTCCTCAAGGCACTAACTTAGCTCTATCTTCTTTTTTTTTTTTTGTTCGACAGAAAAAGATTTTTAAAAAATCCAGAGTTTAGGGACTCTGAGGCTTCAACTCTCCCCCCCCCCCCCTTTCGGCCGGGGGTGGGGGGAGGATTGGGGGCTAATTTCAATTCATAAAGATCATATCACCGTAATGAGGCTATCTGAAAAGTTTAGTGAAAATCTGTCCTAGACTTTTCAAGAAGATACTGACAATGTAGAACATCCCTCTCCTCCCCTCATCCCCCCCCCCCCGCGATCCGGACGCCCCTGGATCCGTCATAATCAAACATGCAATTTCAGTCATTAATGTCTTCATAGCACTAGTTTAGGGACTCTGATGCTTCAAATTGAAGACTCCTCCCCACTTATGGCCCCGTGCCCTGCATCCCTGGATCTGCAATTAAACGTGAACTCTTGTCATCAATATCTTTAAAGAACCAACCTAGCTCATTCTTATTTGGTTATATAATACAAGAAGTATTTTGATAATACCCTAGTTCTGGGACTTTGAGGCCCCCTCCCCTTTTTCGGGGGGGGGGGGTGGCTACTATATGAACAAATTGAGATCCCATTGCCATAATCGTGCTACCTGCCAATTTTGTTTAAAATCTGTCAAGGATTTCATTAAGAAAATCTAAATGGCGGAAGTTCATGGGCAGTTCTGATATGGAGTTTATCTACTATCTTTATACACAATATCGCTAAAGTAAATGATTTGCACTTTTCCCGGCGTCACATTTGCACATTTCCCGTTGATGAAATTTGCACATTTCCCGGCGACACGTTTGCACATTTCCCGGCGTTTGCACATTTCCTGGCAAGACGTTTGGACATTTCCCGGCGTTTGCACATTTCCCGGCGAGACGTTTGCACAATTCCCGGCGTTTGCACATTTCCCGGCGTTTGCACATTTCCCGGCTCCACACGCAGTCCATCGAATAGCATGTGTCTCAATTTAAATTAAAACAGTTTCTACGAAACAGGTGAAGAAATCACTCCTTGTCTGAATGCCAAGCCGTTTCAATGCTGTTTTTTAAATGATGCAAAAAAAACCACAACAACAAACAAACAGTGCGATAAAATGAAAGTTTACAGACGATTGTTGTTTCTGTTGCTGTTTCTATCGCTTATCAAAGTCAAATTACGCCTCTGGAGTCTTCATTTTTAACCAAGAAGTGTTGCCAATGTGTATGCGAGGGTTTTTCCATGATCATCTACTGTTAATTTCATGTTTTGTGTCATCATTTCACCTCTTTTTCTTAACGAAATTTCTACTCTTGAGAGGCAACGACATGGTGACAAGTTATGCAAAAAAGAATAAGATAACTAGATGGAGAAAAACAAACTGATTTTTTTTTTCATTCCCACCGTCAAATACAATCTTGAAGTAGTGGTCAGCAGAGCACCCACAGTTGATAGCATGTATGTAGGCACTACTCTTTCTTATTTGAAAATACAATGCAGGTCACAAGGCAAGACGAACAGGTGGATAATCGGACATGTGTTTTTTGGGAAGAGACGAGTTTGGGAGGACGATGGTCATCCGAAGGGTGTCGAAGAGAGGATCTACCCGACGTCAACCGCATTCGTTGTCTCTGTGATCATCTCACCAGTTTCGCTGTGCTTCTGGTGAGAACGACTCTTCTTCTCTTTTCGAATCTTGAATCATTATAATGTGGCGCTGTATCAACAGAAGTCCAAATTGCAATCAAGATAAAATGTTGTTTTCGTCAATATATGCCACTGAAGTGAATCAAATCAACCTAAAGAGTCCGACGTCTGATGCCTTAAAGTGAATGTACTAGTCGGTGGATTCTTGTTTATATATATATATATATATATATATATATATATATATATATATATATACATGTGTGTGTGTGTGTGTGTGTAGGACCTATATGTATAATGACGCATCACATGTCTGATAATAATATGATGACGTTTGCTAGATAATTATATCCTCGTCATGGTCTGAGTGCAGGGGCACATCCAGGAATTCCGTAAAGGGGGGGGGGGGACATAAAATATTTCTGGTGCTATTTCCGGGTTTCATTTCATTTTTTCGTTTTATTTCTTTTGTTTTACCAAAAAATAAAGGGAGGGGATTCCCGTTGTGCCTCACGTTGGATCCTCCACTGGACTGGTACCATGTCATTTCAATAACTTGTTTTCTAATAATAGCGCTGATAACAACATCACTGATTCTATCACCAAACTTTGATATATGTGTACAAATAATTACAGAGGGAGAATGGGAGAGAGAGAGAGAGACGAGAGAGATTAGAAGAGAACGAGGGAAAGATATTCAAGTTTTCTTTGGCGCTTCCCTTAACAAAATATCAAAATGACCTGTGCTTCGGAGTATGCAGTGCTGTAGAATCTATGAGTGCTTGTCTGTAGCATCCTTAACAGAGATATTTTAGGTGAACTATCAGGATTAGATTTTGTATTTTTATTTCGTTTATAAAAAATGAAAGTACATGTACATGTAATACTCTAGATCTATATACAGGCAGCGAAAAAAAAAAAAAAAACTTCCTTTGTAGACAACACGATTTACTAAACAAATCGTCCTGTACATCATGACCCCCATTTACTCCATTCTACTTTTCCCTCAGTGATTGTAGACTTGTCAAGCATTAAGGACTGTTCAGAATCATAGTTAATATCATCATCGCCAGTATCATCACTATCATCAATTTTGTTATCAATCATCATTTTTTATTGGTGAGTTTAGCGGAAAATTGTTCAGATTGACACATCTTTCTTCTTCCTGTGACCATCCATATACTGTAAGTTGGTGCATTGGTGTGAAAGTGTCCATGGAGACTGACAGTAATTGCTACCGATGTGATCATCTTCTGCTTGCTTTCGCCCCAATTTTGTGTTTTTAGGACTTATCCGGGGATATCGGGCACCATGCTCTCGACTTACTCGGCATCATCGGTTGCGTTATCTCTATCGTATGTCTCATCATCACAATCGTCACATATCTGAGCATGAAGTAGGTATCCAGCGACCTAATGGACCTTTATGGTCTTAGATACTCGGTAAATTTCACTCGTTTGTTTGCTGTCTGTTAAGGTTTTGTTGTGGTAGACGAATAAAAGAAAAAAAAAATCATAAAACTGAAGAAAACCATAACCTGCTTACTCGACGTGCTCAACTCGACTACAATAGCGTTTACCTCTGGGTGGTGTATAAGGCATCGGTAATACGGGAACAAAATGTAACAAGTACTGACATGATTTATTAGTAAAAAAAAACAAAAAACAACAACAACAACAACAACAACAACAACAAACGAAACCTCCGGATTGCTAGACCGGAGCTGTACCGACTGATCAGCTATAAAAGCCCTATTATAGTTCAGTCTTCGTCCCAGAAATGCTCGAATGGTCAGAAGCTATTGTTCTTAGTGTTGTTGGCTTGAAGATACAGTCTGATAACTATAGGCATACTGTTTCACGAATACAGAGAGAAATATACGTTTCTTTCAGCTCTGTCTACCGAGATACTATGTAATTAATCGACCTTTCTAAAGCCTACTGGGTTGTTATTCAGGCTGTTATCAGATGTGTATCAGTCTCAGGTTGGCGATATTGATCCCAACGGCATCTTGCACTCTAATCTCATATCTTTACCTGCCAGGAAACTCCGCTCCAAACAACCTCTGCAGATTCTTGTTAACCTCTGCCTCGCTCTTCTCGGCCTCTATCTGGTCTTTGTCATCGGAATCGACCGACGATACCCTACGGTGGGTTGCTTGATCGTTGGCCTGCTCATCCACTACTTCCTCCTAGCTTCCATGAGCTGGATGGCGGTCGAGGCTGTCAACATGTATCTCTGCTTCGTTAAGGTTTTCGACGCCCACGTATCGAAGTTTATGCAGAAGGCCTGTCTCTGTGCGTGGGGTAAGAAAAGTAGTCTGTCTCTTAATCTAGAACTCGTACAAGTCACGGACTAAAAATATTGGAGATATTTCATATGTGCTCCAGATCGTAGAATTTTAATTCTAAAGGCGTAAAGTTTGTCCATCCATAAACCTATAGTATAGCTACACAGTGAAGCGCACACGCGGATCAAGCAAGGACAGAGACTACGATTCAACCAATCACATTGTCCCAGAATAAGAATCTTTCTTATTTTTTTGTTGTTGTTGAAACTTTGCAAGTATTCAACCAAAAGTGTGCACCAGACAGTTGATTTGTAATTCTATATGCAAAAACCCTGGGTTGTCAGAGGATAACTTTCCAATACCTTCCCCTCGCTCTGTCGCTGAGCTCCCTCGCATGAGACCCCGTACCCCATTGTTGTTTATATTCCCCACCCCCTGAAAAAAGACTTGAAAACCTGATGCTCACGGTCATGAATGTATGTATCTTTGAGCATTCTTATTGTCTTATTGTCCTTCTGTAGAGTATCGTTATTTTGCCTTACCCCCTACCTACTCGTTGCATGAAATCGTCGCCGCAGTAGTATTATTAAAAAAAAAAAAAAAAAGTCGAGATTGCCTGTTTCAGTTGCCATCGCCTTATCCACTGTGCTATGTCGTATGTGTTCTTGATTTTACCAGGTTTACCCCTTCTCGTGTGCATCATCATAGCAGCGTTGGACCATTCCGTGTACTTGGGTGACAAAACTTAGTAAGTTTGTGATTCCATCCGGCACTGAAGGCTTTTCAGCGATATTGCATGACCAGTCAATATTAATGTAATATGGACTGGCCTTGAGGGGGATACGACATTTATTGCCTGAACTAGAATTGTATAGCCCGAGTCGGAGACGAGGGCAATACAATTCTACTGAGGGCAATTAAGGGTCGTATCCCTCGAAAGTAGACAGTCCATACCATTATTATTACCCATTTCAGGCATCTTGAGCAGCAAAATAAATCATTACAAAGTTGTTGTCTTTTTACAACTTCCTATTTTACCGTGACAATTTTCCACACCAGCTCGAGTTTACACCACACTGCGCACTACGTCCTTATTCCCAGCTCAGGTATGTGGCGCGCGTTTAACCGTAAAGGGGCCGGGCTTTTTTGGCTATGCTCAGACCGGGGGGGGGGGGGATGGATTCTGCCCCCCCCCCCCAGATCTCAGCCATCGGTGGTGCGATCGCGATGAAATTTTGCATGCGTGAGACCCGCGTCATAATCTACAAGATTGTGTCATAAGATTTTTTGAAACAATCAATTTCTAATTTTAATTAATTAATTATGCAAATTAAGCTCAAGATGATATTTTAGCCTAATTAAAAGCATTGAGAGTCTAATTTTTGATCTGTAAATCTGTTTTAGCATATTTAACAATTGTACATCACAAAAACTTCCAAAACTCATTTCAATTCTTATGTATTTTATTGTTTTCAGAATTTCTTATGTATTTCTATGTTTTTCAACTTTTGTTTTTTCTGTGTTTTTTCATTGGAAATTGTCACTGACCACTTTTCTACCATAATTAGCACAAAATTAATCAATGAAAGTGATTAATTGTAAAAATAATCAGGTTTTTATGACTTTCATGACAGAGCACTGTTTTCCATAGGAAATGTACACAAAATCACAAAATTGTGCCCGTTTTGGGGCGACATTCCGTTACAAAAATGGGCGTGGCTTCGCAAAAGTATGCGCGGACGTTGCAAATTTGGTCTCAAAAGTTGCGCGAGACTTGAACGAAGAAAGTCAAGAAGCCTCGTGACGAGGCCTTCTCGCGTTACAGAATTATAGCGCGAAACGTCGAGGGGGGGGGGGCGGATTCCGCCCCCCCCCCCCCCCGGCCCTTTTAGGGTTAACAGCCAACTCACACAGGCGCAGGGATGGTCCCCTATGTACGTGTTAAGTTAGGGAATTTGCCAGGTGCGGTGGAGCACCCCAATTTCATCTCATTATCGCCCCGTTCTATTTGAATTTCCAACGGGCATCCACGGCTGCCCGAAACTGTGTGCATGAAAAAGTCAAATCTTTACCTTCTCCTTGTGCCGCTATGCGTGCCGCTAGTAAACTCAAACTTCCCACACTATCTAAGTTTTTAAAAACCTTCCTTTTGATGAAAGAATTATGAAATTTGCTGCACTAGAACTTGAGATATTAAAGCGTTTTGAAAATCACCTCTCGCAAAACATGCTCTCTGTTTTGTTTTTTTTCCGACTGGACTATGGCCGGGCTCCAATGTGTCCGAAATTGGCAACATAAGTTCATCAGGCCTCAATCCATATGGTGAAAGTTTTCGCTCGGTTCCACCTGTACTTTTTGAGAAATCAATTTGTTTCTACAGGGTTTGGAATAGAAAATTGTAGTCAGCGAAACAATTGAAAATGACGTCATTTCTTTTCCCGTAATATTGGGCATGCGTGGTACGTGAGATTCAGGATTTCGTGCTCATTGTTGGTTTGCATGTGACGCAGTCAATTTTGCCGAGTGTCGCACGGCGGTGACTGCTGAGCTGCTGCCGCGCACGCTGCATGCAGCAATGCGTTGTGTGTGCTGTGACATGCAACGCTACAGTGACGCGATTATACATGGGACCGACCTGTACGCTTTGCGTCCGTGTCATTTTTGACATCACCTTCTGTTTTTTTTCCGACATAACCATGGCCGGGAATATTACGGTATGAAATTTAAAATACAAGCAGATAAATAAATTTCGGTGTACTTTGTTCGAATGGCGCTTTGGTTCCGCAATCACACTTCGTGAATTTTAGGATGATTTTCGAGGCATATTTTTGGTAATTTTGCTCGCCAGGTTTTCGCTAAAATTTCACATTTTATCATTGTCAAATCCTTTAATATGTTATATGTGCATATTCGGACATGTTTTCAAATTCAAACTAACTCAATTTTAATCCGAAAATAGGTTTCCTTAAATTGTTATTAGCTTGAGAAGTTGTTTACTTTTTCTCAACTACACGAGTACATGTTGTTTACTTTATGCAAATGAGGCTCGGCTGCCGATGGATTTCTGCGAGATAATTGGGGTGCTCCACCGCGCCTGTTTGCCCTCTGTCGCGAAACTCGAGTATGCGGCGCGCGTAAAAACGTCACAGCAAGGCTCACACAGTAACAGCGATCGTCCTTTAGTTTTACATGTTTACCTATGGGAATTTGCCCTTCGTCGCGAAACTACTCCGCGAGAAACTCAAGTCATCAACAGCAAATTTTCCTCACTGGGAGCTCAAGTGCCCGGATGCTATATTCCCCTCGTTTTTGACACGCAAATCCCATAGGCGTTTGCCAAAGAGAGGAATATGATAGATTCATCCCTCTTCTACCTGCTGGCGCGCAATTCCGCCCGTAAGACGAGGGATCGAACCACAGCTCAGATGCCTGATACGGGTAATAATCTCGTATACGGCAATGGCATGCACAGTATAGCATTTTGCCATACACAACTTGTGTATGGCAAAATGCTATACTGGGCCGTCTTGATCTCTTGCTGTGATAAGTGTTGGACAAAATTCATTTGTTCTGGACATAGGAGGTGCAAAGAAAAACTTGGTAATTCTGGAGTGGATATAGAGGAATAATGCGACTGCTTTTACAAATTGTTCTGGAGAATGTATAAATGCATCTCGTCAGAGATGCCCTGTTGATGCTAATAATCAGTTGAGATATTGTGAAAATTACATTTCATGTATAAAACAAAATCTTGAGGAGTCAGCATGCACTATCGCAATCTCGCTTTAACAGTGAGGGATTTGTGAGTGTCCGTGTGATACCATGACAGACTTTATAATGACTTTCAATAAGCAATTACTCTTGCTATGAAAGCCGACCATGCTCATTATATGTAAAGATATTATGTCTTTTTTTTGGGGGGGGGGGATCTGTGCTTGTGCGAAATATTATTCAGGGGGAGCTATCTCCTGTAGTTATATTGTTTTGATATGGATGTTTTCGTTCGTTTACTTTTTCAGTTGCTTTGTCAGTCCTGGCCCGGCGCTGTATTTCGGTGTCCTTCTCTTAGTGGCCGTACTCCTCCTCGTAAATTTCGTTATCTTCGCGTTGGTGCTAAAGCGGTTGACTTGTCGCAAGACCGTTGCAGCACACAAGGCCGACCAGGGGGCGACGTGGCGACGAGTTCAAAACGCCGTGGCCATAACGGTGCTGCTGGGTCTGACCTGGATCTTCGGCTTCCTGGCTATAGGGGGCGCTCGCTTCATCCTCAACATCCTCTTCCTCCTCTTTAACTCGCTACAGGGCTTCTTCGTTTTCGTCATGTTCTGCCTTCGGCAGAAGGAGGTCCGTGACCAGTGGTGGCGCTGGCTCCGCTGCCAGTTCGACGAGGAGAGGCCCGGGCAAGTCCGCGAAGAGAAAGCCAAGACCAGGCCGACGTCTGAATCGGGATCCGGTGAGGCTTTCGGCACGGCCAAGACTTCGGAGAGGTCAGCCAACAGCAGTTCTTTGGATCCAGAGAGTATCCAACTGTCGAGTGGCGGGACCCTCAGTACCAACGCGCCAAGTGCCAGCGCGTGATTGGTCTCTTTTATGCTGTCTCAGAGGATGGCGTGCGCGTGATCCCCAGCTTATCACAGGGAGATGTTTTCAAGGCGTGACACTATCATTCTTTTTGTTCTAACGCTCAGAAGATTTTTGAGCTATTCTCTCAGCAGCTAAGAGAGATCCAAATGTACGTTGACCTTTATTGTTCCCTTTTTGTCCGTAGAGTTTAACCAAATCACTAAATATCTTATGAAAATATGCATCATTTATGTACTGTATTAGACATTTTCCGTAGATTTTGCTGCATTCTCTTAATCCCCTTTTCTAACAAGAAAATCCTCCATATTATTCATATTCCAATTGCGACATTATCCTCCTGTAACACAACATTTGAGCTGAACAATAGACACAGTTGTGTGACTTACCACTCATTGCTACGTCAAAAACTGTGCGAAACATTACAGCATGAAAGAACATGTGATGCTATTGCAATGTACAGGTATAAATAGCAATGAATGGAAGAGCATATACACTGTAATTGTTTGTTGTTCAGCTCAAATGTTACAGGATGATGTCACAACTGGAATATTGATAAATATTATCTGGAGGATTTTTTTTCACCGGTGGACCTGAACAGACTGCAGCAAAAGTGAAGAAAAAAATCTTGAAAATTGTGATGTATATTTCCTCGAAGTACGAACAAGTGATGTGGTTGGTTATGAACGGACAAAAGGGCATCAATATAGGTCAGTTAATATTGTTTGTAGCAGTCACTCCGACTGCCGATATCCCCCTTAATTATTTCCACTTCAAGTAAATCATTTCAAAATAAGAGGCATGGGGTGGTAACTGATGATGACAAGTCAAATGTAAGGATATCTACATTTTAGGTCCCGCAAGACCCGGACTTTGGCGGGGGTGCCTTTATACGTTTTTAAGAATTCGACACTGGTTCATTTGGGTGCAAAAACTGGGTGCACATCACGATCGAGACCGACACCCACGAGTCATACAGCCCACAAGTCATACAGCCCAGGAGTCATACAGCCCAAGAGTTATACAACTCATGAGTCATACAGCCCATGAGTTCGACACTAAGCAAACAAGGCCCACGAGACCGACACATTAAGACCCGTATTGTATCTGTCGAACTCGTGGGCTGTTTTTACCAAGTCGAAGTGTCGAACTCATGGGCTTTATTTGCCTAGTGTGGAATTCATGGCTGTATGACTCGTGAGCAGAATGACTCATGTACCTGTTTTCAAAGTCGAACTCGAGGGCTGTATAGAATCGTGAATGTCAGCCTCGTGGGATGACCTCCCAAAACAAGACTCTGTTTATTTAAAACAGTCAGTACAAAAAATAGTGCCCGACAAGAAACTATTGTTCTCAGTTAATTATAAGGGGCTCTGTAAAGTCATTCATAATTATGTAATTAACACTGCATATTTTTTATGTATCGATGAGTTATTTTAATCGGAGTAATATTTGTATATTTGACATAAACTAAACTAAAATTGAAACTGAGGTTTAAGAGCTGGAGTTCCGACTGGCTATAGTCATTCGAACAGCTGTCGGTTTTCTGAGGATGCACAAACGAAAATTCCACAGGTTCACTCGTGACTTTGATAGTCAAGGTTCACTCATGACTTTGATAGTGAAGGTTTGATCCAATTCACTTTTATTCAATTCATTTATTTTCATTTACTTTTCTTTTTTCAACAAAACATAACACAGAGGTAATCTGGAATATTATATCATTAACACATTATATATTAAACTGAGCAAAAGTTAATGATAGTTAACAAAATAGAGATATACATCCATTCCGGCTAAATACCAAGTTATGTTTAGAGAGAAAAAAAAAAGAACTGAAGCGTGCTTGTATATTGTGAACCACTCAAAAATATTTGAAAGTGCTTACTGTAACCACAAATACTCAACACAAAAATAGCTTAAAACAGAACAAAACACAAAAAACAAAAAACTGCAAAAAAGCAGTAACACAACATGACATGACTTTGCTAACAGACTGAGGGGTATATACGATTGAAAGCAATGATCCCGCCATCTTCCCAAGCTATTTGCTGATTAATTTTTGTTTAAACGGTTTGTTTGTTTGTTTAAATTTTTGTTTAAATGTCGGGATTATCATTTTTGCTTGTCTACTCATTTATATATATTAAGCTGCCATCTTATAATTGTAAAAAGTACAATACAACAGCCAGTCCCGCTCATAACCATGTGCAAAATAATATATCAAAGCTGTTTGTTGTGAACGTTTTTGAAACTGTGATCTCCTGGAAGAGTGTTGATGGAAAAGTAGGCCCTAATTACCATCATAGATAAATATTTTCCTGCAGAGTTAACGGTCATTATGTAATGAGACATAAAGCAATTGTCTCCCTTCCTTTGTGAGGCAGATCCAACTAGGCACATACTAACAATATATATTTTTGTGTGGCGGCAAACGTGGGCAACTCCATCTCTTGAACCTCCTTGCCCTATAACAGTCTTTCTTGCAGCAGTGTTCATACATTCATCTCATTTTTGTGCCTTATTATTGTTTGAAATACATTATATATGACGATGTGAGGGGGTTGCGGGTGTATGCGTGTGTAAATTTGTACAGGAAACCGTTATGGTTGGTGGAAATGCGTAAAGAAGGGACGGTGTGATGCTATTACAATCATGTACCGTGATTACAGCTGTATTTCGCATGTTTGGATTCTGTCAGGTATACTTTGTTACTTAACCAAGCTCTCCTCATTTTTATATGTAGATAATTTACAAACTAGTCTTTTCCGCTTCTTACACCGTCGTATATGCATACTCAGGAAATTATCAACATGAAAGCTTTTTAATGGTTTATGTAGGCTTATAAGTTTCACGACCGAGTTTAAAAAATGTACTTTGGGACTTCTTACCAACCGCTGATGACTCCTTTCAAAGTTTACACAGGAGTTGCATTCGAGTCATTCGTAATTATGTTTGAATATGTTTCTCGAAATTATTACTGGTAGATTATAGAATAGGCTCGTTCTTCCAGAGTAATTGTAAGAGCGCTTTAAACAATAGTTTTAAAATAAAATCTGTACATTTGTAACTGGAATTTTGAATCTCAATGTTGTGTTTTCGTATTGCTTGTTCATTTCAGCGTGCGTGTAGCGATCCAGTCTTCTCAAGGGCATAAATTACATATATAACAAAATGTTTAAACATATTAAAAGCAAAATCAATGAAACATCTCATAGAGAAGGTCACACACTACATAACAGAATATAAGCGATACTTGAATTGACAAACCTGAGGAAACATTACAGCAATGGCAAATAAGAATGACGTTATCTCAAGTCATATCCTCAAAAGAGCCATCTAGTCTGGGTGCCAGAGGCTGAACCTTATTTTACCGTCTGCCCGATATTTCTTGATGGTTGTATATACTGTACACTATTTCGAGGGTGCTGAATCCGAATCTAGATGATGCAACTCTGCATCCTTGAAGGGTGTGAGATATTCAAAATTATCAGTAAAATCGCCTTCAAAGTTCTTTTATATTTTCTTATTAATAGTGAAAAATGGAAACAGAAAAAAAAAAGTTTTACTTTAATTAGAATGAAGGCATTTCCGAATCTGGATGGTGCAACTTTTGCATTCTTTAGGTTTTTGAGATATTCAACATGGGCACCACAACAATTGAAATTCCCATATTACATGTATATAAGGGTGAAAAATTTGAAGAAAAAAAAAATATGGTCTTTGCCTATTTCGATGGTACTGAATCCGAATCTGGTTGATGCAAGTCTTACATCATTGAAGTTTTTTGAGATATTCAAGATGGCGGCTACGTGAATATCAAAAATCTTGAATATCTGAAAAATCTCAAGGATTCAAGAGTCGCATTAACCAGATTCCATTCAGCATCCTCAAAATAGGGTAAAACCACCATCTACAAGGATATATACTTAAATTGAAATTTCTTTTTTTTACGGCCATTTGGATATGAAAAAAAAAAAGAATACAAGAGTTGCATTAACCAGATTTAGCAGCACTTTCGAAATAGGGTAAACCCATCAATTTTTCTCAATTTTTGTACAATCTATACCAAAATACATGTACTTAGTATTACGATTTCAATTTATGACGGCCATTTTGGAAATATCAAAACCCTCAGGGACACAAAAGTTTCATATCCAATTTAGGATTCAGCACCCTCGAAAAAGGGTAGCATTATCAAATCTTTTAAACTTTTCATCATCTGAAAAGAACTGTACAGGTATTTTTTTTTTTTTTTTTTATTTCAGCGACCTCCTTGAATATCTCAGAATCCAGAATGCGGAAGTTTCATCATCCATCAGATTCGGATTCAGCACCCTCTACATACGGTAACCCCCCCCCCCCCCCCTTTTTTTTTTTTTTTTTTTTTTTTTTTTGCTCAATTTTTCACCATTTATCAAGAAGTACAGGAATTTCAGAATTTGGTGGTCATTTTGGCGGCCATTTTGAACATCTCAGAACCCTCAAGGATGCAAGAATTGCATCATCCAGATTCAGCACCCTCGAAATAGGGTGGAACCATCAAAAACCGGTGTCACGACATTTACTCCTCGACGTACTTGCTCCGGTCTTATTTTTCTCCGACTTGCGTTAGGGTTAGGTGTTGTGATACGGTTTTAGGTCTGGTTTAATGTAATGATTGGGATTAGCGACAGGGTTATGTTTAAGAATAGAATTTATGTTCGGCTTAGCATGCAGAAAATGTACAGGAGCAATTGTCGCAGGAGCAAATGTCATGGAACTCCCAAAACATCAGACAATCAAACAAAAGGTCAGGCCCAAAATCTAACTTTGGCACCCAGATTAATCGTTTTTGGTTCACGTTTTCTTTACCGTCATGTGCTCCGGGAAGCTCCTACTTTCGACTTTATTTTGCTCTTGATTCTGCCTTATATTGCATACTTCTTTCTCGGTGGAAAAGAAATGGGCTAAATAAAGCTAAATGCCAATGACCATCGTAACCATCGAACCAACTAAACCATTCTAATAGAATTGTTAATCTGTTAACATTACTATAGGGATTTATTTTGAACAAGTGCACTCCCGTTAGAATAAACACCGTTAGAACGGTATTTCGTTACGACGAAGTAAAAATTCAGATCCAAAAAATATCGAAGTCTATGGGGCAACATTTGCTGACAACAAACATGGTTACGACGAAATGTTCGTTATTCCGAAGTCATTTCAATTTATATTTTCATTGATAGAGAAAAACAAAAGAAATGTGCGCTATTATACATAAAGGAATGTAGATCGTTTTGAACATTACATTGCTGAACAAATATTTACAGTTTACATCATATTTTATATCGTCACTTCACATTTCGCTCTGCATTCGCTCCCTATGTGACTAACCGTTTCCAAGATGTTGTGTTACAATTGTATTACATGTATGTTATGTACATCTGAAATGAAATAAGGTTCGTTATTAGGACGGTTCGTTCATCCAATTGGATGAACGAACCGTCCTAATAACGAACCTTATTTCAAAAGTGGGGGAAAAACGGGTTTAGTAACAAACCTTCAGAATTACAAACCTTTCATTTTCGATTTAAAGGTAGGGGATACCTTTTACAGACCTCCCAAAATGCAGCAAAACATTAAATATGAACCTCAGGGGACTTGTTTAGTCCACTGCTGAGAAATTTGGAAGTCAACAGTTATCTACAATTTGAATAATGCACAAAACTCAACTACTCAGTAGTTCTGTGTCAGCCACACTTAAGCCTTTTTGTTGCAGTCTTCTGTATTTTTTTATCTATAAACACAAATCTAAAAGTATAAGAGCTGATGTAATAACATATAGAGTGTGTGGCAAGAATGTATATAGAAATGTTTGCAAGTTTTGACGAACTTTCTTCACAAAATATACATGATGGACACACATGCAGTGCATGGGTCTGCAAAGGTAGCCTAGTAATGTACTGGAATTTACGGTGAGCCCCGAAAAAATTCAATTCAAAATCTAACGGTCAATAAAAATGTACTAAATGTTACCTTCCACTTTCAATACTTTATGGGAGTTTCTAAAATGATACTCTCTTCAACATACCTTTGTATTTATACAACTCTTCATTTAAGGCATGCAAATGGGATTCCCTACCTTTAACAACCCTTCAGAAAAAAGACTTTTTTATATAATTTTTGGATTAACAAACCTTTAGAATAACGATTTTTTTATAATTTTTGGATTAACAAACCTTAAGAATAACGAATCTTTATAATCTTTGGATTAACAAAGTTCTGTTGTTTTAAGAAAGAGAGAGAAAAATGTTGCCCTATACAAATGACTTGCCCCAGACAGCACTTAACATAAAACAGACATTATAAATCTTAGAGAGATATGAACAAGAATATTAAATACATTAATATAATAACAAAGCTTTTGAATAATATTGAGAATTTAACTCCATTAAAAAGACTAATAGCATCAGAACTTCTCAAGACCAGTTAACTTTTCTTGCAAAAAAAAAAAAAAAAAATAGCACAATGAAAGCTACGTAACTTCTTTCGGGGTTTTTTAATTGTTCATTTTTTTATGTATTTTAATATTTTGGCGACCTTTTGTGCTCTACATTGGCTTTCTTTTTCTTTTCTTTTTTTTTGGCCAAAATTTGTCGCAGAAACTTTTCAAGGTTGTATCTACATCACAATTATTAATTCCAAAGCTTTTGAGGTTGAAATAATTTGATTTCTAGCAACTTAACGGAAAAAAACACAAACATAATTTGCAATCGATTTGCACACAATATCACAAATTTGAGCTGTTTTCGGGCTGACCTGCATGAAAAAAAAAAACATTACGTAACTTCAGAACAGTGTAGGTTTACCCGAACGTCACAATTTGGTCTCACAATATGCGGTAGACTTTAACAAACAAAAAAATCATGACACGGCGCGGTAAAATCTTTGCGCGTTGCGGAATTATCACATGAAATGTCGGGGGGGGGGGGTGGGGTCAATTCGACCCCTCCAAAAGATAGGGTTAAAGGGATGGTATAGTATTGGTTGAAATGAGGATTGAGCTTTTAATTTTTAGCGAGTTACTATGAAACCACTTACGAAATGTTACAAGGCACACAATTCAAATTCAAAATATATGTACATTTGAGGAAAATCGGTTTTGAAATGGCTGAGATATCCAAAAGCAAAGTAAAACAAGCAATCCTAACAAAGGGTGGTTTTCCATTTCTTATTAGGATCCCTTTATTTTGGATATCTCGACCATTTCAAAACCAATTTTCATCAAATAAACGTTGGATCCCTCTAAGAATTACATGTTCTTTCATATTTCAGTAGAGGTTTCTCATTATCTCACAAAAAGGGATGGAAACCTGACGCCCCATCTCAACCGAACATATACCTTGTACCATCCCTTTAAATCTCTGGAGCTCAAATAACAAAATCCAGACAGTTGTGTTCCTTGCTGACAACGAGTGCAAAATCTCTAGTTTTATCTCATTGTCTATGTAGTGGAGATGAACCCCAACAACACGCAATGAGCACTAAAACACCTGAAATAACCAAATGGTACACACACAGGTCAATAGAGTTCATATCAAAGAGAAAAGTGCTCTTTTTTATTCTATTCATTATCTTTTCCTGAAGTTATACACAGCTTATATGCACATTTCAGTCTTCCTAATCACCGAAATTGCTATATGGCTCAAAGTGCTATACACATTGACACTGTCAACATCAGTAAATGAGAACATCATACAGTACTCCTGTGGACAATATTCTGCTTGTGTTTCATTTTCACACATGCCATGAGAGCTGCAAACATAAACGACAGTTTCTGAAAAATGCATGTATTTGGTCAGTGGTTGTATGGTTATGTAGCGCAGCACAGTCATGAAATAAAACAGACCCTGAAATCCATGAACTTGAGCAACAAACAAGTGGTATAAAAGGTATTTCAGCATAGGATGTTACGTAACTTCTGCCTACGTCTGCACATGTACAAGCGCAGACACAATTCACACTTGCCCATACACATGCGTACATTACATACACAAGCGTGCCGATTGCGACATGGTAGTTGGAGCATAAATTGAGATACATGTAAGTGTAGAGAGAGGGAAAGAAACTCCTCGATAAAACATAAACAATACAAGTGTACACATTTCTTTAAAAAAACAACAACAACAAAACAATATTTTCAATGGTGTAGAATGCACATGTACACACATATAAAAGAGTTTGTGAAATTGCAGTGGTGTGACAGCAAGGAATACATAAACAAGCAAAAAACACATACAAAAACCAAAACTATCTTCGATGCACACTAAACTGAATGCTTCAAGCAAATACTACCGGTACTACATTTACTTGGGAAGGGGAGGGGATTTATACGGGATATCAGACTGTTACGTTCTTTTTCTATTGGCTCAGAGTGATGTACAGAAGGACGGACTGTTCGTGAAGCTTCAAAATAAACAGAAGATTCAACATTACCACGTGTGAAGTTGTGTCACACAAAAATGATTGTTCAAATAAATCATGATACATGTACTAGAAATGGTTCACGTGTCTGTAATGACCTGTTAATGTAATTTAGTGATGAAAGACAACTCAAGTACATAACATTTCATATTCAATCATGATGTAAACCTTGCATTAGAAAAAAAAAAATATTCAGTAAATTTGTAAGATGTATACACAAAATGTGCCCGTTGACATTCCTCACTCATGTCAAATGGGTACCATTAAAACATGTACAATGTATAGGCTATTCGAGAGAGAAAAAAAATTTGATATTGGCAAGAGAAGTGTTTTTCAATTTGCAATTCATGGAACTCATAAACGAATACATGTACTATGACAGAGTGTATACAATATACGCACAGTACAACTATATGACACACGTTACAACCTTAGATTTTGTAAAACTTTAACATAGAGATCATTGAGTGATAGCAAAATGGAGTATACGATGTATATCTAGCAATTCAGTCAATGAATGGACCTGCCATATCAATTGTGTTTTGTTTCATTTGTTTTTGTTTTTGTTCCAGAAAAATGATCCTACATTGTAAAAAATAAGTTGCAAATACGAGGTCTACATTACATGTTTAATGTTATAGCTTGTAATTTACAAGAAAAAGTAGTACTGTTTTGACAATATATACATGTACTGTACATTTTCATAGAATATGGCAATAAGTGATACACAGTTACAAGTATTCACTACCTAATTAGTACGCATGAAAAGTTTAATGCTAGAGTGATTTATGCATTATTTGTCATTCTATACTTCTGAAATTATTATGATTGATACCAATGACAGTGTATTTTGCATTTGATCCTTATCGATACAATTGCATAAAATGTTCAATAGCCTTTCTGACCGGCACCACACATTGGAATAAACATATGCATCTACCTGTATTCCTACAAGTTGTACGTGGTCTATACATTTGTCAAGATTATTCTGTCAATTATAAATACATGTACTTGTACTTCTTGCATATCCTAGCCTGGATGTTGAAGGTGTCCTGTCCTTACACACTAGTATGACAGAGTGTCATACCAGCAATGCTACATACATCCAATATTTGTTGGGGCAACCTTCCACCTGTCAACTTACATCCTACATTTGAAAAAACAAACAAACAAACAAAACTCTGAATCTTTTTTTATTTTGAGCAGAAGACATAAAACACTTGAAAGACTCTGAATCTTTTACAATTTTATCAATGCATTCGTGTGGATTCATAACACTACAGTATATGTATGTGACCATGCATTACAAAACGAACAAAAAGTCGCTCACACTGATTTTGCGTGAGGACTGGAAATAAGTGAAATGGGTCAACCTAGCCGATCTTGACTTGTTCATATTTTCTGAAAGAGCAAGTCTTCTTTACATTATGCGAAAATTTGGGATCATAAAACAGGCGGGAAAGTGTGTTTTTTAGCAGTTTATCTCGAACATTTTTGGTAGAATAGTGTGATTAGGTGTGTCTTTAGAATCCCTTTTTCATTTCTGAAAAAAACCTTGTACACACTCTTCACTTTCAACTCTAATAACATTTGAAAAGATACTGCTACTGCTTTGAAAGTTGGCATTAATCATGGACAGAATGTGTTAATGTGACATGCTTAATTTCTGCTTAATCTGATAATCCCTTCATTGTTGTTACTCTAGTGGTTTACTTCCTGTTTTTTTGTCCCATTCATCGCACAGCCAATACGGTTTAGTAAAAATTAAGCGCTTGAATAGACACTGTACTTCAGAGCCTCTTTTCTCAGTTAACACTTTTCCTGAGTTTGTGCTTTCTTTCCAATATTTAGATAGGTTAAAAGAGTCCATTTCATTTGAGTTATACATCATTTTGAAGCTTAAAGTCTGCTCTTTCAGAATCCATATGGTCTTAACTACAAAATTCATGTCTGGCGACTTTTTGTTTGTTTTTTGGTGCAAGGTCACATGTAGGAGGGTTACAGAAGTGCTATCAAGCCATTACACACGGGAGTATACTCCTGAATAAAAGAGAGCTGACACAATTATTAATACAGTAAATATAAATGTTGAATTGTTCTCATATATCAGACTCATTGAATAACCCAGAATCCCGTGACTGGTATGGAGGAGGGAGTCTGTACAGAGGAGGGGGCTTTGTATCATGAAATTCACTGAGGGGCATATCATTATGAGCAGGCCATGATGAGTACTTGGGAGGTTCAGAAGCAGCGGCTAGCAGGTCTGGCTTGTCCATCTCAAGATTCACTTTGGCAAAGTCTGGAAGTCTGTACTTGGGTGGAGGGTGGCGGTACTGCGGCTCTGGTAGATGAGTGCTAGTGGCCTTTTTCGGAGGTCTAAAGCTTTTCACTGGTTCAAAGTCCTCGGGCAACACTACAGGATTGGCGATGCCGGTTGGCTCTGTGTCCTCCAGCTCTCCATCCAGGTAGATGGGCTTGCGGTTTTTGGCATAGATCTTCTTCTCATCTCGCAAAAGGAACTCCTCACCACCACGCTTGCGTTTATACAGACAGAAGAGGATGATGATGCAGAACAGCAGGAAAGAGAGAGCAATGACGACAGCTGGCACAACAGTCATTAGTAGATGCTTTGATGGCCCTACAGGTAGGAGCGTGACATTGCTAGTCATTGGTGTCGTACTTACCAAGCATGGACCCAGGAATATCCTCTCCACACTAGTCAGAGAGAATGCGGGTTTGAGACTCTCCCGGAAGTCCTCACTGAGAGACCCATTGCCATCAACCAGCTGGTAGAACACTGCATTGATGGCCTCAGAGTCGCATCCGCTCCTGGAAATGGTCTTGTTGGAATAGGTGATGACAACTGAACCACCTCTCACAGATTCCACACTGATAGCATCTGCACCAGAGTCACCAAGAAAGCTTGCAATCCTCTGACAGAGACTAACTATGTTTAAACCATCATCAATAAAATCATTGAAGTCATTAGCGAGGGTGACAATGTACTCATGGGTGAAATCTGTTGGTCGTTCCAGGACATCAACAACAAAGGCATCATACCCAACTAAACCACCAGTGTCTGTAGCAGACAGAAAATAGCTGTTGCTCATCCTCGTTACATTGTTATCCAGAGGAACTCCCGACAGAATTTGCTGATCTTCATCCAGCTGCAGCCAGTTGGACTGACTGACAGGATTGCCCTCAGCATCCAGCAAATTTAGATGAAGGTTTCTTGTGGAACCATCCTCGATGTCCATAAACGTGTTCTCAGGGATTGAGAACAGAAGAACATCTCCTGATATTCTGACTATCTCATCTACAGGATACTGAAGGTAAGGTGGTTGATTCTGGGGCTCTGTGTAGTGGAAAGAAACCATACATTAGTCTCAAACAAAAGAAGAAGATACATGATCAGCGTGCTTTGCCATCAACCCAGATTCAAGGAATGGTGATGAACAGCAAAGTCTACTCTTGCTGTAAATACAAGGAAACATGATGCTAGGAAAGGATCAGACTTGAGATGCAAAGACAAATTTTGACAGAAGAGTTAAAGCTCAAATATTTTTTACATTCCATTTTTTAGGATTTTAACTCAAGATTCCTTTTTTTTTTATTTCAAATGTGAATGTCTGGCCTCACATTTCCATAACAAATTTGAAGTATCCTGCTGTGAGCTCAATACAAACCACATAAAGTGACAAACAGGATTATTCTTAGCATCTCAAACAACCTTGAACTGATTATATGCATATGTAGTATTACCCTTAGTAAAAAATCTGTGCATATAAAGAAAAAACAGAATTTTGAAGCGGTAAACAGGATTGTTCATTCTCAATTACAACATCAACTGAATACACTGTATTTTATAATGAAGACCATGCAAAAATTTTATGATTACAAAATAATCACGCATTTTCAAATGCTTTCTTGCAAACCTTTGAGAAGTCAAACACACCTGTTGTGATATCTGAAGGAGGTGTAGTAGGCAGTGCCGATGTCACTGATAGTGTGGATGTCATGTCATTATCGCTGGATGAGGGAGACAGCAAAATTTGGGATGAAATCATCTCAGTAGAAGAGACCATGGGCAAAACACTGGTTGGCAGAGATGGCAAAGATGGTGTTGATGACATAACTGGTGACAAATCAGGCATTGTCTTGCTAGCCATTGCAGAGGTAGGCATCCTTGAGCTAAGCATTGGCACAGAACTCAATGTCGCTGTTGCATCTAACGTAAAAAGTGTTTCAACAAAACTGGACGACATGGGAAGTGAAGATGACAACTTGGGAAGTGATGAGAGCCCTGAAGAGGGAGGCCCAGGGGAGGAAGTTGCTACATCTCCTGTTGACTTCATTTGGTCTGAGGAACTTGTGATATCAGAAGATAGCGACTGCAGACTCTGTATTGCACTCAAACTTGGAGTGCGGGTAACAGACGACAAAGACATGCTGAACAATGAGGATGTTGGCTCTGGCTGCATTGGTGATGTAGCTGTCTGCAGTTCTGATACTGTCCTAACACTACTGCTACTACCAACAAGTGCCGAGATGGTTGTTGCAGACATTGCTATTGTTGCTGATGCTATTGACAGGGAAGATGTCATCTCTGGTGCCAGGCTGAGCGGAGAACTGGGGAGAACTGTGACTGATGAACCTGCAGAGATAAAAAGAGTGAATCAAGCATGGATTCTGAAGACAGATATGTGGTTCTTGTCACTCAATATGAAGAAGTTTGCTCTCTGCACTACAAAACAGATTCTCAATGAGCTTTCACAAATATTCCTTTTGGATGATTTGCCCCGTACTTCTGTAAACAGTTCAGTCATTACCTCTTAAATAATGATAATAATAACTATTACAATAATCAAGTTCTTAGAAGGCATAATACCATAGGATAGTTTCTATGCATGTATTATTGTAAACATGAAAACAAAAATCATCCAAACATTTCTATGTTCACAGATATCATAACTAACAATTATCAAAAAGATGGGTTTTTAATACAGAACTGACTTCACTGAAATCTGTTCTAAAATACATATAATGCTTACGGGGAGATTGTTCCATAATGACTGTGCCAATTTTCTATACCAGCCCTATCACCAAATGTCTTACGATTTAGCACTTATTTCTGAGAGGAGATTCTTTGACTTTGAATGTAGATTACTACTGGGATGATATCTGGCTGGATAGGTTCACTGCGGTATGCAGGGACATTTTCATGAAAACATTTTGAATACAAGTCTCAGAACCTTACACTTGATACGAGACCTATCGGCAACCAATGAAGACTATTACTGATAGGAGTTATATGATCAAATTTCCTTTTGTGAGTTACAAGCCTTGCTGCTGAATTTTGTATACATTGGGAGTCCTTTTCAGCTGACATTCCGGAACTCCAGTGAGGCAGGCCATTATTGCTTTCCAAATGACTGAAAATAGACCCTTGCACAAGTTCCTCAGTAGTTGTTTTATCCAGACAGTTTCTCTGTTTTTCAACCTTATGTAGACCTATGGCTGTAGATTTGCATACAGTATTTTTATGTTGTATAAGTGCTGAAGCATCCAATACATGCAGCAGTGATGTACATTGTATTAAAGGTCACTTCAACACTTTCCGAAAGTGCAGTAAAGAGGTTAATAAAGTATACTCACCTGGGGAAGTTGGAGTAATGGTGGACGAAGGCTGAACTACATCTGATGTTGATTGCAAATATGAAAGCAATGAAGACAGAGGCAGTGTGTCAGTCTCAGACGAAATGTAAGGCATGTAAGCAGTGCCATCCACTGTGGTGATATGTCCACTCAAGGTTTCATTTAAGCTTGTTGTAAGACCTACAGTCCCAACCGATGTGTACCGTGATGAAGCAGGAGAGAAATGTGACACAGAACCAGGGAGGCTGGTTGAGATGATTGACGGCATTAAAGATGATGTCAAGTCAGACTGAAGAGTGGTGACAGCACTGTGAGTTGAGAAAGCTTCCAAGAAAGACATAGACTGTGTGTGCACCCCTGTCAAAGTAAAAGGTCTGGTCATTACCACAGATGAAGTGTGAGGTGTCAAAACAGATGCCCTGCTGAAGAGTGAACTTGCTGTTGTAAAAAACATTGAATGGGCAGATAGGTCAGCAGTGCTCCTTTCAGAAGTAGTCCCCACAGACACCGGAAAACTTGAGAACATATAAGTAAAAACTGAGGAAACGTGAGGTGAAGTGGTAAACGAGGACACAGCATTGTCAGAAGTTACCATGCTGCTGGGTGCAAAAGAAGTTGAAGAGGGCAAACCTGATGTAGGCTCTGTGAGCATGGAAGATGACAACATAAAATCACTCGTTGAGAACAATCCACTGTTGGTATGGAAAAATCCACTTATGTCAGAGGAAAAGGCACTTAAGACACCAGAAGTTGAACTAAAAGCTGAGAAAACTTGAGGAGAAGTGGCAAACGAGGACACAGCAATGTCAGAAGTTATCATGCTGCTGGGTTCAAAAGTATGTGAAGAGGGCATACCTGATGTAGGCTCAGTGATCACGGAGAATGACGACATAAAATCCCTTGTTGACACCAATCCACTGTGGGTCTGGAAAGTTTCACTAATGGAATAAGAAAAGGCACTCAACGTGTCAGAAGCAGGGGCTGAAGGAGAAATCATGAAACTCCTTGAAGCAAGAGGACTGCTTTGCACATCAAATGATTGCATCCGACTAGTGACTTCCATCGAGGACACAACGGCACTTAATGTTGATGGCACATTTGCTGTAAGTTCTTTAGAGAAAGACCTAGGAGAGCTAGCCAGACTTGGGACACTTGCATGCGATGTATCCATACGATAAGAAGTGGGCAGCACAGTAGGTGACATCAACAAGGAGCTTTGAGTTGGAAAGGATGAAGGGATGTAGGTAGTAAGGCTGGAAAGATGTTCTGTGAGTACAGTTGGCACTGCTGTTGGGTATGCTGAAAGTGATGATGATCCCAAACTTGCAAAACTATGACTACTGGTAAGAGATGCACTGGCCATCATGCTAATGTCAGATATCTGTGTTATTCCTGATGAAGCCATGAATAGAGAGGAGCTTGATTTCACTGCAGTGAGCGATGTCAAGAAGTCCGTCATTGGTGTCGTGATGGCAGTAAAAGATCTGGTAGTTTGAAGGCTAACAGTTTTTTCTGTGGAAAGCACAATAGAAGATGACTGCCTTAGTAGCACTGAACTCATCTCTGTGAATGCACTAAATTGAGAACTTTGTATACTGGTTGGCTTTGAAGCTGAAATGCTTTCGGATTGTGATATAACCTCAGACGACCTGTGAAATGTTTCGGTCATTAGACGAGATGGCATCACTGAGGTGATCACAGGTGATGAATTTACAAGGAAAGTGTTTGGTGTTGATCTCTCCACAGTGGTGAAAATGGGAAAGCTGACACTGTTGGTGGAAAAAATCCTGCTTTGGGTCTCTACGCTTTGGGAAGATCCAATAGAGAGATCTGTAAAATCTGAAGATGACACGACTATGTCCTCGGATGCATCAGAGGTAAATGCTGTCTGAAATGTTGAGATGACACTTGTGAATGACATCAATGACATACCATCTCCAGATGTTTGCACCAGTGGTGTTGACGGTTCAAGTTGGGAGCTTCCTGATATGTCAACATATGCTGACTCAGACGATGTCACCAGCAGCGACCCTACTGTATACCCTGATGTGACAGTTGTCACTGGTTCTGTCTGCATCATAGGGGAGTATGTGTTTCTTGAGGATGTGCTGGTCATACTCAATGAAGAAATTGTCTGGCTGGACAATGACATCACCATCAAGCTCGATATTGAAGAGGAGACAGTCTCTAACACCGAAAAAGCTGACAATGAGGACATGGGGAAACTAAATGATGGCGTAAAGGTTTGAGAAGCAATTGTTCGACTCAGTTCTAAACTTGAGGATGCTGGGAGCACTGCTGAGGACATGGACATGAGCTGAGTCGGGAAGGAAATGCTGGGCAAAGAGTCAGTGGCAGTAATGATTGATGTTGCAGTTACTACTGTTGCAGTACGGGAAGGATGTGGAGTTGGTACAACAGTCCCACCAGCATCTCGTTTCTGGCGTCCTCGGGATTCCCTACCACTTTTGGCCAGCCTCACAACATACCAACCAAGGACGTTGTAGCTTGTCGCAGAAACAAAATGGCCGGAAGCCACATTCCTGGTTAGTACTTTTGAGAACTGATTGAGAAGTGCTTGTGTGGCACACGGTAATGGCCATGACACAGTAAGACCTTCTTCAGTCATATCAGTGTGTTCCACATTTCCGGGACCAGCTGCAATCACATCATTCCCTTGAAGTCTATTGATTGTTCTGCTGTGCCTTGCACTCATACCTAGCACATGAACAGGCAGGGCTATAAAAGATGATAGGTTGGAGAGCAAATTGATCCTTCCACATGCATCCAGACTGTCGATTCTGGCCTCAAATATTACTGAAACCTGTGCACTGACTTCATCTGTCTTACACCAGTTGCTGCTTCTGGATGAATGGGCCACCTTGTGCGCTTGCTGTGGCCTGGATTCCCATCCATAAAGTACATCCTGACTAACACGTGCCTGTGATTCCAATAGCACATCTATGGCAAACACATCCTCAGCAAGAACTACTGAAGACTCTGATGTCCTGTTGACTGCTGCTACCTTGATCAGATAAAACCCCTCATCACTGATGAGAGGTACTCCTTGCAATGTGCTTGTGGATTGATCAAGCACAAGCCAGCTTGGAATACTGCCAGCCCCGACCTCCGATACCTGAAATCATTTGGGAAATAATTACTAAAACAAATAAAACAATCACAAGGCATGCATAATCCTGCTTCTGCACAAAACCTGTCAAACCCTCCATCAGACTGTTACTGATCTATTCCATCCTAAACAAAAACAAACAAAAAAGTCTCTATATAAACGAATAGGTTCTTGAAGATTAGATTTTTAAAAATTTGAATGGTATGATTTTTATGGCAAATTTCAAGTTTCATGTTTTATCATCCATTGTACATGTGGAATACAGGATAATTGTATACTTGTTGCATCCACTATCATTTGAGCAATCATAAAGTAGACATACAGCTGTAGTCAACTAAATATCTTTGTCAGCATAGCATATAAGAACATCAATTTATTCACTGGTCACCTGTGAATATACATCGCAAGCTAGATTGATGCAATATTTTAAGTTCTTTTCTTCCTTTGTTGATGTTGTACAGAATTGCACAGCAGCAGTAAAGAGATAGAGAGAGAGAGAGAGAGAGAGAGAGAGATGAAAAGCAAAGTGAGTCTTCAAGAAACTACAAGTTATGTAAAGTGGCAACGTACCTGATGCTGTATACTTCCATATTCTTCTGGAGCCGGTTCCAGCAGGTTAATAGGGAAGCTGAAGTACTTCCCAATAACTGCTTGAGTGTCATGAAGTTGCAGCCTCCCTGGGAGTGGTTGCTCAGCTCCTTCCACAACTCTAACATGGGCAGGACATCGTATCAAGATGACAGCAAACAGAAACAGACGGAGAAAATGATGTTCCTGGTACGCACAGACTTTCATCGCTCTATTGCTGCGGCACACACCACTAAGTCTTGCGGTCCTGGCAACAAGGCATATCCACATGGTACTTGAAAGCACACTGACAGTGAGACATGGATCATGTGTATCACCACCTCTGAATCTCTTGATTGTCATCCATCATGCCCTGTTCTCTGTGTTCTCTATCAAAGACAAGAGTAGACGTGAGATTGAAAGGCTTCTGAAATGTTAAGATGCTTTTAGTACGGCAATACCTTCAGTTAAGCACAGTAGAGTATACAATTTATGTACTTGTCATTTATAAAACAAAACAGCATACAACTAATGCAGTTTCCTCTCTTAAATGAGAAAAAAAAATAATAACACGAGAAAAAATAATTGTCCAATACGTTTAGCAATGTTATTTGATAAAAAAAGGTAATATTATAAGTGGGAAACTACATGTAAATATCAATCACAATGGTCACATTAATTTGCCTGCATAAAATTTATCTTCACCCATTTAATAGTCTCTTTTGTGAGGTGAGTTTGTTTTTTGTTTTGTTTTTTGTTTTTGTTTTTTTTTTGGAGGGGGGAGAAAGTCTAGCTTTTCCCTCATAATCTAAAAGAGAAGGAGAAAGAGAGAGAGAGAGAGAGATGTTACAGATGTGTTATGGTTGCAATTCATGCATCTCTCCAGACATGATTTTTCCCCTCTATACTTTGAATTAAATACGTATCAGATTTAATTGCTTCCCATAAACTACTGCAAGAGCCTAAATCATATAAAGTAGTGGCACCAACAACTACAATTTAGTACTATGCCTCTCTGTCAAGCTTGGAAGTTCAAGAGAAAGGTACTCGGATAAATTTGACTCAAAATCAAGCTCCGAGCTCCGTTGAATCACGGATGATACAACACCGTGTCGACTTATCTTAGTCTACATCTACACTGTATATTGATGAAGAAGACAAAGGAAACGAAGGAGGAGGAGAAGAAGATGGAGGATGATGATTATGTGGCTGGTTAACTAGGCAATTCATGTGACCATGCATCACATAATCAACAGAAAGCCAGACATACTGATTATGTGTAAGGACTCAAAACAGGTGAAATGGGTCAACGACGTTGAGGCAATCTTGAATTTTTCAAATTTTGTTTTTCTACATTATGTTTAAGTTTGAGATCATAAACCAATGGGAAATTGTGTTTTTAGCTGTTTTTTCTAGAACATTTTCTTTTTAGAATAAATCCCCTTTTCATTTCTTAAAAATCCTTTAGAATCCACACACTTCATTCTTAACTCTAATAACTTTCACAAGGCTGATTTTACAGCTTTGAAAGTTGGTATTAGTCATGAAGAGAATGAGTGAACAGACTAGAGCATTACGGTATCAATTTCAGCTAATTTGATTATTCCTTCATTATTGTTGCTATGAAGTTTTTACATCCCATTTTTTGTCCCTGACATGCACAAAGTACAGCTCACAGTCAGATTAATCTCTTGAATAGACCCTATACTTCAGACTATTTTCTCAGTAAGGGTACCATGTGTTGGCAGGGCACAAAAACAAAAAGGTACGTGTGGGACTAAGTACCATCCAAACGCTATGAAAATGTACTGGCCGGACCAATCGATTAGAAATGAGGCAAAAACAGTTAAGAAACTGTATTCAATCATCATTAATTCTAAATCCGCTTTGGGGCTGGGCCTACAATCTGTAGATTCTAGATCTGTATTTTAGTAAATAACAAACACGCTGCATGACTTTGCAATTCACGTGTATGAGGGCAAGGTACAGATCTAAGGTTGTCACCTTTGTAAGCCATGCCACAAACATCGCACGCACTAAATAGTCGATGCCAACGGAGAATCAGAATCAACAGGGCAGCCATGGGATTCAAAACTGCAGATCTATTATAATTTACGTACTCGACATTCTCGTGCATAGCCATCTACATCTAGATCTAGTAGACAATAAATTCACATTTTAATTTAATTTACATTGTACTTGGTCTTTAGCTTAGTTTAGGGGTAGATCTAGGTTAGCAAAGTCCATTTGAATTGAGTTAATACATTGTAGGCCTACATCATTTTAAAGCTGAAAGTCTACTCTTTCAAAATCTGCTTTTAACTATAAAAAAAAAAAAAAAAAAAACATTCCAGGCGACTTTTTGTTGGTTTTATGATGCAGGATCACATTACATTGTACATGTATATATACAATATGTACAGGCATGGTATAACCGGACACATTTTTGCATTATATGACATTCCGTACGCGCAAGACTTCATGGAATAGTAGATTAGCCTCACAGAACTTTGTGTGGACAGAAATCGCATAAAAAAACGCCACATAAAAATGTAAAAACAAAAAGACATTCACATTTTACCTCAAATTTATAGTTGCGTGCCCGAACCTTGTCATATTTAATATTATGTTTGAATCACATTTCGTGACTGAAGTTCTATGAAATCCCACTCACATACAGGAAAAGTGCTGAAGATTCCAACAGAACCAAAAGTTCACTGATCGATATCGGAAAATTTGTAGCTATCGTCCTCAAACGTGAACGATGCAGAATAGTTGTGCGCCAAAGGGAGGGGCCCGCAACTCGTCACCCACGCATGCAGCTCCCATAGACAAAGCACGTAAAATAGAAGTTGTTGATTTCTCACAAGGTTTTATTGCGTGAATTGTTCGAAATGTTCAAGACAGACATTTAGGAAGAACTGGTATTGTTGTAATTGTGTGAGTGCTTGTTATTGTTTTGCTTAAATTGCAAGCGCAAGGGTCAATAACCAATTCCCCTATTTTTTTTTATTGTTTACGAGACAACGAGGTTAAAGCAAACACATGTGAGACAGTTCAATTTACATTTGCAATGGCCTTCTCAATTGAACGGACTTTATTTACAATCGATCAGGATCATACCTGTATCGACGCGCTGTCATTTTAATATAGCGTTGTAGTGACAGACAAAAATTTTATATTATTCTGGCGTTCAGAATAATGCCTACAACTAAGTATGAATTGAACAGATGTACATTACCCCTCTTGACTTGTTCAACATCAAGCTCAATAATGTGGATCCACAGATATTATCCGAATTAGGAAATTCCAAATATTGATATAAACATTCACCACCAATACTCTATCACGGTGTATCAGGGCGCGAAATCTCCAGTTTATGTTAAGTCCGGAATGTTCCGCGAAAATCCATTGAATGGCGTGCGTCACTTCGCGAGGACGGCGTCGTCGAAGATGAGCGCGACGGACGAGATCGGGGCGAAAAACTCGAACACGACGGGTCCAAAGCGAGATGAAACGGGAACGGGATGACGGTTGACTGGATGCTCGGCATGAATGGGGCAAGGGGCAAGGAGTCAGATTTGCCTGAAATGATGTAGATGCCGTATTGTGACAGTCATCGGCAGAGATTGAGCGGACATTATCCTCTTATACACGTGTATACAGAGTCAACAGTTTCTAATTACCGGTTGTAATAGACTGACTGTGGGCTGCGGTGCTGTTCTCCTCCCGGGGAAAGATGCTTATTTCCAGGCTGTCGATCGAGGCATAGGCTGAAAAGCAAGGGCTGCCAGGCGTAGCAAAGTCCTCTAAAAATCTCCAGCCAAGTATTTGTGGAGAAACAAGGACTGCCTGACGAAACAAAGTCCTCACACAGTTTTCAGCCAAAAGTCATGAAGTTGAGGAGAAAAATCAGCTAGACGAGCTGATCTCGGGCAGCATAATCAGCAGTCAATGGCAATTTCAAAGTCCCTGCTAATTCCGAGTTTTCAGGGTTTTTATATGGCTCGATCATGACAGCGAAGTGGAGGTCGTGGTCAAACTCACTTCCTCTTCAGGGGTCAAAGATGCACACGAAGTCTCCGTCCAGTCTGAGGTCAGATTTTGTTTTTAGCTGCCTGGCATTAGGACGCGTCAATCAGACAGCAACTGGTATATTTCCCTGTCATCTTATTTATGCACACAATGAGATTTATTTGCCCTGAACTTGGAAGAAAAACGACCCCGGAAACACTAAAGAGTGAGGGGTTAGTGGCGGTGTTCTCCACTAAGAGGTGGTGATTTGTTATGGTCAGTGATAATGAGGCTTTGGGCCAAGGGGTACTTTATCAAAAGGTCAGGCAGAGCGGTCAACTGTCAGCTGTGGTGCTGTGCTGCAGTGTGACATTTTGCAGTGCCCACTTCTACTGCCTATATCATAATAAGAAACTGTACAAATACAATATCAGGCACCCGTCCTAGTTTTAAACAGACTTTCCTTCTCTTTTCCTAAATCAATGTACTAAATACAAGATGCAAGAAGGTTTTGCACATTTTTCACTTTCAGGACAGAGCAGTACACTGTGGTCACCATGGTAACGCAGTACAGCGCTGCTACATTCAATCCCCCCCTAGTAAGGAAGTCCTTGCCAAAGCACTTGCTTACGACAAACAAGAAAAGCACTATATACTATGTACAGATCTCTAGCAAACAATGCAAGTACAGAAATGTAGGTTAAACATAGATGGTTTGCCAATATAAAGTTGAATACATGCACTATTTACATGAAATGCTCTATCAGAGCGACTGGAACAAAACTAAGCTTCCCAGGACTAAGACCACAACACTGGCAGTGTAAAATATTATATTTACATATTTTCAGCCTCAACAATACGTTCAAGACAATGGAGCATGTATTCCAATCAGGAGAGCTGTATGGAATGTGGCAAATTTCCATAATTGAACAAAAAAATACAATGTTCATATTATTAGTTAGACGTCCCGGAAAACCTTGTCTTATTCTAACAAAATTTGATTCGGCCAACAGACATTTTGTCCTATCCTATAGTAAGTACTATAGTCGAATGGGTGGAGCAGACACAACAATACGCTCTACTGAGACGTGTGGTAAAAATCCTCAAAAAACTCTATTTACTGTATAGGATTAGAAGTGAATTACAACAACCATGAGTCAATTGACTTTTGATTCTACCAATAATAGTAAAGCCACTGCAAACTTTATCAACGTGTTCGACAGAGCATTCACTCCACTATCGACACTAAATCCAGTTCAAGGAATAAACCTTGCCAAGAAAAATATAGAAAGATACAGAGAAGAGAGAGAAAGAGAGAGATACATAACATAAAAGCATGCACAAATGCTCAACAGTCGGAATCTTAAACGTAAACTGTACACAACATTATTTACAATGTATGAAAAGGCTCTCATGGGGGAGCATTCACTCTTACATAACCTCGACTTTCGTGGTTCATCTTTATCCTTATAGTGAAGCAACGTGTAAACGCACGCTCGGATAGCACAAATTCAAACGACCGGATTTCTCCTGTCAGAAAAATCATTTTGAAACATAATTACAATATCTTCACAGTATATGATAAATGGTAAAGGGTATTGGAATCTTTGAAGAAGAGCTTAAACTTCATAATCCAACAAATGTTTTGGCCATTTGACGTGACGCCCAGATTTGGTTTGCCTAGTTGCGGGTTGCGTCGGAGTGGCGGGAGAGTTAACTTCATTCGCCTTTTTTGCATTAGGTGGGGAAAGTTGTGATTCGTCGTCATGACCGTGCTGCAGGTCGTCCTGCACACTGCTCGGTTCGATATAAGCAACTTTAAGTCGATCGATACTAACTTGTTCTCGTTTGCCGTTGATGTCGAGGGTGTAATATTTGTCAGTGCGTTTTAGCACTTTGTAAGGGCCGGAGTAAGGCTGTTCTAGCGGTTTACGTACCCTATCTACGCGCACGAACACATGTGAACATGTACATAAATCCTTCGGCAGGTGGGTCGTTGTGCTCTGAGCACGGGGAGATGTGGGATGGATTTGACTCATGTGGTCGCGCAATCGGGAGACATAGTCGCTAGGGTCAACATCCGCACGCTTGGGGTCAACGAACTGTGCCGGTAATCGCAGCGTAGTCCCGAAGACTAACTCCGCTGGGGAACATGAAAGGTCATCTTTAACAGTTGAGCGAATGCCCAACAAGATGACGGGGAGGTGTTCACACCAGCGTGTAGGGTCTGGTTTAGTTTTCATCGCCGCTTTCATCTGGCGATGAAAACGCTCTATCATGCCATTTGCCGCCGGATGGTAGGCTGTAGTGCGAATTCGCGAAGTGCCGAGCATGCGTGTTAAGTTGGTAAACAGCTTGGACTCGAACTGAGTTCCTCGGTCAGTAGTTACTGTTTCGGGCGCTCCGTAAACAGCAACCCAACGTTCAATGAATGCTCTAGCAACCGTCTCCGCTGTTATATCAGGCAGAGGAATAGCCTCTGGCCAGCGAGAGTAACGATCAATGCATGTCAACAAATATGTATATCCTCGGGATGGAGGGAGAGGACCTACTATATCTATGTGAACATGTGCGAATCGCGCATCAGGGATTGCGAATGTCCCAAGGGGTGATTTGACATGCCGATGCACTTTGGCTTTCTGACATGCAATGCATTGGCGAGCCCATGTTCGAACATCTTTATTTACAGAGGGCCACACAAATCGAGATGATACAGCTATCTGACTGGCTTTAATGCCTGGATGTGATAGGCCATGTATAGCATCAAATATCGCTTTTCTGTGCGACTGGGGGACAAATGGGCGTGGTTTGCCGGTGGACATGTCACAGACTAGAGCACTGTTGGTGTCGATAAGGGGCACGCGCTCTAACCGCAAGCTAGTTTGGGGGTTACGCAATTCTGCTTGTAGCTCGGCATCTAGTGCCTGGGCTTGCGCCATGACCTCATAATTGACAGTCTCGCCTGCCTGAATCAGGCTGACCTGGGGACGCGAAAGTAGGTCGGCCACGACGTTGTCCGTCCCTCGAATGTGTCGTATGTCTGTTGTGAATTGGGAGATGTAATCCAAATGTCTAATCTCGCGCGGGCTGTGGCGATCTGGCTTTGCATTGAAAGCATGGATGATGGGCTTGTGATCGGTGAAAACGCAGAAGTCTCGACCATCTAGCATGTATCTGAAGTGTTTGATCGCGAGATATATAGCTAGGAGCTCCCGCCCAAAGGTGCTATAGCGTGTCTCTGCTTGGTTGAGCTTACGCGAAAAGAAAGCGATCGGCTGCCACTGTCCGTTAGTAAGCTGCTGCACTACACCTCCTACCGCCCTGTCGGATGCATCAACGGCGACGCTTAGAGGGAACTGGGAATTAGGGTAAGACAGCAGCGTGACTTCGGAGATTTTCGCTTTAATCTCGCTGAATGCCGCTTCGCACGCTGGTGACCACGGCAGTGGTTTGCGTGAGCGAGGTGGACGATTGCGGAGTAGGTCTGTCAGAGGTAGCAGAGTCTCGGCACAATTCGGCAGAAATCGACGGTAGAAGTTCACGAGGCCGAGGAAAGCGCGAAGTTGTTTGGCTGAGGTGGGCGTGGCGCACCGGCGTATCGCATCAACTTTGTCGGGCAAAGGGCACACGCCTTCGCAGTTAATGCGATGACCCAAGAAGTCGATCATGTCCCGTCCAAATTCGCACTTGTTAAGATTGACGACAACGCCGAATTCTTGTAGCCTAGTGAACAACAAACGAAGATGGTGTTCGTGCTCTTCTTCGTTGTCACTGGCTACAAGCAAGTCGTCAATGTAAGCGTACACAAATGGCAACCCACGAAGCACGCGATCGATGAAACGCTGAAAAGTTTGCGCGGCGTTACGCAAGCCGAAGGGCATACGCAAAAATTCAAACAAACCAAAGGGCGTGCATATCGCCGTCTTACACACGTCTTCAGGTGCCACCGGAATTTGATGGTAAGCACGTACTAGGTCTATTTTAGAAAAGACCTGCTTACCATGCAAATTCAATGCAAAATCCTGAATGTGAGGTATTGGGTACCTATCTGGTATGGTGGATCTGTTGAGCCCACGATAGTCTCCGCACGGACGCCAGTCCCCCTCAGTCTTCTTTGGCACCATGTGTAATGGTGACGACCATTGACTGTTGGAGGGCTGGATAATGCCGAGATCCATCATGTGCTCAAATTCGGCGCGGGCGATCTTAAGCCGGTCAGGAGCTAGTCGACGTGGTCTTGCATGCACCGGTTGACCACGGGTCTCGATGTGGTGCAAAACATCGTGCTTGATATCTTGCGGCCGGTACACCGGTTTGGTTATTTCGACAAATTCTTCGCAAAGCATCCTAGTATACCGATTGTCAGCTGCGATATTGTCAATCACTGGGCTGATAGCCTGACAACTAGCAGGTTGGCCGGTAATGGTAATGCTGGTTAGCGGGTCGATGAGGCGGTGCTTATTTACGTCAACCAAGAAATTGAAATGATACAGAAAATCGGCACCTATAATAGGCATTGACACATCGGCAATGACGAAGACCCAACGGCATACACGGCGTAAACCGAAATCAAGGGTGAGCGAGCGCTGGCCAAATGTTTTAATCCTAGTTTCATTCGCTGCACGCAGAAACATTGCACTTAGCTTACAGCAATCTTGTTTCGTCCTAGGAAAAACTGACACAGCGGCGCCAGTGTCGATGAGAAACTGTCTATTAGAGTTTCGATCCGTGACGTAAAATAAGCGACTGGGGTTGGTTTGACTGCCAGAGTGGTGTGTCGCGGCTACCCTCCGGCTCGCTAGTTTCCCGCTGGGAAATGCTTGCATCCCGCCTTGCATCGCTCTGCTTTGTCACCATATTTGTGATGGTACCAACACAAATCGGCTGGCTGTTGCTCCGTTTCAGCTGGTGCATTGCCTGCGTTGGCCTCCTCTTTCTTTCGGGCGCGACCACGGCTACGGCTGCGACTACGACTTCGATTTTCGGCTGCCTTCGCGCCTATTTCTAGCCGCTTGAGTCGGGTTTCAATGCCTTGGAGCAGACTTACGAGCTCGTCAAGCTGTGCGGTAGAGGGTGCCACCGCTGCGCTCGCGACGACGGGAGGGTCTACCATGTTCACGGTCGGAATATGTGCGTCGAGGATTCTGTCTGCGAGTTCGGCGAGCTCGGTCAGTGGCAGGGTTTCTTTAGTGGACGCCAAGATTAGACGCACGCTATTCGGCAATCGTTGTAAAAACAACTGTCGCATTATGCCTTTCTCTAGCTGCTGCTCGCCGACCAGCTGATTCATTCGACGAAGCAGCTGGGAGGGCTTGCGGTCGCCGAGCTCCTCCTCCGTCAATAATTTCTGAACTCTGCGTTGTTCAGACTCTGACATGCGCTCTGTCAATTGCCGCTTTAAGACGGTATATGGGGTGTCTTTTGGAGTGTTAATGATAATATCGCGCACCTCCATAGCAACGTCCGGCGTTAGTGTGGCTATGACGTGGGAGTACTTGGTTTCCTCCCTCGTGATACCCTTGGTCGTGAACTGTGCCTCCGCTTGCGCAAACCAAACCTGTGGGTCAGCCCTCCAAAATGGAGGTAATTTGATGGTTCCCGCGGCATTGACTGCCGGCTAGAGCTAGCACCTGAATCTGAACTAGGTGAACCACGAGTAGTCTCGACGTTAGACTGAGTCTCAACGTTAGGCTCGGCCATGATTATCTGAGAAGTTACAGAACTAGGATATGAGACTCACAAAATTGAACACTAAAACCTTGACTCAGTTGTCTAATTAATGCGTCTATGCATACACTCCACTCATCCGACAAGTTAACCATTAGATAACTGAAAAACTGATCGATTTACAACTCATCAGAAGACATTATACTTTGAGAAACACATCAACATTTGCCACAATTTGGTGTCAACAGTTATCAACTTAAGCAAGATGTGTATACTCGAACATCGCTGTCTCGGATCACTTCAAATCATGTCGATTTCGATCACGTCGGGTTCGTGATCACGTCGGGGTCACCACTTTAGGAAGAACTGGTATTGTTGTAATTGTGTGAGTGCTTGTTATTGTTTTGCTTAAATTGCAAGCGCAAGGGTCAATAACCAATTCCCCTATTTTTTTTTATTGTTTACGAGACAACGAGGTTAAAGCAAACACATGTGAGACAGTTCAATTTACATTTGCAATGGCCTTCTCAATTGAACGGACTTTATTTACAATCGATCAGGATCATACCTGTATCGACGCGCTGTCATTTTAATATAGCGTTGTAGTGACAGACAAAAATTTTATATTATTCTGGCGTTCAGAATAATGCCTACAACTAAGTATGAATTGAACAGATGTACATTACCCCTCTTGACTTGTTCAACATCAAGCTCAATAATGTGGATCCACAGATATTATCCGAATTAGGAAATTCCAAATATTGATATAAACATTCACCACCAATACTCTATCACGGTGTATCAGGGCGCGAAATCTCCAGTTTATGTTAAGTCCGGAATGTTCCGCGAAAATCCATTGAATGGCGTGCGTCACTTCGCGAGGACGGCGTCGTCGAAGATGAGCGCGACGGACGAGATCGGGGCGAAAAACTCGAACACGACGGGTCCAAAGCGAGATGAAACGGGAACGGGATGACGGTTGACTGGATGCTCGGCATGAATGGGGCAAGGGGCAAGGAGTCAGATTTGCCTGAAATGATGTAGATGCCGTATTGTGACAGTCATCGGCAGAGATTGAGCGGACATTATCCTCTTATACACGTGTATACAGAGTCAACAGTTTCTAATTACCGGTTGTAATAGACTGACTGTGGGCTGCGGTGCTGTTCTCCTCCCGGGGAAAGATGCTTATTTCCAGGCTGTCGATCGAGGCATAGGCTGAAAAGCAAGGGCTGCCAGGCGTAGCAAAGTCCTCTAAAAATCTCCAGCCAAGTATTTGTGGAGAAACAAGGACTGCCTGACGAAACAAAGTCCTCACACAGTTTTCAGCCAAAAGTCATGAAGTTGAGGAGAAAAATCAGCTAGACGAGCTGATCTCGGGCAGCATAATCAGCAGTCAATGGCAATTTCAAAGTCCCTGCTAATTCCGAGTTTTCAGGGTTTTTATATGGCTCGATCATGACAGCGAAGTGGAGGTCGTGGTCAAACTCACTTCCTCTTCAGGGGTCAAAGATGCACACGAAGTCTCCGTCCAGTCTGAGGTCAGATTTTGTTTTTAGCTGCCTGGCATTAGGACGCGTCAATCAGACAGCAACTGGTATATTTCCCTGTCATCTTATTTATGCACACAATGAGATCTATTTGCCCTGAACTTGGAAGAAAAACGACCCCGGAAACACTAAAGAGTGAGGGGTTAGTGGCGGTGTTCTCCACTAAGAGGTGGTGATTTGTTATGGTCAGTGATAATGAGGCTTTGGGCCAAGGGGTACTTTATCAAAAGGTCAGGCAGAGCGGTCAACTGTCAGCTGTGGTGCTGTGCTGCAGTGTGACATTTTGCAGTGCCCACTTCTACTGCCTATATCATAATAAGAAACTGTACAAATACAATATCAGGCACCCGTCCTAGTTTTAAACAGACTTTCCTTCTCTTTTCCTAAATCAATGTAAATACAAGATGCAAGAAGGTTTTGCACATTTTTCACTTTCAGGACAGAGCAGTACACTGTGGTCACCATGGTAACGCAGTACAGCGCTGCTACATTCATTTTGATTTTTACCGTAAAATACGAAATTTGAGCCTCATGTGCCGATTTTTTCTTTGTCATCCGCGCGGTGAGAATGTGTACGGTAATTTGTGGGATGAATTGTGATTCTGGTCATGCTGGTGCAAGGTCAGGACTAACTACAGTTCGTAGGTAGGTGCGAAAGACATTGATTATTTCATTGCGAAAATCGTGTCCGGTAATACAATGCGATTTTGCACTGCGCAAAAAGACAACTTTTTGTAGATGGTAGAGGGGTATGTTTGAAACATTATTATTATTATTATCGAAAAACTGGAGCGAACAATTAGAATTGACATAAGTTGGCTGAATTCGTAATGACGTACACGTACAATGTCAATCAATGTATTAACTTCCTCTTCCAGCCAGGACTGGCATGGCAGGAGTCTGTAATTTCATGTACAGTACTCAGTAGGCCTAATGTAAATACTGTATGTAAGTGGTGTTATTTTTAGCCGAAATTTCATCCTCTGAGTACGGAATTCAAAGCCACGAAAAAAAAAAGCGTCCGTTGATAATGATCTAGAGGGGATCTAAATTAAAACTTTACTCTCCTTTAGAGTCTAAATTTAAAATTTAGTGTGAAATGCCAATAACCGGATAGTCATCACAAACACTACGTAAATACTAAGACACGGGACTACACTTAGTATGCCAGCCTTACCTATTGGGCAATGACGGCTATTCCGCATTATCTTCTTGCCCTCTCATTTGGTGCTACGCTAATTTTTATAACTAGTCTTCTTAAACTCTCTTAACAATAAAATTTGAACAAAAACTTCTCAGATAAAGCCATACCATGAGTGAAATTTTTCTTCGGTGAAGTCATCACAACTTGGCAACGGACGCTCCAATATGGGAATCTGAAGTACCGTCCCATAATGCAGTTGCAACATGACAACATCCGCTTGCAGAACGCTGTCTGCTAGTACGACGTGTGTACTGATCCAAAATGATGTCGCGTGCATTTTGTGTGTGTTGTGCATATTGTGGTAGGCCAAAGATCCTACCATCTAGCTATTCCAACAGCTAGGATCTTTGGGTAGGCATTTAATAAACCTCTAACTATAACAAAAATGAATTCTACTCACCAGCGGATCCGGAGCTGAGGCGACTTTTGTTCAAAATTCTAAGAGAACGATAGAAAAATGCAAAGAGGGGTACGCGATATTTGCTGTGGCAAAGAAAATGTTGTTGTTGGAATTGCCCTCAACTCGGAACAAGCCGAGGCCGATGTGGATCATTTGGATTTTCAGGTAGGCGGCACATCCATCATACATGAATGATGCACGATGCATGCACTGCACTGCACTGACTTGACCGACAAGTAAAATTTTATGTCTAATTCCGCGAAAAACTTCTCATTTATAATGACATTTGCTGGGTCAGTTTTTCACTTGTCTTCACTTGTCACTGGCTGCTGTATGCCTGTTTCTTTTCAACAAAGTAAATTTACCAACTGTTACACCGGTACCTATGGTAAATTTATTTAACCCTAATAAAAGGGCCGGGGGGGGCGGAATCCGCCCCCCCCCCCCCTCGACGTTTCGCGCTATAATTCTGTAACGCGAGAAGGCCTCATCGCGAGGCTTCATGACTTTCTTCGTTCAAGTCTTGCGCAACTTTTGAGACCAAATTTGCAACGTCCGCGCATACTTTTGTGAAGCCACGCCCATTTTTGTAACGGAATGTCGCCCCAAAACGGGCACAATTTTGTGATGTTGTGTACATTTCCTATGGAAAACAGTGCTCTGTCATGAAAGTCATAAAAACCTGATTATTTTTACAATCAGTCACTTTCATTGATTAATTTTGTGCTAATTATGGTAGAAAAGTGGTCAGTGACAATTTCCAATGAAAAAACAGAAAAAACAAAAGTTGAAAAACAAAGAAATACATAAGAAATTCTGAAAACAATAAAATACATAAGAATTGAAATGAGTTTTGGAAGTTTTTGTGATGTACGATTGTTGAATATGCTAAAACAGATTTACAGATCAAAAATTAGACTCTCAATGCTTTTAATTAGGCTAAAATATCATATTATGACGCGGGTCTCACGCATGCAAAATTTCATCGCGATCGCACCACCTATGGCCGAGATCTCGGGGGGGGGGGGGGGGGGGGGAGGCTTGAATCATTTAACTTTAGTTGGGCATTTTAGTATTAGAGGTGCATGCACAACCTTGTCACTTTGGCACCTCCATTGGCACATGACATGATTTGCATCCCGGTATAGCTTCCTTGGAGCTGCGAATGGGATTACTGCAACAAGTAACAAGTAAAATTAGGCTTCCAACTTCATCACAGCCCCTTATCTATTATTACCCCAATCCTAAACCAGGCTAAGGCCACCTTAAAGGAAAAGTTCGCCTTCATAAACATAAGGATTGAGAAAATGCAGCAATATTAGTAGAATACTAGAACGCATCAGTGAAAGTTTGAGGAAAATTGGACAATCGATGAAAAAGTTACGAATTTTTAAAATTTTTGTGTTGGAACCGCTGGATGAGGAGACTACTAAGGCTTGTGATGTCATATGAGTACAGCAGTATAAAGAAAAAAGAAAATTCAACATATTTTCACTTTTTTCGCATAATAAAAAAGCACTTGACTTACATGTACCTCTTTCTGAAGGCAATGGGAATAATATTACCCATAACATATGTCAGTGTTAAACGAGTCAAGGGAATGTGTACTTTTTTCAAAAGATGAAATTTTGTGAAATTCTCTTTTATATTTTCCTTTATATTGTTGTACGCATGTGACATCGTACACTGCAGTAGTCTTCTCATCCAGCGGTGACTGCACAAAAACTTCAAAAATTCATAACTTTTGAATGGATTGTCCGATCTTCCAGTGATGTGTTCTACTAATATTGCTACATTCTCTCAATCCTTATGTTAATTAAGGTGAACTTGTCCTTTAATGGCTTACATTTGTAGTACGAACTTCAACATATAGATGCTTACAAATTTACTTATTTTTCCCCCATTTTCATGGGGGTAAATTACATTATGGCTGTGCTGAAGTTAGAAGCATACAGCGAATAAGGTACCGATAATACAGTGCACTTTTAAACGAACACTGTTAAATTTATAATTAAATTCCAGTTACAATGAAGTAAAAATCCGGGCCAGCACATAATCCAGTCTATGTATTTTTATTGTTTATTTGTTCGGTTATAACAAGTTAATGAAAATAAACTGCCGGTCCTGAGGCTGAGCACTTCGTTATAACAGGACCCCGTTTACAGTGCGAGGCTCGGCCGCGGCCGAGCCGCGGCCGAGCCCAGCCCCGCTTCAGTGTAAACGCGCAAAAGGCCAAATGCGAGGCCAAAATTGGCCTCGCATTTGGCCTCGCTCTGGAGGTGGTCTCGGCCGTGGCCGAGCCGCGGCCGAGCCCTGCCTCTTCTTGGTGTAAACGCAAACTGGGCCAAATGCGCGGCCAATTGCGCGGCCAATTTTAGTCTGGCTTCCAAACCCTCTGCCTGTATCTGTTCAGGATATTAACCCCCTCGACATCGAAAACTAGTATAGTTTAAGGTGGTTTTGTCCTGCAAAGAATTTTTTCCTTCGGCAAAGGCCTTTGCCCGAACAGCGACTTCGTCGCCACGGAATTCATTTGGCAAAGGGTCTGAAAACTAGACAATACCAAATTGCGTTTGTTTGCAAGCAGAGCGCCACTACGACAAAATATTGAAAGGTTTGAATCAAAAGCGCGGCCGAGCCCAGCAGTGTAAACGGACAAAATTGCGAGGCTCGGCCGCGCAATTGAGGCCGGACTCGGCCGCGGCTCGGCCACGGCCGAGCCCGGCCCCGCACTGTAAACGGGGTCAAAGAGTCCACTGTACAGGGAGGTAAAGTGCACAATCGAGAATAATTTAGCCCCCTACCACCCAGGATTGACACTTATGATACTGAATTGAATTCAAATTTACCTTTAATTCACTGACTATTAGTCTATTAATCAATATATATCTGATAACTTGAAGTGATGGTGTTACACACCCATGTAACAGGTGCTCTGGAAACAAAAACATAAACTAAGTCTAAATCTTTGAGATAGAGGGGAAAAAATGCATTTCAGTCCTACTGGAAAGAATTGATTTTGCCAACTAACAGAAATTTTGCAGACCACAATGAATTGCAATGAAAATGTATATATAAATATAGTTAGGCCTATATTGTTTTTTAAAAAAATATTGAAAAAAATTTTATCTCAAGTACAGCTTTAAATCTGTGTAACTGAGAACCTGCATGGAATATGTTGTGAGCACTGTTGATTTTAAATAGTGTGCTGTCTGCAATACTAAGCTTCAGTTAAATGCACTTAGATAGGACCTAGCTCTTTTGCTGATCAATGCACATCTCCATGTTTGTATAAAGAATGTAGGATTGGGACCAGTTGAACTTCATTTATAGAAATTTTGTTGAACATAGCATTATAAGTTCATTCTATGATGAGCACAAAACACCAAAAACTTCCATTGTTTTCCTTCTGTATATGCATTAAAAAAAAAAATAAATCTGATCAACATCTCTCTCTTTACCTATCTCTCACTCACAATAGTATACCCCAGACAATGTACCAGGTTCTCGTACGTGTGGGATGGATCCTCGAGAAATACAGTATTCTGGCTGCTCCTGTGGTCTTCCAACCTGTGAGCATTCATCGTGTGAGTGCATCAATAGATTTGGTCCAAACTACACCTCATCAGGTCAGCTCTTGCGAAATGATGGAGAGGAGAGGTCTATTAAATGGGATGTAAAGAATGGGGACAGTGAGATGTACAGAGTTTCAATGCCCATCTTTGAGTGCAACGCCTCTTGCTTGTGTGGGGAGCGATGTGAGAATAGGCTGGTGCAGAATGGGATCCGGCACAAGATGGAGGTTTTTCGGACAAAGGGCAAGGGCTGGGGGCTGCGGACCTTGGAAACGATACCAAAAGACTCGTTTGTGTGCGAGTATGCAGGAGAGGTGTTGACGACTGAAGAGGCAAGAGAACGAGTGGGCGCCATGCAAGCTGGTGACATGAACTTTGTCTTTGTGCTAAATGAGACGTTTGGAGGTGGTCAAGCCAGCAGGACATGCATAGATGCAAGGTACAAGGGGAACATAGCACGCTTCATCAACCACTCCTGTGAACCAAACCTCTATCTGGTAGCTGTTCGCATACACAACGAGATACCCCACGTGGCTATGTTTGCCCTGAGGGAAATCAGTCCAGGCCAGGAGCTGACCTACCATTACTGTGGTCGCTCTGGGAATCCACAGAGCAGTCGGGAGATGTCTGCAAATGAAGGAGGATTATCATGGACGCCATGCATGTGTGAAAGCCCATCTTGCAAGAAATTTCTTCCACGTGATGTGTCCATCTAAATCAGTGCTGTGAAGCGTGTCATGGAAATCATTTCTTTTGACTACACAATTCATTGTGCATGGGGCATTTACTGTCTCAAGGTTGAGTGTTATAGTCTATTTCCAGGCTTGCCACCTTCTCACCACCTAAACAATTTCAGTGGAGATGTTAAGAGAGTGCAATATCTAACATTAAAAATATATCATTACGTACAGTGGACTCCCGTTATAACAAACACGGTTATAACGAAATTTGGTTATAACAAAGTAAAACTTCTGGTCCCAAAATTATCGCCATTGAAGTCTATGGTACAAAATTCGCTTATAACGAACATGATTATAACAAAATTTTCGTCATAACGAAATCTTTCTGAGCACTACTGACAAAGAAAAACAAAAGAAATGTGCTCTGTTATAATAACGAAATGCGAATCGCTTCCGAAAATAGGTAGCGGAACAAGCATTTATAGCGTCTCTGCATGGGCGAACAAAACTTTGGAATTGCAAACTTCATAATCGTCTTAACCGAACCTATGAAATAACTAACCTTTCTCTTTTCTTTTCTTTTTTATTGTTTACAAACCTTCTTCGGAATAACAAACCTTCGGAACAGTGAACCATTCTCATTTTTTTCATTTACAAACCTTCGGAATGACGAAACTCATTTCATTTTCCGATCAACGAGCCTTCGGAAAACGAACAATATATTTATATCTAAATTACGAACTTTCGGAATAACGAATCGTCGGAAGAGCGAAGCTTCAAAATAATGAAACAACCTTTGGATTCCAGGGAATGGCGAAACTTCGGAACAAAGAGTCTTTCGGAGTAACGAACTTCAGTAAGAAACGAATCTTTGGACTAGCGAACTGTAACAGAATCCTAAACTATTATTTTCTATACGACTTATTGTGTGACAAAAACAACTTTATGCTCTCTTTTAAATGTAATATCCAAACGAAATTAAGAAGGTACCATCCCATTTCACATAGCTTTCCAGTGTATGATGAGTATTCAACAGACATTAATGATATATGCGTGGTGGTTACCTTGTTTTTGTTATATATTGTATTTGTTCGGTTATAACGAAAGAAAACGGCTGGTCCCGAGCATTTCGTTATAACGGGAGTGCACTGTACAGTGTAATAAGCATTTTATTCCCAAGTTCAGCCAATGAGAAAAAGTAGGGATTGACACAGTAGAACAGCCAAATCAAAATATTTTCAGTATACAGTACATGTATTCAATTTTGTTGCCCCTTGAGAAAGCATTATTTTGAAATAAAAACTACCTTTTGTCTCAATTTGATTATTTGATATGTGCAGCTTACAATTTGCCCCCTGCTGAATCATGTGTTGTTGTTTTTTTTCTTTAGAATACATGTATTACAGAGTAACTCTCTTTGTTTTGTTTTTGTTTGTGAACCAGTGCATTTTTTGATCTGCAGAATATATCAGCTATGAGCAAGGTAATGCCCTTGACTGTCAATAGAAGTACCATGTCCATAATCTTGAGTGAAAAAAAAAAATGCAAAAGATCAAGTGATAAGGCAGCAAACCCCATCCATGAGATATTCACGAAATGCTATTTCTAGTTTTCATTGGTTTTAGATAGGATTTTTTTTTATTTCAGATTGATATCTGCTTTTGTTTCTTCAAGTAAATACTGTAGTTTAAAGCTACATATATTTTCACTCTCGTGATATTGAGTAAGTATGCAAAACTGGTGTTGCTTCCAAGTACGTCTGGTGGACAGATCTATGATCTGTTTGCATATTGTGTGCATGTGTATGTGTTTGTGTGTGTGTGTGTGTGTGTGTACTTTTTTGTACAAAAATGCTGAAAGATGACAGAGTGCTCAGTATAGCCCTACCAAAGATATAAACAATCAATTTATCAAGATACACTACCAACGATGACTCAAAACAAATCTCATGCAATTAAAGTCATCTCACTGGATATTAAAGAGAAGAGAAGACTATACACTTAAAGCTTGCTTTAGAGCAGAGTGTGGGTAAGCCAGTGATTGTACTTCAATGGTATGACTACCAGACAATGTGTATGTATAATGAGGTTGTGTAATAATGCATTGAAAGCTTCCTACAATGTAATGCACTATAGCGCAATCTGTAGTAGGACAACAGGATCAAAGGTTCACATTAAACTAACATTTTACTGCATATTTAATAACTCAAATAGAGTTTGGTAGAGAATGATCTCAAATGTACAACAACAAAAAAAAGCAGTTCTAAAAAAAAGAGATGCTAGTAAGGTCACTTTCAAATTTTTTGCATTTTTTGTACGTTAACAAGAGATTCACCAAAATGCTGTTAAATTGCCACAATATATTCTCTTCAGTCCTTATCTATTCTTGCTTGAAGGTTTTGTGTGTTTATGTGAGTGTTTTAATTCAGAATATACATTGTAATTATCATTAGGGGTATTTACAAAGAGGAGAGTAGTGAAATCAAGCACAAACGTTGCTCTCATTAACATGTACTGCATTTGGACTTATTTTCAGTCAGGATGGGTGTTTCACAGGAGAAAAGTGTGTTTGTACTTCCTTGATATTGCCTAATGTCTGATCAGACATCCAAAGGCAGAATCTGTCCAGAATAAAAACATTGGAAACATCACAAATACATTTGTGAGCAACATCATGGTTGACTCGCAGCTGATCATATCATGACGTTGACATACTAAACGTAAGACACAATTATGTTGTGAACACAGTAAAAGAAAGACACAAAAATACTGCAGTTTTAGCACAATTACATGTATGTCAATGAGTTTTAGTTTCCATTCCATTCAAAAGTGCATGTATCAGAACTTCGCTTTTTCATATGTGCATAATTACTTTACCATACACCCAAATGAATAGTACATAATAAAAATTAATTGAGTTAGAAATTGCAATCATCTCCCACATTACACAGCACTGGAAGTCAAAACAGTGCTCACCACTTAATCGCAAGGGGTTGGGAGACAAGTTTTTCTCCCATTTAAGCAGTGCTCCCGCTTAAGCGATGGCCGGTGTTGGCCTGTGCAAACCACACAACATGAAGCCAGGTATGTGAGCTCAGTCTCAGCTACGTGTGTAGCTGGCTGGCTGGTGAGATCAGTGGACTCGATCACAGTGTGAGAGTAGAAACTGACGACGCACGATAAAATGATGCTCAATAAGACCGCCAATACTGCGCTACGTCTCATTGTCTAATGGCAAATGTGTAGACTGCAGTCGGCATAATCTATCAGGAACTACACTGTAGTTAGAAAATAATCCTTCTGGTAAGGAAATTAAGTCCCTCCAAGTTTTTTTTCGGATTTACTTATTATTTTTAGACATTAATACACGGACAATGGAAGTGTTTCAGCCAGATTTGTCCCGATAAAGCGGTTCATGGGTCTGATTAAGCGGTGGAAATAACACATGAAAATTTTGTTGCATCAAGTTTTGTTGCACATAAGCGGGGTTCCCGCTAAAGCGGTTCCTGATTAACGGGTGAGCACTGTACTAGCAATGCAGTGTTACACACACGTCAAAATCATGACAAAACTACCAAGATTGGATGTACATTTGCACCATCATGAATGACTTAAGCTTGAAATACAATGAATGTGATAAATTATACACAAATCTACTGCAACGTAACATACTTGAGGATTAATAGCCTCTTGCAAAGGCAGCTCGCAATGGACTCGCATACGCACAGTGAGCTGTAGACTTGCATACAGCGATCGGAGCTCGCTCAGCTCTGCTCGCAGGTCACTACACTAGCTGTGACTGCACATCCACAAATCATTGCAAGCTGCCTTTGCAAAAGGCTAGGGCATCAAGAACTGAACAGGGACAAAACATGATTGTTTAATATTTTTTTTAAAAAGGTGAAGTTCACTTACTTGGACCAATTTAATTTACCTTCTCTTTATATTGTACAGTCATCTTGTTGTTTTTATCCTCCTACAACCTCTAACATCTAATATTTCACAGTAGAAGAATGTGACATACTGATGTATTGTGATTCTAAATGCATAACGGTACAGTATGTGTACAAAGCGTAGATTTTAGAAACGATAGCTTTTGCAATAACAGAGCACAAGTTTGTGAATAACTAAGCAGTAATCATCAAATTCCTTTCTGCAAACACTTTTGGATAAATCTAAAGTAACGTTCAGACAGTGATCCTTAAAGGGGGTATCTCACTGAGCGGCGAACGTTTGCAAACGTAGTGAATTTGGGATTTCGCCAGGGTTCGTAAAGGGTTGCAAAAGGTTCGTTAACAGTTGCATGAAAGTCATCTACTCCACATCTATTTCTCTGTTGATGATACATAGTGATTTTTTTGCAGATTTGTTCATCTTGGCTGTTTCACAGTTTCCAGAATATAAAATGAAATAAAATTTCAGAATAAACTTTAAGAAAATTTATCTTGAAGTAAATTTTATATAAAATTAAATGAACAGTAAGAAGCTGTTTCACCTACAGCAATTGACTTCAGCAACTTACAAGACATTAATTGCACTCAACATACACTTTGTAAAAATGAACATTTACAAATACATATACACGTATATAAATAGAAAGGCACTAACTGGAGTTAGCATGGCTTCTGGTCCTCATTATTAACCCGTTCCATACGGGAACCTGGTTGGCAGCGTATTTAGTCTTAGCGTATTAAGAATTCAGTATGGAACGGGTTAAGAAGGTTCCCACAAAGATGTAAAAATCTTATATTGATGTCCAAATAAAGAGATATGTGTATGTATTCAATCTGTGAAGGAGAACAGCTTAGCTTGCATGCAACAATACATACATATCTCAATCTTCAACTTGGAGTTACATATTAGATAACTTGCTGAGAGGTAATCAGTAGGCAGTTGTTGGGTACACCAGTATCAGAATTGATATCAGAATTGGGACAAGTTTGTTTCCACCAAAATACATAACATTAACAACAAAACTGTAGAACACAAATTGGAATTAGAGTTGATTTTTCATTTTAGTGCACAACATAATATTCCTGGTTACTCAGACAAGTATGTTAATGCTCAAATATATTGCCCCATATGCAAATAAACCCTCTACTCTCCAAAAATGAAGAAAGAACACTCTCCAAAAATGAAGAAAAATCAACAAACAATGAGACCCTTCACCACATACAAAAATCAAGGTGCTGCAAACATTGAATCTATTATAGTTATCAGAAGCAAATATTTCTACTATAGCTCTCCCCATATGCAAAACCATTCCAGGATTCCTTACCAAATACCTTACCAAATGAGAAAATGAGCATATACCATCCACAAAAATATGACTACAAAATATCACATTAATGGATTCATCTCTGTCACCGACATCCAAATCTTTAAGCTTGGTTTTGTTTTGCACATAAAATACAGTTGATTTTATGGCATAAGCAAAATTAGTCACAGTCAATTCTTTTTTGCAAATGCAGTCCACCTTTAATGTGGTCATAGGTGTACTGTACTCATTGCATTGTCAAAAAATCACATTACTTATTGTCTAATTTCTCTTTCATTATTATCTTGAGTTGACAAAAGACGATACGATGCTAGCAGTTACTATATCTTCATCTTCAAGTTCCACTAGTCGACAGGTATTTGAATAAGCGATAACAGTGTCCTGGATAGTACATACGTAGCACTTTCTGTTTTTACATTTCCTCTTCTATATGTGTACATTCAAGTCCACTTTGGTCTGGTGGACATTAGTGGCTAATTGCCTCAAGATATCTATGATTGAGAAGAGTACTGCTTCACATAGTATACACTGCTAGAGCTAAACAGCTACTTTATTTGCTGCAATTTTGTTAGCCAGCTCCACTAACAATTTTTTAACCCAGGTACAATAGGTGGGCTGTACGTTATCCATAAAACAAAAGTAAAGTATAAGAAAGTGAGTGTAGAAATTTACATTTCAAAGTGCTCATATTCTCCTTCCCTTTACAACTGGACAGCAGTTACTAAAAAAATGAAAATAAAAATAAGAATTACAGCATAGGCCTATAGATGGAAAAGTAGCATTTATAACAGCAACAATGACATCACTGCTAGTTAAAACAATGTAATATGATATCAAATCAGTCAGTGCTGTCAGGATTATCCCACTGGATTTCTATTTTTATCTTAATCCTCCTGGGAGACTGAACTTTGCATTGCTTCTAAAAGTTTCTTATTGGGGGAGGATGGGGGAATGACTTCATGATGTTGATGCCAGTGGGTGTAGTGGATGTAGTGGATGTCTTCTTGATCATCAGCTGGTCACCAATCAGCAGTTGAGACACAGAATGCCTTCAGGGAGGGAGGATGCAGCACATCGAAAGCCCAGGTTGCAGGCAGAGCTGTCTGGGCTGTTCTGACTCCTCGCCTCACAGCGATATCTGTAGCAGTAGGACTGTGGGGGTGGGGGTGGAGTGGGGGAGGAGTGGGGATGGGGCGGGAGATGTGTCAAGGCAGAAGAGACAGTGGAATTACTTGTCACAATATGAACAGCGGCATGTCTAGGTGCAGATATCAAGTATAGTGTACTATAAAGCCGAGTGGCTCAAAAACATATTTGCAGGTTCTTAAATTTTGCGCTGTGCAATTGCAGAATTCACATATGCCTTCATCCCATTCAAAAAAGAAAAAAAAAAAAGACAATTGCATTTGACATTCCATGTATAAGTATCAATGTACTTCCCAACAGCCATGAAATTTAAATGTGAATTTGACTAAGTGTACTGCAGCATGCATTACACAGGTAGGCCATATACAAGATTGTTAAAAATGGAATCACATTAAAATTACTTACAATGATGCTGATCTAGAAATGAAGCATAACATTACATTTGCCAAGCTATGCACATTTCAGATGGACAAATAGCTCTGTTTATTCTGTGCACACAGGACTGCTGAGCATGTACTGTTATATTTCTGCAGGCTACATACTCTATTTCCTCTTACAGGGGAGCCTTGTTACAGTGAGGTCATTATGGTAAGATTCCTGTAACAAGGTAATTTTGCAGGTCCCCCTCCTTTCATATTCCTTTGCTTCTACACCTTATATCATACAGAGTTACTCGAGGAAATTTCAGTGGTCCACATAGCCCGACCAGACGCTTCAAGTACGCTGTGTCGCTACATACCTACGTACAGCGACTGGGCTGTGTATAGTTATGGTCCACACTGCTTGTTATAACAAGGTTCCATTGTGCTCGGTGCACTGGAACAATTAATCTGTGAATAAGTGAAACATACCTTGTGACACATGTATGAGCCTCCTTTCTTCACTTTATCCTTTCCAGTCTCTGGACCAACCTGGAGCAATCAAAATGGGCAAAAATGCTGCTAAAATGCTGCATAAAAAAAAGGGGGGGATGTGTCAATTGTTCATTTACAACTTTTGAATAGCACTTTTATAAAATGTCAAACTCAATACTAATTAAGTGTAAAAACAATTTAATAATGTATGTCATAAATACAAAAATATGAATGTAATATTAATGTTCTGGAGGGTTTCCAGATCAGAAGTGTTAAATAATTTTGATTGGAGTGCACAGTACATCATGGGATGGTCTGATACACTGCAATCAAATATAAAGCATCATGTTGTACATAGCAACTATGATCGGACATTCTCTGAGAATGAAATACATCCAGGATATATTGTACCTGTTTGGGTAATACATTTATTTAAGATTTTCATCGTTACCCAACTGAAATACTATTATTATATCATCATTTCACACATTTCTTATGATTATGTCTCCTTTCTAGACAAAAATTCAACAGTTTCTGCAGGTGGATGAGAACTATATTTGCCGTTAACCTCAACTTCATAAAATAACATTCACTAGAAAAGCACTCTGAGAGCGCAGACCTCCGCCCAGCAGCTACTTTCCACCGATGATCTTGCTCTTCCAAAAGAGATTTTTTTCCTCTCCACCACTTGGGAAAAGCTCTTTGGGCTCTTCCATAGAGATCAGTGATTTCCACCCATAGGTATACATGCTGAAAAATCGCCCGATTTCCCAATATAAAGGCCTTTGTTACGTCATAAACCCTCAGCTGCGCCTCACGCTAGCAGAAACTAGAGCACGCACTTTAGTGCGTGTTTAAAACCTCAAAAATGTGCTGCTTGAACTCCCAAGTTCATTGACCCTACCTGCCAAAATATCAAAAATCCTTCATAAATTCCCCCAAAATTCTCGGATCACTTCCAAAATTTAATCATCTATTACTTTCGTCATTCCAAATCTTTCCTACAAGTTTCATCCAAATCAGTTAACTACTTTTTGAGTTATTTTGCACTCAGACAAACTAATTAACAAACCAACAGTAACAAAAACATAACCTCCTCCCTTGGCGGAGGTAACTAGACTTACAGGATTATCCAAGGGTTCCTGACTGTGCACAGTGTTCCACCAGTCTGCAACCCACTCCCAGGCATTCCCTACTGTGTTGTACAGACCAAAGCCATTTGGTTCAAAGGAAGTAACCTGTGTGTACAAAACCATAAACACACATTCAAACACATCGAATGAAAAGGAAATAAAAATCTGGTAGCTTGGCAGGTTTGTCCAAAGACACGTACACGTCGTATATGAGCTTCCAGCAAACAAATGTTCAGAAATTGGGTGACATTAACAACAACAACAACAACAATAAAACACACTCAAAAAATGTCATACACAAAACCATCATAATTAGCTATTCAATCTACTACTAGTAACTGGAAGTTTTCCTCTGCTGAAAAAAAAAAATCAAAAAAAAAAATTAAACCCTCCCAGAGATTTTTCCTGTTTGACCCTGCACACACACACACACACACACACACACACACACACCACACTGTTTTACAAGGGGGGGGGGGGATGTTCAGTGGGCCCTATAGGTCATCTGATCTGTCACATTGTGAAGCGTTATCTTTCCCCTCGCTTTAATGAAAACGTTGAAATAACAATATCCATTATGTTTCCTTCAAGATTCAATACATTTTAATATAAGAACAGCAATTCCTATAAACCCATCCCATTACTGCCCCCATACTTTCCCTCTCTCAACTCTGCTTTTATTATTTAAATGGAATGAAGATTTCCTTTGTCCAGCTGGTTAACCCGTTGAGGACTGCCTGAATTTGCTACAACGCACATTTCCCATAGACATTTGCCGAGTATACTCGGGACTTGTCCTCAATGGGTTAACACCATCATTTGTCTGTGTCATCACCACATGCAATGCTACTTGCCTCTATCTTTATATCCATTACATTCTTTCTTCTCTGCTTGCTTTCTCTCTCTATCTCTCTCTCTCTCCTCCCCTCCCCTCTCCTCTTTCGTCTCTCTGTCTCTATCCTTACAAAGATGTTTGTCTATCAGACCAGTCTGCCACTAACACCAACCAGCACAAGTTAACTACACGTACATATTGATCTTGGTTTCACTTACAACGTATAAATTACACCTTTCACAGATTTTTCTTTTCTTTTTCCAGGGGATATTCCATGAATTACAAACCACTTCATCACAGAACCGAGTGACAAATTGCGTGAGATGCAAATATCTTCTGCAGAAATGAGTACACATTTTATGAGGGCATCAGACATGCCATATGTTGCTTTCACCACATGTACTTCATTAAATTCAGTCATATACATTAATATACTGTAAGAAAGGTGTGGAAACTAGTGCAAAAATAAAAGCATGCAAATATTTTTGCTTGCCATATGTTTCAGTAATTAATGTCTTGATTTAAAAACATGCTATATTCATCTAACCCAGTTGAGCTGGAAAAATTACTCATGCAAAAAATATCCACTTTTTAGGTCCTGTTAAGTGGAAATGCTCATCGATGTCGCATTGCATGCATAATGTGTATTTCATACGCACATGAGTATTCTTGTGGAAGTGTATGTCATGTGTTCAAAGTTTAGAAAAATAGCTTCTAGACTACTAAGATGCAGAGCTTAACCCGTTTGAGTACGAGTCCCGAGTAAACTCGGGCAAGTGTGTATGGGAAATGTGTGTTGTAGCAAAATCAGCCCATCCTCAACAGGTTAAAATAATGTAGACTGGTAATGGCAGATACAATATACCCAACTTAGAGAGCAGCTAGGTGTGAGATTATGTAATCATGTGCACTGCCAGAGGAAACAAAGCAACCAAGCAGGGGAGTAGGAGTAACCCCTCCACAGTACGGATCTGTAGCATCTTTAAGGTCTAAATCATGCAATCTGGTACATACTATATATGATTTTGGCTCATTCTGAAAGAAAAAAAATATCTCTCAAAATAAGTTCTGTAATAAAAGTTTGATTTATCATATTTCTCTTATACCCACATAATCTTCATTAAATATGACATCATATATAAAGTCTGATTATCTTTAAAATGACACCCCACGTGCTATGACTGGGTGTTCATGGAATGTGCAAAACAGCCGAGTCGCTACAATACTGCTTTTGATAATGTGGACTGTTTTCATGAAAAGACGCCCCTGGAATAATAATGCTGAAATGTGAGCAAAAACTCCCATTTCCTAAACATTAGACAATTGTTTGCTCAACCTTTATGTTCAATTTCAGTCCATAGATACTACAGCAGATTTTACTTCAGGTATGAAGCCTGGAATCTAATGATAATCTCACAATGCATTCTTTTCAAGCATACACCTTCCCTGAAAAGACAAAACAAAATAATGAGGATTATAATTTTTGCGCGAAGATTTCAACACCGCGAAAATTTCTGCTTCTACAGTAACAGATTTGCTTCATTTTGCAACATTTCACATTTTATCTTTCCTCACACTCAGTTGTACAGCATTCCAGGAATGCATTATGTAAACAAGTGAGTTGTCATTGTAAAGAAAATTATTCAGACTTTCTTATGATGTCACATTTAAATGAAATGATGTGGTTCTAAAAGTCAGAGATACAATATATCAAGCTGGAATTGAATGACTTTTCTTAGGGGTATATATAGATTTCTTTCACAGAATGTGACTTTCTTTGAATATTCACTTGTGTATTCCACTTTGAAATTAAATCAGTGTAATGAGAAAAAAAAGACAAAATGAAGTGAATCAGACTAACTGGAGCAGTGCCTGCAAAGCCATCCTCTGCTGTGTTGATTGTAGGGAATTCCCCTTGCCAGATGTTGACTCTGTGCTTGTCATTTGGCATCAGCTTGTTGCCCCAGGGAAAGAGCCTGAGATGGACATGGAAGTTAACTCTGTGAGCCCCTCAGGCGACAAACTTATTTTAAAGTCAACTGCACTTTAGAGTTCTAGTCCAGAGGGGGTTAACAGCAAAGTTATTCAGCAACAGGTGAAGAATTAAGAGTCTCTGATTCTATGTACACAGAGAATGTGAATTGTCTAATACACAAACAGACAGCTGGAAAGAGGTTATACCATGATGCGGATAAACATGTATCTGCCTGTTGCTCCTGAATTCCATTACATTAGTTTAGCATTTCTTATCTTATTCTATAGAGATTTCTACTTCTATTTAACATGGCATACATGTGTAAGCATTCCAGTGCTGACAGTGTCAAGATGATTATTCTCTAAAAGTTCATTCTTGCAAATGCACTCCCAAAACGTTGAACACAACAAATGAAGATCACATTGGTAGATGCGTACAATTGGAATGACTGATCGAACGATACCCCACTGGTTGTGACAATTTTTTCAACTAAGATCGAAAGAGATTTGCAGCTTTCATTTGCATAACTGTAAAAGTGTAAATCTGAATGTAAAATTAAGCCTACTGCTTCACAAGCACATTGCATTTAACTTTCAAGAGGGTGTTATACTTCATAATTACCTGTTTTTCAATCCACCCCTGGCAGCATTCTCCCACTCAGCTTCAGTTGGTAGTCTCTTTCCAGCCCACTGGCAATAAGCAGTGGCATCATTCCAGGACACATGCACAACAGGATGATCCATTCTGGGGAACATGAGCAATATTTGGTATTGATTAGATACTTCAGCTGAACTTGTAACGACAACAGAATTATACACTCCACACAGGTCCACATCTCCCCTCACCCCTCACACCCAACAAAAAGAAGAAGAAGAAGAAATAGATTAATGAGATATTCAGGCATGATGTATCATAGATAAATATAGATGAGTAAAAATATCGTTATATTCACATTTTATTCAGATACATCAAGTTACAGTATCATTACACTATGCATCCTGTGAAGCACTAAGATTGGCAGTGCGCCACTGTGTCATTTACTCGTAATGAATTCTGCAAATGTGGCATTTTTGGAGTGTTATAATTTATTGAATGTGATGCTCATTTTCTACAAGGTGGGAAATCATACACTTCTTTTTCAAGAAGAAATTCCCCCCCCCCCCCCCCCCCGGGGGGGGGGGGGGGGGGAGTAAACTTCAATAGTGCTAAAGAGAAAGATATTCCCTACAGAATGATTAAAAAATGACAGAAATCAGATAGAAATAAGGAACACATGACATTTTGAAATTTCACATTTTTTCGGAAAACATTTCTTGACCAGTCTTTGGTCGCAGCACTCCCTTGCTTTGTGACCCCCATTACAGAATTCCTGGATCCACCCCTGAATGGCACTAGTTGTGGGGACACTCTGAAGATCCATAAGGGGGAAAATTGTTGGAAAAAAAAAGAGAGAGAGAGACTTTGGGAAAATCTCTCCAGTTTTTCCCCTACCTGGAAAGAATGTCAGAATCTGGTCCCTCTGGATGTCTCCAGTCTGCACCTTTGACTGGAAGCCACCATGGGGCTGCTGCAACCTGTTGTGATAAAAATGTTCTGTTTAGGGCAATCCAATCAAGTACAGTGCAGGAATGTGCTGTGCACTGACATTGGCCCCAACTACAAATGAAAAGTACCCTCTTGGGTCAGCTTTCTGAGACCACAAATCAGTCACTTGTGAATTGTTCGCACATGAGCTTCAGTTCAGCAAGAAAAAAAAAAATAGCAGTTTTCTCAGAACATTATGCATAAGAAGCCTTCAAATTACCTTTCTAAGCTCTCTGCCAGAACACCATTTAAATCAAGAAACAATTCAAGCCTTGATCGTCATCATTGCTATAACCATTATTCTCATAGTTTAGTTATGTCCAGTTCTGTAAAGCTGAACCCTATCCATTGACACATGTACACTGTACAATATGTAACAGAAGATACATATGAGAATGTGTTGTGGCCAAAATTAAATGCCCTTGGACTTAACGGTCAGATTTTTAACCTATTTTTTCTTTACTTTCCTACCCTGTTTTCAAGTGCTTGGTATATCATTTTCAATTACAAAATTATTTGTTTGTTTTATTCAAATAAGGACCCAAACGTAATATATGAAATGATGAATTATGATTTGAAGATTATTTCAAAGTGGTTGAACGTTAATAAGTTGGTTTTAAATGTTGCAAAGTGTGAAAATATGTTAATTGGTAGTAAACAAAGATTGAAGAAATGGAACAATATAAGTGGTGATTTTTGTGTGTATATAAATGACACACCTATTATGAAAGTGAATGTTTGTAAATATTTGGGAGTTTATATTGATGAGAATTTATCATGGAATAGACATATTGAATATCTGAGATCAAAAGTAGTGAAGAATCTGTATCTATTAAAAAGAATACGATATTTCATTACTCAGAAAACAGCTGAATTATTTTACAAATCTGTCATACAAGCTCATTTTGATTATTGTTCTGTGGTGTGGGGAAACACCAACAAAACAAATTTAGATAAGTTGCAATCTCTCCAAAACCGATCCTTGAGGGCAGTGTTGAAGGTGAACCAGTTATTCCCAAGTAGATTATTGTATTCTTCATTGAAATTAGATCGATTGCACATTCGCAGATCAAAGCATTTAGCTCAAGTTATGTATCGATGTGTTCATCATACTGCCCCACCGTATTTGAATCAACTTTTCAGAGTACGTCAATCACATTATGCCACAAGGTCGGGCGACATGCAATTGAATATTACACGCCCTAAAACAGATTATGGTAAAAGATGTTTTGTATATAAAGGTGCTTCTTTATGGAATGATTTAGTTCGACATGTTTCTTCTGATGTTTCTTCTGATACATTCAAAAAACAATTACATAAATATATAAAATAAGTATAAATATAGGATGCTTAACCGGATGGAGTTTAAGCCATTCCCTTTTTTACTCATCAATTCACAGTCAAAATATCTCAGCAATACCGATTCTCTTCTGTATTTGAAATTCAGTGTTACATGCCCTTATTTTTTTCTTCTTTTTCTTTATGTTGTAATCTAAGGCCTTGTAGATAATGTTTTTCTTTCCTTTTCTACTTTTGTGTCTGAAACAAGCTATCATGGTGAATATACCTTGTTTCTTGCTCTTTGCATATTATGTGATGTATATCCTTGTCATACTGTACGTATAATGTTTGTATTTTTAATCAATGTGTGGACCCCTCTGAAAACCAGCCTTTGGCTGACGAGGGTGTTCCACCCCATGAGCAGAAAATAAAAATTGAATTGAATTGAATTATCAATAGTAGTGAGTATTAAAGTACAGATGGAGTATTAACATTATTGTCATTCTTATGATTACTGCTCAGAGAAATTATATATCAATTGCACACTTACAAAAAACTCACTCAAACATACAACATGTACATGTATATACATAGCAATGCCCATAATTTCATCTCTCATCTGCATCGAATGAATTTCTGAATACTGTTAACTATTCCTTCATGATTCAAAATACTCACTGCTTGTTCGATTCCTTTTTTCACTTCTTCACTTATTCTTGCTTCCAATACAAAAGAATCTCCAAATGTCTCTGCCTGGAAGAAAAATGTTGTCATTCAAGACAATATTATTGAGTCATTTATCTCCTGGAAAGACACCAATGGCTGCATGTACAATGTTTTTATGTAGACCAACATTTAACACTTTAGAAAATGCACCCATCAAGTCTTCTGGTAAATTCTTTGGAACAATTCTCTATATTCCCCACCTCCTAAAATGTTGATATGTACCACTCTACACTACCCTAAATTTGTTAGTGTACACATGTATACAATACCCTAACGTTTACCAAATGTGTATGCGTGCATGTATCCATGTGTAAACTAACATGGGTAGGGTGGTGTAGAGTGGTATGGGAAATTAGTGAGGGGGGATAAGGAACTCTTTCCGCTTCTTTTGCTGGTTTCTCAAAATTCATAATGTAATGACAAAATTGCACTCCGCACCACACTATAGGTTCATTATTATCAGTCAAACTATGTAGGAAACAACCTTGAAGAGATAATCCCTGAAGCAGTTCTTTCCGAACGACACTGGGATGGGAACCATGAACAATTGCTGGGATGTGTGAAAGTAGCCAAAGTGAGGACCAAGTGAGAATTTGTTTCTCAACATACAAAAGACAAAAATGAAGATGGTGCCAGAGAGATACATTGTAAGCCCCAAGGGTGATGATAGCTATGTGCCGGAGAAGCTGGTGGTTGATGGTGATGTTGTTGAGGAGGTGGGTGCTTTCAATTACTTAGGGGTGATAATTGAGAGCTATAAAGTTGCAAAGGCAGCATTTATCAGCCTGGTTCTTCTTTGGAAGGATAGGAGTATCCACCAGCGAACAAAGATACATCTTCTCTGGTCACAGGTATATCCAACTGCCACTTACCGGGCAGAGTCATGAGCACTAAGAATAAATATCTGAATTGAAGAAACAAGACAGAATTTTGAAAACTGGTCGTACCACAGAATGCTGGGAATCAGCTGGATAGAGAAGAGGACCAACGACTGAATGAAATATAACAGATTGGCCACAGCAGCTAGCAGGAAACCGATGAACTTCTGCAACATACTGAAGCTGCAGTACTTTGGCCACGTCATGAGACTGAGAATTGAGGGATTTGTGGCCGATTTCATCACAAGGGTGCTTTTGGGGATGCAACACAGATCTATTCAGGCTGGCAAAGAACAGTCGCTCAGCCCAACTGAGCCATCCAGCATCGATCGAGACGATGATGTGTTGACAAGCTGACCAAATGAATACGCTGGACTACACATACATGATCAGGTTGAGCTCTTGACAATGGAGCATACAATAGGAATCACTTTTTTGGCACTCTGTGAGCATAATATTTTATCTAAATCAGTAATGTTGGTCAGAGCTGTGGCTTCCCAACTACTGGCAAAGATCTTTCTAAAGAACAACTCAAAACTGAATCCTGCCCTTGTGGAAGCCACAAAACCTCGGCATCACAATTAATATCTGATCTGAACTGGAATTGGAAGAAGCATGTTGACAATGTTTGCCGAAAGGCTAACAACACCTTGCCCTTTCTGAGAAGAAAATCTACAAACTGTGTAGCTCAAGTCACCAAAACTCACAGCCACAGTACAGCATACAGAACACTGGTCAGACATCTAGTGTAGGATAGTAAACCCACTCAAATCAAATCAATGAAGATCTATGATTCTAGTAGGTCCTATTTCTTGTAATATGTTCTCGCCTAGTCGCGTAATACCAACTCAGTAAGATAGTCCACTTGTATACCGTATCTACCTGGTAGTTTTTAATGTTTGTCTAAGTTAGGGGCCTACCTACAGCAGTCAGTAGATATACAAAAGCAATCAGCGCTGAGGGTCAGTGAGAAACTTACCTCTGTCGCGTAGCCAGTTGCATTGATAAATTTCGCGAATTCAGAGTTGCTCACTTCGAATACATCGAAGTAGTACGGTCTAAGAGTTACTCGCCTGGCCGGACCTTCCCCGTCTAGATAGATCTTCACCTCGTCCGTTCCCATTTGAAAAGTCCCGCCTTCAATGTAAATCATCTGGTTAGTCCGTGGGACAGAATCAGAAGCTAGTGGCTCAATCGGTTGGTTTACCTCTCGAGAATACTTTAAAGCTGGTTTTTCTGCGTGACCGTCATCGTCGTGGTCGTAATCATGATGCAAAGTTGCTTGGTTGTCGTGATCGTGTTGCCTGTTCAACGCAGACGAACCGCAGCCGCAGCCTTCCTCGCCATCGTCAGTAGTGTCATCAGCTTTTTCGCCGGGAGCGCTGGCGTATACAGTTGCTGAAGAGTCGATAGGGCCTTCCCCTGAGCTCGGGCTTGTCGATTTATCCATTTCAGCACTGTTTACATGGATAACCAGAACCACGATAAAAAATATCGATCCTGTAATGACATTCATGTTGGGCATTTATTGAGCTTTTAAAACTCTAACTTGTTAGTGTCGTACTCAGGAAGGCAGATATGTCACACTGCACTGGTGGCGTTAGAATAGAACTTTCACTCTTTCTGGCCGGCCGGTGTCACAGTCGATCCGTTCCGGGTTCCGGGGGAACCGATATACTGGCTGAATCCAGTCGATTAGTTCCGCGGAACGAATATACCGCACAATAGGCAGTACGCAGAAACGTTCCGCAACCGCCGATCCTATCCGGGTTGTGCGCGTAGGCCTCATTAAAAAGCAAAATAATATCTGTTTATTGTGGATGCCTATACCAAAGCCAAAAATCTAAGAAAGCTATTTTTTCATTTTTGAAATGATATCAAGGACAAACCTGTTTTTACATTCTGATAATTTCCCTTTAAATGAATCATATTATAGCCTCGTACAAGTGGCGCGAAGAAATGAAATCACTGTCGGGCTTCCAATGTATAGTAGCTAAGCAGCATGCACAAATACGTACGAGTCGATCATCTGGAGTCGTTGCACAGACAGTGTGCGATTAGCCTTTATTTATAGACAAAACTTCAAAGAACAGTTCAACGAAAGAGCATGATAATACTATAGTTATAGGTCCTACATTTATAAGAGACTGCTTGAAGTGGGAAGGAGGAGAGAGGGAGGTTTTGCTGGTAGGGTACAGCAAGGATTCATTCATTCATTTATTTATTTTTCATTTCCAACAAAAACATATAAATATATTACAAAAATTGAATACATTGCATAAATTTCATCATACAAAGTAAAGGATAAATTTACAGAAAACTTGTAGGTATAGGAAAATGTTGGAAATGGGGAGGAATGCTAAAATGCTAAAAAAGGATGAACATTGCAACTGATTGACAAATTGCCCCACATCGACGTAAATAAGCACTGAATTGATCAGTGTTTTAGTAGTAGCCATGATAAAAAATCATGGGCGTACATACTCGAGCAGGATTCGAACCTACGACCTCCTGATCACCGGACAGGCGTCATCTCCACTAGACCACCGAGCTATCGCCCGACAGCAAGTGTTGGTTCTAATCCTTATAGCATGCAGCGGGTACTGCTTTGTGACGGAAGAATTTCATGAAACGGGCGATAGCTCGGTGGTCTAGTGGAGATGACGCCTGTCCGGTGATCAGGAGGTCGTAGGTTCGAATCCTGCTCGAGTATGTACGCCCATGATTTTTTATCATGGCTACTACTAAAACACTGATCAATTCAGTGCTTATTTACGTCGATGTGGGGCAATTTGTCAATCAGTTGCAATGAAAACATCTCGACGGAAGAATTTCATGAATTTGAAAAGGATGAACATGTTGTTTGTTTTTTTCGGTGAGCTTTGTTCTGATAAGAAAATTATTGTTCAGCTGTACTTCAAAACAAAAAAGAATGTTAGTCTAGTAGTCTGCAAACAAATTGTTAATGTGTATTCAGGGGACTAAAATGGAGCTATACATGTGGATTTCATTTCATTTATTTATTTTATTCTCATTTTTCTTTCAACAAAACATAACACAAAGTAAATCAAAAATGCAATCATAAGCAAACATACATTACAAAGTATGACATTCAATGGTAATTAACAAACTAATAAAGATATGCAGACATACTGGAATTACAAAGTTATGTTTGCAGGGTAAAAATGAGAACTACCCTGCATACACTTGTCGTCTCTTCTTCTCTTCTTCTCTGACCAGGAGCATTGCTTGTAGATTTTAGACCACTCTAAAAATATCTTTGAAAATAATTATTATAATTACAAGTACGTAATTATGCATAATGCAAAAAATGTAAGACAAAATGAAACAAACAACAGAGACACAACAACGTGACATGACTAAACTGAGGGGAATATACGAATGAAAGGATTAGAGCAAAAACAAAATTAAAGGAAGAAGGAGAGAAAGAGAGAGAGATAATGCCTACACGCTGAACAGGATAAACGGAAGAGGAGATTTATTGATTGATTACTCAAATTGTCCACTCTGGATATACTTTGGATATCGAACAAAATTAACATCCAATACATTACAGGTACAACGCAATCAGACATGTCATAGAGTACAAAATGAAACTCACTCACATTAACATACAGTAACGTATGCACCATAATAACATAATACATTAACCCGAAATCAATGTGTGTGTATCAAACACACACGAGAAACATATATCCTACAAATCTACACCTCACTTTCATCATCACCAAATTTGAACTCAATTACTTCAACAGTATAAAGATAATCACTCAATATCACCATATACCCCAGATTTCATCAGAATTAATTCAGAGCTGTAGAAAAGTTCGCGACGTAAACTTTGCGACGAACCGCCCGACCGCCCGACCAACCACACACAATTCCTGTATACCTTCTTATACTCTTTGGATATGCGGGAGCATAATAATAATGATAATAATAAATACACCAAAAACTAATCATTACAACTTATCTAATTACACTGGCATTATACGTGTGAATGGAATCTGGGACAAAAGCACTTCTAAAACGGGTACGCTTTGTGCGAGGAGGACAGAGTCTGATACTTAGTACCTGATCTGTTCAGGCAATAGTAACCGTACAGACGGTGTGTTAAATCGGTCATTATCTTGTTTACCTTGACCATCATTCTTTCCACGTGTAAATCCTGTACCACTGGCAATTCCAACCCAATGATATTTTGCCACTTTCGCGGTCTATCGATTCTATAGCCTTGTCCTTTTGTGTAAGATTGCCATAAAAACAAATCAAGTTATACATGACAATAGATTGGATAAAGGAATTGTAGAAAAGAACCATCAGTGTTCTATCCAGCCTCAGTTTGGTCAATTATTGCCTGATGATTGAGGATGTATTTCGGACAGCAGCTGGTGACTGCCTGCAGCTGTGGAAAAATTATGGAAATGAAATGCCTAATTTCATTACTTTATAATGTGATTTTTTTCATTGCGTTAGGGTGTTACCGATGATGAATCTTTATTTGCTGTAACCTATTATAGATAATGAAAATGTTAAAAAGAGATATCCGAAGAATAAAAAACAATGGTAAGTTGTGATTATTAATTTTATCATTCCATTTGTTAAGTTAATTTCTGATAAGGTGCATTGATTCTTGCAGTGTCTAAACTTGGTCCCAAGTCCAATTTACCCATTGTCTAAAAAGATTGATTACTTAGCCATCCATGACCGTGTATGCATAAATATCATTTTGAAGAGGAGTATTATATGGTTTTAAGATGTTGCTACTCACTTTGGTGTAAAGTTAACACAATCTTCACAAATTTGAAATCAAATCTTGTTGCGTGTTTTTTTTTTATACGCACTGTATAAACAAAGAGACCCTAATTAAAGGATAGACCCACCTTATCTGCCCATCACTACACATGTATTTTCTTTTTTCAGTCCAAACCGATTTTGTATAATGTACTTTCAATTTCTCTTAGAATCGTATGCTCTCTATTTCAAATGTGCTTTCTACTTAATTCTTGCAAAGCGTTAAATTTTCAATCGCCCATCTCAACCAAAACTATACTGTATCTCTTTAGAATACCTTGCCTGTTTGAAGTAATCTCTGTGTATTGATAGACCGCCTCCCCAAAAGAGAAACACACACACACACACACACACACACACACATTCATATGCACATGCACACGGACACAAGATATGATAAAGACAACTGAACACACAAAAACAAAATTCATCCCGTCATCTTTAGTTGTTACAACTGAAAAAATAATGAACCAAACGAACATGCATATATGACGTTGGCGATTATATTGGTCGTTATATCGCACTAAAAATCTAATGATTAGACTCTGTGCCCTGAACATAGACATTAAAATGAAGGTGGACTATTTGAGCTCATAGTATGTTTTATATGAAGCTCCTAGCATGCCGAACATCCCAATTACAGTAACTCATTCGGTTATTCTGTTCAAATTATTCAAATCAGAGAGAGGTTGGCATGACCAACGTCACATCGTGCAGAACTGTACAGAGCAGAGTTCTGTGACTTTACCATGGCCACCATGACGACGATAGAGATAAGGGAGGGGAAAAAAAAAAGAATCGCTTTGTAGTCCGGGTTTCAAATTGGCAACTTTGTTCGGTTGGCTGGTCAGAGAGATTTGGAGAAGTTCATTGGCTGTAGAGGGAGACTGGAAGAGTACATTTTACTGAAGGGGTGTTTCCATTACCACTTTGTATACATTGTATACGGAAGAGACCCGGATCGAATCGGCGGCGGGGGATCGTATCGGCGGTGAGGCAAAAATCCCGCCGATTGGATCTGGGGGATCTGATATACCGGCCAAAGTCCGCCGATAAGTTCCGGCGGAACTTATCGACTGGCCGGAACGGATCGCCTGTGACACCGGCCTTCCTCAGAACTCGCATCGTATTCAAGTCGCTAGTCATGCGTACTTCCGTACACCTGGGGAACGAGTACGTGTGCTGTGTTGACTGGATGGATGCGGTGTATCATGTACGTGTGTATGTGATATTGATAGTTTGCAGGCACAAACCCTTGTTTGTCGTAGAGGAGTCTGCGCCAAGACTACTCCAAGAGAGGAGTGCAGTGCAGTGGTGCGTGTAATAGTCTTGGTGCACGCAGACTCTTTTACGACCAACAAGGGTTTGTGCCTTAGCTATCGTTAACGCCACAAAGCCTATGGTATTCTCTAGAGGGAAAATTAGAAATAAACCTGTTTTTACTTTCGGAAAGAGAGTTCTTGATATTGTTGATGATTATATTTACTTAGGGGTGACCATGAGTTATAATGGCCGTTTTAGTAAAGCAATTTCTAAACAAGTTTGTAAAGCAAAAAGAGTTATGTTTAGTGTTCTCAGTAAAATAAAGAAATTCAATTTGTCTGTTGACATTGCGTGTGAATTATTTGATAAATTAATTCTCCCGATAGCATTGTATGGCAGTGAAGTGTGGGGTTTGAGGATATTAACCAAATAGATATTTTTCATAGGAAATTTCTGAGAAATATTCTGGGAGTAAATAAATCAACAGCAAGCTGTATTGTTTATGGAGAAACAGGAAGGTACAAACTTTCAAGCACTGTCAACGTGAGGATGTTAAATTTCTGGTGTAGATTACTCTCTGGCAAGCGAAAAAAATTATCATGTATGTTATATAGATTATTGATAAAAATGCATGAAGATGTTGATAATTTGTTTCACTCTGGATGGATTGCAAAAATTAAATCCATTCTAGAAAACAGTGGCCTAGGAAGTATTTGGTTGAACCAAGGCTATGACAATACTGTATGGATCCAGAAAACTTTGGAGTTGCGAATGAAGGACATAGATACTCAAAATTGGTACAGTGATGTCAATACAAATGGTCAATGTACAAATTATAGGATATTTAAGAACCATATGCATTTGGAGCCCTATCTGTTTCGACTTGATTATGTAAAATGGAGGAATCTCTGTAAATATCGTTGTGGAAATAGCCGCCTCCCTTGTGTTAAAGGCCATTACACAGGTATTCCAAAAGCAGATAGTCTGTGCTCTCTCTGCAACTTGGACGTAGTTAGAGATGAATTTCATTATTTGTTTCAATGTACATATTTTGACTTGAGGGAAGCATATATTCCCTCTAAGTATCGAATCCGTCCAACACCTTAAAAATGTCACGTACTTTTGTTCAATACAAAAAAGGCAAAATTATTGTCCAATCTTGCCAAGTTTGTTAAAATTATCCTGCTCAAGTTAGGTAACTAAGTCTAATTGGAACATGCTCATTTTTGTACTGGGGTTGTGGTACTTTCTATCTCTATATGGCACGTCTTTACATTGTAACTATTTTGGAATGGTGCATTAACTATTCAATTCCTCACTTTTGGTATTCATCTGAAAATTCATGATATTATTTTCCACTTACCATATACTGTATATATGCCCAAATACTTTATCCATGTATTTTGAAAATGGAATGATATCTTTGTAGTTGTCAAATGATTAGCTGAATTTTGAAAGCTAGTAACAGATCTATAGCCTAATTACTAACCCTAGAACTCACCACCTTTTCTTTTACACGACTGTTTAAAAATATGGTACACTACAGAACTACAGTGGTAGCTTTACAGCGAGGTCTTCTGGACCTGGAAATTTTGTTGTATGTGTGTACATGCATATAATAGATTATATGAATACATGTTTTATGTATGCTATTAAATTATACACACATAAAGGGTGTACATAGGTACCTACAATATTATTTGTAGATGTCCTTTTTGTGTCAGGCATCTTTTGCATCGTGTTTTCAATGTACTTTATGATTATTATATTTTTTCATACATGTATGCATATGTTAACATCATGTTTGTTGTATTTTACTGTTACAAAGACATCGTAAATTTCTCATACTCCGAAAGGGGTCGCTGGAAATTGTTTAAATAAACTTCAAACTTCAAACTTCAAACTTCTAGCCTACAAACTACTCGAGTACTGTGATGAGTGCGATCATTGCACGCATTGTGACTATCTAGGCCTGATAGGCGTACGTCGGGCGCGGCGCGCGTTCACTGCCGGTACGCCGGTACTTCGAAAGGTAAGCATGGTAAGGTAGGATTCTAGGAAGTCTTTTTAGCTTCCCTTTAATCCTAACTCGTAACGTCACAATTTGAACAAGACTCTCAGGGTATTTTAATGTTTAGCAGGGCTCTCATATCTGTAGCGTCATTCATGCGTTGTTGTTGCAGCTGCAGTGTGTGTATGATAATGTAGAATTCTTCGCTCGTTGTGTGGGCTGTGTATAGTTATGACTATGTGGTCCCATGCATTGGAAAAAGAGTAGGTAATGGGCCCTAACAAAACATAACATAACATACATAGGGGCCTAACATAACATAACATAACATATAAATTAGGCCTAGAAAAAGGTCTGTACAAATTTAGACTCTAGTAAACTACACGCAGCCGCTACAGCGCCAGCGGTCTGGTCAGGCTAGACTCTAGTAATATAGTAATTTATGTTTAATACATCATCAATAGTTGTCTACTGTGGTTGAGTGTAAATTACACTACAATTTACACTGCACTTCACTACCACCATTGACCACTGCCATAGTTATTAGTACCACTTATCCTACAGTCTACACTTGTAACGACTACTTACACAGTTCTGGACTAACGTTAGATGTATTTGACAAGTGTTTCTTTCGTCAGTGTGTTCGTTGCTTGATTAGCAGACAGACAGAGTTGGATAGAACTTTTACAGGATAGGCCCCTACTAACGGTTGCATAACCACAGCAGCGACCCTAACTATGCTAACTGCGACCAGCAGCCCCATACGCATGGAGCTATGCGTATGGGGCTGCTGGTCGTCGCAGTTACAGCGACCCCAACACTAGTATTCACTTGACCGAAAGATCGGTATGTGACTGTATCTGGTTGTCGGGGAAATGTTCCGCGCATGGCCGCGGAGACTGCGTCTGGCTTCACAGATCCCCTCCTTAATCAGAGCGATAACGTCAAAAAAAATAAAAGACTCCTCCGGACAGACGGATCTTTCTGTCTACCCCAACACGTACTGTATAGGGTTACATCCAGCGCCCCGCGCCGGGATTAGGATAGATTCTACTACATAGGTCGAGAATGACAAAAGTATTAAGGCAAGACAGACAGTTTGTCGGTGGTAATCCAGAATGCGTCCGGCATGCACCCATTCTCTACTTCATTCCCGCACCAACGCATTCTACCTGCATTCTGGAATGCCCTATTGTTACTCCCCTCAGCCTTGTGAATAGAGGCATTCCGTCGTATTCCGAGAATGGGGATTATAAAATCCTCTATTCAAGGCGTCCGGAATGCGTCCGAGAATGCAGACAGCTTATTGAAACCATACTTACATAGCGGCTTCTTGCACGTGCGCTTCTATTGTCTTTGAATTTGACCCCGACCTAGCTTTATATGCATAGGGTTGGACCTACTACTCATCGACCGCCTAATGTTTATTTGCTTGATAAGAATATGTAACACAGAAATTCACGTCAAAAACTTGACCTACGTGATTGAGAAAATCCAGCTCTATCAAATGCCGTTGTTCCCTTCTCGATTCGAAGTTTCAGTGCAAAAATATTGCCGACGAACTTGCGTTTCAGCTCCTCGCGGTAACGCTCGTTATAAGGATCGACCGCTGTTTTTGCATTGACAATGCAAACCGAGTTGTATTGAACACCGTGTTGTACGAAGCTTTTTAGAAACTTCCATAGACATTACATTGTGATGCTGTCTTTACGATTCGGTGAAAATATTCATTCGAAATTTTGTCAGTGAATTTTCGTGTTTTCCCACACTATCCTCATTTGGCTCCGTATAAAATAAATATTTAATGTTTGTTTTAAAATTTGGAAATGAATAACGGTAATATTCTGCTCCGTACAATGTTAAAATAAGTAACGGATTGTTGCTTTTGCATTTTGAAATGATTTACGGTATCAATTGGCTCAGTTAGATGCTAAAATAAGTAGCGGATGTCTGTTCTTACGTTCGGAAATGAAGGATAGCATTCACCTTCGTAAGATGCCGAGAGGAAAAAAAATAATGTAATGCTACGCAACTGCTGCCTATTATGTTAACTCGGGTATACGAAAACAAATATTAGAAAGAAAAAGAGGATGGAGGCACAAGCAGATGAGACAAGGATAGAATTGAATGACCAGAGATAGCATTTGCCCACTCGAAATAACTACTAGTGTATGTGTACATTGTAGTGTATTTCACGGCACACCCATCTTGGTATGGCACTAGTACATTGCGCAATCATCACTCGAACAAGCCACATGGCGCACTACAGTAACCGACGACTGCTGCGTGCAGCGTTATGATTTGCGCAGCAAGTTGGAAACATCGCCGTGAACGTGAGACAAATACGTTGTTATCCCCGTGTACGATATGCGATACTGTACAGCGCGGTCATATCTTGATGTTTCTCGTTGTAATTCTGTTTCTGTTGCTATACTCATGTACTTTTACTTGCATTACTACGATGCAGATTCGATGTCGTTGGTATTGAATTTGAAGCTCACGGCCGGTCATGTGCCACGGTCTGTTGGCTGCTTCATAGAATCGCTGGTGAATTAATCCCTTTACGGTTAGGTTTTTACAGACAATAGACGGATTAATCCAGGTCACCCTTATTGTTGAAGCATTCTCGGTTTCATTCCGGAATGCCCGGCTTATTTCTAGGCCCAGTTAAGCTGGGCATTCCCAAGCGGCGGCCGGAATGGGTATAGAATGCATGCATTCTCGAGTGCATGCCACGGAGATAAGGGGCATTCCGAACGCATTCTGGATTTCCAAGGACCAACTGTCTGGCGCGCCAGACACTAACAGATGATCACCTTTTGTGCTTTTGGTAGTGATGCAGGAATATTTTTGGATTTTATGAAGGATTTTTGATATTTTGTCAGGTAGAGCAGGGGCAATGTCAATGACAATAAACTTGGAAGTTCAAGGCAAGCTGCGCATATTGATAATTTGGTGTCAAAAGATGCAGGAGATTCAAAAGAAAAAAGTCATGAAACGTCGCGGCGATAGCTTTTTGCGATTGCGATGCATCGCGCGGAACATCGAGGGGGGGCCTCGGAGGCCCCCCCCCCCCCCACAGCCTAGTTAGGGTTAAAGTACTGAAGATACACTACAATATGGTCTGCTGTTTGCCAATAAATGTTCAGCCAGTTTTGAGTTTTGAGCCATTTTCAAATGCTGAGGAAAATAAGTGCAGCCTTTTTTTAGTATTTTCAGTGAGGTGTATTCTAATTTTGACTACTTAAAAGAATCTTTTTCCCGTATTGAATATCCTTGGTTTTTTTTAGCCATGAATAGGTAGTATTATTGTGTGAAAATTCAATAGCAAATTTGAGCAATAAGAACTTTTTTTTTTTTTTTTTTTTACAAATTGCTGAGGAAGAATAAGACTGATGCACGCCCATCTTCTACTGCATGAAGGTCATATGATAAGTGTTCAGTGTTCTTATTTCAATGCTTTTTCAATTTCTAAAGATATCATTAGCAAAAACATAGTATTTTGGCTTAATATGTCATTATTTGAGTGTCACAGCTTGAATATCAACTCAAGTCATCATAAATCTCATATTCATTCTTCTATCTGTGTGTACAAATATGAGAATGGATCCAAACGCTATGCGCACATTCAAGGTCAAACTGTACATATAATTTTTTGATGAAAAATATCATATCTTCCCAAATACCAGCCCTAATTTCATAAAACTTTGTAATAATGGCCAGTATATGTCTATTACCTATTCTGAAAGTTTCACCTCTTCACTCTTTGGCAAAAGTGAAATATTATAAAATATATAAAAGTGGTTTTATATGAATTCAAAGTAATGCCTACGAAATTGATCATCCATTTTGAGTAGTGAAAATTTGACATTAATTCATATTTTGTGATATGTCATGGCTATGTGCTAGTGGTGAATGATAGGGGTATTTATCAGAAATATCTAAAAAGCAATTTCAGATGAAAAAAAAATTCTCCTTTTTTTTAATGAATTTTTCCAACATATTTGCCATTTCAATGTAATTTGACACCCGTAATTGAAATGCTAATTTATGCGCAGTATAATGCAAAATTTTGACTCTTTCTTTACATGAAATGAAAATTTGAACACTTAGCTACAACAAACAGCAAAAAACACATTTTCACCAAGTTTTCTCATTTTTCCCCTGTTACGCATTTGCATACCCTGATTGTGCTGTTGACCGGTAATATTGTGCAATCCCTGACATCCAGAAGATTTAATTCCATTCATGTGTTTGTCTGTGCCTTTTGTCTCTGGCAAATTTGTCCAGGGTTGCTCCCCCCGTGCAATACCATCCCCAGGTCACTTCTCACGTTCAATGCTGCTGACCACCAAGGACTGAGCTGCATATACATGATCATCAGCTGAAAAGAACTTTCACCTTCACCTCGGACTGTGACCTCTAGACTGCTGCGAGCACAACCATGGCATACAGTAGCACTGTCTACCTGGCCATGGCCGCAGTGTTTGTGGGCTGCGGGGCTAACCTCTTGTTCCTGGAACTTATTGTCAAGTGAGAATCGGGGAGCAGCTGATAGCTAAGAATGGAAGCACAAGTGATGAAATTTCTATATTTATGCAATTTATATTGTGCCAAATCCATTCAGTGAGATACTCCAGGTGCACTCAAAGTTCGGCAGATAAAATTCAAATAAAGAAACAGGAAGAGTACAAAAATCTTGAAAGAAATAAGTTGTTGATTAATGATTAAATGACTCGACACATTACATTATACTTACATAATTTGACTATGAATTCCATAATGATGGCCCATTACATGGTGTATGTACGAAGCCTCCCCCCCCCCCACCAACTTACATTACCTTTATTTGCAAGTGACCACAAGCACACCAGAGTCTGCTGACTAAAGGGATTGAATGGGATTGTATTCATTTACTAATGATGCATTCTACTGAGGGGCAGAGCCTGAAATACACATTGGAAAACAGAACATAAGATTTTGAATTTAGATTGTGATTCTGTATTGGATAATCTAATGATTTGATTTATAGATTCTGGTACCAGGTACTCATTGTAATTTCCATTGAATGTGGATTTAATTCACCTTGGCAAAGTCGGATCAATTGTAGGTAATTGTACATTGTATATTTAAACTGAGGTAGCCTGAACTGACTTTTCATTCTCTTATTTGCAGAGATTTTCCTGGCAGTGGAAATATCATCACATTTGCACAGTTTCTGTTCATTGCAGTCGAAGGTTTCATCTTCACAACTCGGTTTGGGACCAAGAAGAATGTAATTCCCATTAAGTAAGTGATTCTGTCAATATAACTGATTATTACCTATACGAGGTAGTTTTGCGAGGCAATTACAGTTGGTATTTTGCAGGGTCGGGAGTTCAGCGGGCGATATTAGAGCATATTACGAGCATCCGGGGTTTTACATATACAGTGGGCTCCCGTTATAACGAAATACTCGAGACCGGCAGTTATTCTTTCGTCATATCGGAATTTTGTTATAACCGAACAAATAAACGATAGAAATACATAGAGTGGATGACATTGCAGCCCAAATTTTTACTTCGTTATAACCAGAATTTTGTTATAACCGTGTTCGTTATAACGGGAGTGCACTGTAAAACAGGGAGGTGGGAAGAGAGATTCCACTCCTCTTCCCACCTCATGTAAACATTCCGATCGACCACGAAGAGAAAACACTCAAGGACGTCGCTGCGTGTCGATTACACGCACCGCAGAAGAACGCCAATAAATCAACTCATACAAGGTCAACCACTTCCACTAGTTCCAGCAACACGACGCGTCAAACAGTGACTAACTGCACAGTGACCATCAGTTATTACAACTCTCCGAATTGAATCAGAAGCAAAAATAAAGTGTAAAAGCGTTCAGATGTTTGAAGTTCGCCTGTTACAACTACATATGTATTTTTGAAGTTGGAGTTGAATGATATACATTGATGAACAATTTTTCAATTATTCGACATGTTGGTGATGATCTACAGGTAGTCAAATGCGGCTTGATCTATATCATAGTGTATAGCTGTATTCACATATTTTCCTAATTTACCTAGGGGATAGGTAATAATTATGATATTGACTGGCCTCGAGGGAGATACCAGATGAATATTCTTTCAGTTTGGGCAATATTTTCTGGTATCTCCCTCGAGGCCAGTCAATATTATATAAATGTAAGGCCAAGTAAAAAAAGATAGTAGTTGCTCGTCCTCGCGCGCGTCTATTTTGGCCGCCGCATGCTTTTTTTTGCTATTTACTATTTTTTTAAATTGGCTTTAAAGATATCAAAAACTGTTGTTTCTCGTCCCCGCCCGCACCCCTTTTTGATTGCCGCATCATTTTTTTTGATATTTACTATTTTTTCTCAGACGGTTGTCCCGTTGCGAACTCAGAAAATCCTCCATACCGACTTCGACTGCGACGGTTTACACTGAAAATTACATAGGTCTACGTACGTACTTACCAGTACGTCTCGGCGCCTCAGCTCACCGTGGTACGGTAGCGAATATTTTTTTCCGTACATGGAAACGCTATGGGACGTGTGTGTGTGTGTGTTGTGCATGTATAGTAAGGGTACTAGATCTCGCGCAGGGACTTAATGATCGCGCATAGCGAAACTGCGTATAGCAAGCGATACTACGCGTAGGACTAAGCGCAAAATTTGCCGATAAGCCCATGGAATAAACATACCTGACAACCGCTAAACATGAGAAGGAAGCAGGTAAGAAATTTTGATTTCGAACAAATTTTTCATTAAAATTTCCAATTTTTTACCTTGTAATTTACCTACCTTAGCTTAAATCTGTTTTAAGGATGTTGTAGCCTAGACGTGTCATCTCGCTTGTCTCGTTCGTAGCCGATAGAATTCGTAATTTGTTCGATCGATCGTTTATAATATTCTACGAAAGCCGACGAAGCACGTTAGAAAACCTCTACAGCCGCAGAGGGCCTAGGGGCAGACACTTTCACGCATGAAACGACATAGGGTAGCTGCGCGACCTTTACATACCCCGAGAAATTGAACACATAAAATTAAGTCCGACATACAAACGGCAACAGCGCACTACTCCGTCATCGTATCATCAGGAGATTCTGGGAGGTGATTTTTCTGCATTTTCGTGATATTTATTGAGAAATTCAGGTACGATTGTGGAATAATTTCTATTATAAGAGCATCACAAATTTTTGTGCGCGATATCTAGACCCCTCAACCATACATACGTTCGTGCGTAAACATGTCACTGCACTCACGAGGTTTGTCCGATCAGTGAACAACTGCAGGAAACTGAACTGTCGCTTGCGATAGCTCTACAACACACATCACATTGCACACACATAAGTGTAGCACTCTGTACATTGGATACAATCACGCTCACATATCACATATGTCTAATTGACTAATCAGTTTGAAAACGCAGAACTAAACTCTACTGAAGTTCGATCTACTATTATCAGTTTACATGTGGATTGGTGAGGATATTGTATTTCGAATGTGCTTGCGCGCTTCAAAATTTTAGCTCAACTTCTGAATAATTCATGTCCCATAGCGTTTCCATGTACGGAAAAAATATTGGGTATCGTGCGTATCATCATCGATCATGCATGTATGTTAGCCTTTTTTTGAGTCGACCAGTCTTTTTCAATCGAAAGTGCCATGTGATTAAACGTAGTGATGATTGGGAAGGATGTTTGTTTGCCATTGAAGTCATTCTAGCGAGTGGTTCGCACGCTCGGTACGTACGCGTGTGTGTAACCATTTGCATTACTGCTTTCAAACAACCCGGACGAGAAACTACTTCATTTTAAAAAAAAATAGTAAATAGTAAGGACCTCCCTCATCACTTGCGTCAAAAAGCCCGGACGAGAAAATATATTTTGTTTTTGTTTTTAAATAGTAAAATAGTAAATAGTAAGGACCTCCCTCATCACTGATCTCAAAAAAACCCGGACGAGAAACTACTTTCTTTTTTTTAACAACAACAACAACAACAACACACATACACACACACACAAAAGCACTGTCTAGCAACAAAAAGTTGCCAGACATGGATTTTAAGCTAAGGGCAGATTTCTGAAAGAGCAGGCTTTAAAATGACATAAGGTAACTCAATACAGTGGACTTTAAACCATATAAAAGTGGAAAGAAAGTATACCCTCTTGAAAAGTGTTTGCTGAGGAAAGAAGCTTTGATGTATAGGGACTATCAATGAATGGGACAAAAACAGGATATAGAATGCCACAATTACCACAATGAAGGGATTAAAGGATTCTGGACGCAGGGTCACAAATGCTGTAGGCCCTACAGGTCTGAGTGTGTCACACAGAATCGTGGGATGTGCACGATGGAACTGTGTAATGTTTAATCCACAAGGCAAAGCAGAATGGATTTAAACTAGATTCCTGCATGCACTCTCTTCCACCTGATGCATGAAAAGACATCGGATGTTCGCATCTGTTTTATAGCACTGTGGACAAATTTTTGCAGCAATCCATACTTTATTTGTGTCTCAGTCACAAGTGTAGCCACACTCATTACATTTCTGGGTGGGCCATCCATCAGTAATCATATTTTGTGGACAATGTAACTTAAAAATCATTTGAGGTATTCAAATGAAACAGTATAAATTTATGAGTGCCTCGCAATTGTCGTATCACTTTGGGATTCACACACTCAAGATCATAAGTCAAGTTAAAAAAAAAAAAAGCCAAAATTTCATTTTTCTCCCAGTATCTCTGCAATACAAAATGTGTACTTTTCATGTAACTTTGAGCATAAATTATATAATGTTCTTATTCCAGTTAAGATTCTCAGGGGAGAGTTTTAGGCCGTATAGTTAGTGAGAGGTCAAATGCCAACTGAAAATGCTAAAGTGTCACTTTTTGTCCATATCTCTGAAATGGTTCAAAGAACTCAACTGCAGGTATCTTCATGAAACTTCGTACATACAGTGCATGACTTGTCTGACATTGATTCTCTTTTGAAGTTTTTGGTCACAAGCTCAAAGGTGTGGATGAAATGCTGAAATTACACTACTTTCTCCATATCGTGGAAATGACTGAATGTATGTAGTGTTATTAAACGTGGTATCACTGCAATGTAGGAAAACTTTAGGGGAGTGGGATCAGAGGTCAAGTGAAAATGCAAAAATTTCACCTGTCTTCCATATTTATAAAGTGGCTCAAAATGTCATAAAAATCAGTGTATACCATGATTATTTGCCAATCATATTCCAACTTTCTTGTCACATTGGCAATATGTCCTGTAGACCTCTTCAGTGAAGGAGAGAGGCATGCCAGTCACTGTATTAAGTGACATTTCTAGTTTAACCCTAACCAGTTGCAGTTGCACTCGACTTGAATGTAAAAAGTCAGCGAATGGCGCGGTCAAAAAATTTCGCGCGGCGGAGTAGTCAACCCCCCCGGCCCTTTTAAATCAATTTAATCATTCGTCCAATAATTAATGATATGTGACAAATTCACTTTGTGCATTTCCTTTTGCCTTGACAGTAATAAATAGATATATTGCTAGCTGTACTGTGTATCAAGTAATTATTCAGGCTGTGCGTTAAGTATTCACTGGTTGCTTTGTTAACATGCAAATATCAGTTTCTTGCTTTGTGCCCCAATGCTTGCTATTAAAATGCTAAGTGCAAGAACTCTTGCTGCAAGTGCGCGATATCATGTTTAGAGTGACTATTGTCAGCGACGCAACGTGCCGCCATGAAGCAATCTTAAGTAATGCATATTTCTCAACCAGTGAAACTGTAAAACGTTTTTAAACTTTGTTTAAAATCCAATTAATTTTTTTTTCACATATTACATGTATGTGATTAATTAAATGCCTCAACATGCCTAGTTTCAATAGCAGTGTATGTTTTTCCCTTTTGTTTTTGCTCACCTTCTATGCATATGTATGGATCTGTTTGTGTGTACGGGGAGGGGATTTTGTTTAAGTGCGAATAACATGTCAATGACGATAAAGTTCAAAACACATCAGAGTTTGTAATGAAAAGTTTGAGTGTCATACAGCAATTGAATATTCGTAGAAAATGGTATTTTTTTGTTTGCAAAAGTATAATACTGTATAACCCTTGTAATTTTTATGCTTTTTAAAAAATCTTTGTCATTTTTTGAAAATGTCATTTCTTGTTTGTTTAATAAGACCCTGTTTACAGTGTGGGGCTGGGCCTTTGCGCATTTACACTGAAATGAAGGCAGCGGCCGCGGCTCAGCCGCGGCCGAGCCTCGCACTGTAAACAGGGTCCAATACTGTATATTTGTAATTTTCATGCCAAAAGTAGAACTAACAAAAAAAGTGGTAATTTCATATGCAAAACTACATGCCATGGCTGTGTTGATTTGTAATTTACATAATTACATTCTACACCCATGCTCTGCATATTTCTCTTTTGACTCCAGGAACTATGTTGTCATGGTGCTGTTCTTTTTCACAACCAGTGTAGTCAACAACTATGCTCTGAACTTCAAAATATCTGTCCCTCTTCATACCATCTTCAGAAGTGTAAGATACAGATATTTATTTATCTTATTTACATTGTAAGCATGTTATCATTTGTTTTGCTTGTTGATATTCATAACTTCCTTTTCATTCTGAATGTATTCAGAAATTAAGTTACTTCTAGTACATAATATGATTTGACTTTTTTCCTCTTAGGGGCACTGTTTCAAGACCTGGTAGTGTGGGACTTCATGAATTGGTGGAGATGAGGATTGGGCATTTAACTTTTTGCGAGATACCAAGAAACCAGTTATGAAAAAGTACAGGGCATACCATTATAAGAGAAATTCAGAGTTTATTTGATGAAAATCGGTTTTAGAGTAGCTGAGACATCGAAAACAAAGTAAAACAATGCAATTGTAATAAAAGGTGGGTCCCATATTTGATTAGGATTGCCCTGTTTGAATATACATCTCAGCCATTTTGAAACCAATTTTCATCAAACAAATGTTGAATTTGTATTGGAATTACACACTCTTTCATATTTCATTAGAGGTTTCTCATTATCTCACCAAAAATGTTAGAAACCTGAAGTTAGGTCTCAACCAAAACTATACGAGCCCTTTCAATGCAAAGCAGTTGTTGTGCACTGAAAAACTGTTTTCAGTGATTTTCTTTGATTTTTGTTCTTTTTGTTCTTTGTTTTGTGTTGTTATTGCTTTGTTGTTACTCGCCATTAATAGGGTCTTATGCTCAGACTACATTATTGTGAGCACCAATTGACAAAGACGAAGTAGTCTTTTCAGTCATGGTGCAAAATGATTCAGATCAAGCACACAGTCATATTCAGGGAGGGCAACAGAAAAGAAAAGAAACTCTAACTTCTTACTACACTCACTCTGCAAAACAAAACAAACAAAAAAATCCTTTCATTCTGATAAAGTATTTGTTTCTTATTTTCATACATTTAGGGATCCCTTATAGCAAACATGGCCTTGGGTATCATCCTTTTGCAAAAAACGTAAGTATTTCTTTCAAAGTCATGAAAATATTAGTCCAATCCAGGGGCGAATCCATGAATTCCGTAAAGGAGGGGGGGGGGGGGGGAGCAAGGAATATTTTTTGGTGTTACTTCTGGGTTGGGGTTTCATCTTAGTTATTTTCTTTTTATTTCTTTTGTTTTAACAAAAAAATGAAGAGGGAGCGTGCCCCCCCCCCCCCCCCCCCGGATCTGCCACTGCAATCTCACAATAAAGACTACAATATTGTAAGCCCACCTAAATGGCAGATGGGGTTGTAAGATCGTGATGCCATAGATACTTCGGTTTGTGATTGTTCAAAAATTTTAGCTCTATGTGGACGTGGTCCCCTGTATTGAAAGATTTTTTTTTTTTTTTTTTTCCTGGGGAGTTTGAAAGTACCCCCAGGTTTGCATATATTACAGCTGTAGGTTCTACATGCATGAAAACTGGCACATATAGGGATTGATATTGAGGACGAAGTTTGTGGCATACTTACTTCAATGTAATGTTTTATTGATTAATTAATTGGTCATGTGATATGTACTGTTTCTATGTGTGTGTGTGTGGTTTTTTTAGGGGGGTTTAAATTTGCAATAGATCAAAATTTTCTATTTTTAATCTCACAGCACACAATATTGTATGTAAGTTGGTTTTCTTTCAAGAAGTGACAAATTATGTAAAAGAAATCATTCTTGTAGGTGTGAAACACTCATTACATTGTTCAACCTTTTTACCAATAAAAATAGATTGATAAAGGTTTCATTCCACAAACATCAAGAGAATTTAGATATTATAAAGCATTACATATTGTCTTCCTGGAACTGTGATATTCTTCAAAGTCACTTGCTTTGCAATTAGTAAGATGATAATCTCCTATCCGCTTCTGCATTAAAATCTTCACAAGATTTTCTCTTTTTTACCTGCATCCAAGAACAAGAAATAACATGCTTTAGATTAAATTGTTAGAAGGTTGTAACAACTCATTAGTCATGACTCTGAAAAGAAAAGGGGGGAAGGAGATGTACAAAAGTTACAATATGTTTGTGTATACACACATATTGTTAGAATACAGTGTCAGTGATGTCACATTTTCAAACTTACATTAAATGTAAACCTTCATACATTTTAGCATTTATTGGTTTTTTATACCCCCGCCAAACGAAGTTTGAAGGGGGTATATAGGAATCAGCGGACGGTCGGGCGGTCGGTCCGTTGCAAATCTTGCGTCGCGAACTACTTCCTCAGTTTTCAACCGATTCCCATAAAACTTGGCACAGATGTGTGCCTTGGGTTGTAGATGTGCAAGACGTATTTTTTGACAGTACCCAAAAGTGCGTTGCCATGGTAACGGCATATTATGGGCAAAAATGGGTACAAATCTTGCGTCGCGAACTCCTCCCACAGTTTTTGATCAATTTTTATGAAATTAGGTACAGATGTTCATCTGAATTTGTTAATGTGCAAGACACATATTTCCGCAGTGGCAAAAAGTGCGTTGCCATGGTAACGGCATGTTATTGGTAAAATATAGGGCAAAATGCTTCATGGCAAAACTGCTTCATCAGTGTTCTTCCAATTCTCATGGAATTCATATTGAATGTTTGTCTTAGGATATAGGTCAGCATGACACATTTCTTGACAGTGACAAAAAGTATGTTGCCATGGTAACAGCTCACATATTATGAGCCAAAATGATGGAAAATTTTGTGTTGCAAACTACTTCCTCAGTTTTTGCCCAATTTCCATGAAACTTGGTACAGATGTGTGCCTTTGGTTGTAGATGTGCAAGACGCATTTTCGACAGTACCCAAAAGTACGTTGCCATGGTAACGGCATATTAATGGCAGAAGATCAAGGAAAGATCTTGCGGATTTAACTACTTCCTCAGTTTTTTGACCAAAGCTTATGAAATGTTGTTTTGACCAAAGCTTATGAAATGTTGTTTGGCGGGGGTATAACCAATCGCTGTAGCGACATTTCTAGTTTTTCTTGTTTTGTTTACCTGTACTTTTCATTGTAAAGCTTACAATAACACGGAATGGAGTTTTCTTCTAGATAATTACAACACACATCCATTGAACAATGTATAACTTGGCCCACAGACGTTCAAACCATGTTAATTGTGATACGTACTTTCTTTTCCCTCAAGCTTTTTTTTTCTCCTTTATTGAACAGATTTTAATACCAATATTTTTGTCAATGAAAATCAAAAGGCCTTTAAAGTGCATCAGTACTTGAAGATTATGTGTTAAAACTGTAGGACATTTTAGTTCAGAATAAAATATCTTTTAAATATCTAATTGTAGTAGTTTAGAATTTTTTGCATGCAGAAAAAAATGATTTGAAAATGTGAACATCTGAAATTGCCAGTTGATTTATTTTCATGCCTTTTTACTTTCCATAGATACACACCGTCAAAGTACCTTGGAGTTTTCTCAATATCTGTTGGTATCTGTCTTTGCACATTAATGTCCGCCAAGACTGTGGTAAGCCATTGATGCAACACTGACACATCCTAATTGAGAGCATCTAAATCGCTAAAAGAGCATCCAACTTTAGTCCTTTAACGTGTTGATTGTACCACTTCTGTATTTTTATTGATATTGCTTTAGTTGTACTAGAGGCCCAATTATTTGTTGAACATTTCTTTTATTTAGTCTGAATTTTTTGTACTATGTCAATCCTAAATATGCAAAAATGTGCATCTAAGTCTTTTGCCCCTGTAAACGATTTTATATATATGTTTATATGTATTTGCAACCTAGATGATTTTTAAAAAAAAAAAACTCAAATTTTGTGAATACTTCTGAAAACTCAGAAATTTGCTATGTTCACAATTTCACTGTGTGATTTATATTTGCTAGCTATAATACAATATTGACATAAATGTATGCTGCTATTTTCTGTGCATGTGTTACATATCTGTAGTTCTACAGTTTCTTGCAGGTATAAATCATTTATTTCAGTGTACACCATGGCCCTGTCACCTTTGTGTTTTTTTAACATCAGCTCTACTTCTTTTTTATTCTTCTTTTTTTCCCCATTCAGGGTGATGAAAATCAACCAAAGACAGAAGGATTTGATTCAATGTCAGACTTCATGCTGTGGGTGATAGGTGAGAAATCAATTCTTTCCATGGATTGGTAAACAAGAAAGTAGTCAAGTGATGAAGGCATTATTCTTACAGATAAGAGTGAGCTGCTGTATGCTACAGTTGTTCTGTTTATTTTCCGTCTTTCCATGATGTATCATGATCATTGATAGTTTCAGGGGTAAAAGTGTGATCAAGGGTATGACATCCATAACATGGATAAGATACCTTTGGCCTTTTGTTATTTGCAGGTGTATGTATGTTGACCTTTGCCCTCTTCATGTCGGCTCGCATGGGCATCTTCCAGGAGACATTGTATAAGAAGTTTGGCAAGCATCCCATAGAAGCTCTCTTCTACTCGGTGAGAACCCATGTTTTGTTTTTTCTTTCTTTCTTTTTTATTTTATTTACTCCCTGTTGTTTGTTTGTTTGTTCAGTTTTTTTTTTTTTGGTGTTTTTTCTTTATAATTAAATTTCTTGAGAACTTATTGACATTGCTGCAGTGTGACAATTACTGTATGTTTTACTTTTACATTAATTGACTGAATATTTAACTTCATATAGATAATGCTACTTGATTTGTATACATGGAGGGAATTTGTACCAATAACAATGACAAAAATATCAATGACCAGTAACATCTTGTGCCATTACCTGGCCCGTATGTAAAGTGTGACATTGAAACAACTGTTGACCATTTCTTTTCTACTTTGTTTTTGTGTTTGTTACATTCAGCATGCGTTACCTCTACCAGCTTTTTTATTGTTTGCCAGCGACATCTACAACCACTGTGTCATGTACAGTGCAACAGGTAGGAGTTGTCTCTGATAACAGGCAATATTTATATTCCTATCGGATGGTAATGAATGGCATACCAGGGAATATTGCTCAAGTTAGTGTGTTTGAGGAGATGGAGTGTAATGTAGTTGTTTCATCTGATGAAAGTAGATGTGGTAATGAAGAAGTGAACAGAATTTTGTTATTCATGAATTGGACTGATTAATTATATTAATTAAAACTTGCAACAAATTATTCATGTTTGTATACCATACCAACTCAAGACCATCATTCTTGTTTTGTTATTTTCACCCTTATCATTAGTCTAAGTTACTGAAGCCTTGCTTGGCATTCTTTTTTTCTTCTTTTTCATATTCTTGGAGAGGGGTATCTTTCTCAAGACTCTGTAGTTTAAAACATGATCACAGAAAAAATAAATCACTGCTGAATTACAAGTTGTTCCTCTGGAAGACAGTCAAAACATGGCAGAATCTGTAAGCTTCCTACTAGTGTCATTACTATCCCATGGGCAATTGTGCTGATTTTACAAGCTTGTGTGTTTGTGTGTGTTGCATGATGTTACTTTGGTTTGTCTGATTTGATGCCATTTTTCTCAATTTCAGAACCTGCGGCCATTGGTCTGGGCATCACCCTGCCTAGGATGTGGCTGTATCTGCTGGGCAATATTCTTACACAATATCCTTTACTGTCAGAGAACATTAGCAGAAGTGAGATACATGTTACTGTAATGACCTGCAACATTTGCTGAAGTGAGATATCACACCATGTACAAGTTGGCCCTTTTGAATACCAAAAGTCTTGACGAAAGTTTCACAAGAATTTTGACTTCCTTGTGTCTTGTTTTGTTTTTTAATGAATCTGCTTTTATAAACTCATTTATAGAGGTAGATGTTTGACCAAAGACTTGACTTTCCCCATGTTTCAATGAATTTTGAAAGGAATGTGTTTCATGAAGATTTTGAGTTTGCCATGTTTTCATGAATCTGTAATGTATTTTTGACTGTTTATTCAGGCCCAAAGAGAAGATATTGATGTTATCACCTAGTTAATGATGATGTTATCACCTATCAAGTTCCAATTAAACCACCATTAATGTATGGTGAAAACATGAGAAAATGTAAAGTTCCATTAATTTCTTTGCTGGAAGAAATGGAAGGGATAGAAATTACCCTGTATTATATACAGGTGAAGTGGGATATCTATGGTTTATTTAACTGTGGATGCTCATCCTGAACAGTAAAAATACAGAAAAGGAAAAAAACAGGAGAACCGGTATTTCACAATTGGATTTGTATCCCTTAACACTCGAGACAAATGCACTAGAAAATATGAAAGTCTGTGTACAATATTTTTGCAAGAAATTGTGTTGCAGAAGTAAGATGCAATGTAGCATTAACACCTCAGTTGTGGTTGTACATTCATTGTAATATTGTACCTTGACCAATGGTCTGCTGTTCACGTTTGTCTGCATCCGAGGTGTCTTCGTGCTGACCACGGAGTGCCCGTCACTGGTGGTCACGCTGGTTGTCACGTTGCGTAAGTTCCTCAGCCTCGTGCTCTCCATCTTCTACTTCAAGAACCCCTTCACTGCCTGGCACTGGCTGGGCACTGCCATGGTCTTCGGCGGCACGCTCCTCTTCACTGGCGTCCCCCACCAGCTGTGGGACGCCCTCGTGGGTCCTCCGATGTCAAGGGGAAAAAAGGCGGAGTAGATTTAGGGGAGTATCATGATTCTCAGCTCCGAGTTCTGGTCATGTTTTTTCGTTCCTTGATACTGAGCTGTCATGGTCTCATTGGCGTTTAGCAAGATTTCCGTATAAATTGCGCACAAAATTGGTTTATATTCACTATGTAAACATCCACAATATTTGTGAAACATGTTTGTATGAGTTGGACGACATCCGCACACGTCCGCAATTATCCAGAGTGACACGTTGTCCATTGCCAGGATTTTTGAGCTGCACAAATTTTTGGTTGCGGATGTTAGCAAATATAAACCAATTTTGTGCACAAATCTTAAGCAAATCTTCCTATTAACGCCAGTGGGACCGGGCCCTTAGAGATTAAGTGTCACATTTAAGACTTTAACCCCTAGCACTTGTAGTGTCCCACTTGAAAAGTTATTACTTACTAACAGGGGTATATATATATATATATATATATATATATATATATATATATATGGGCATGCTCTAAATGTGTGAAAATGTGTTATTCTTTGTCTGGATCATAAGTTTCTCGTATTACCCATCTGTGGCATTAATCGACGCTGGTGTGCAAACAATTTTCTGAACTGGAATTATTATGAACAATTGAAGGAATGGTCCGTGATCAGATTATGAGCAGAGACATTAGTCTTGGCTCAGCCAACACAGCCTCCTATCTCAGAGGGTGCAGTGGATCATATATCAGGATAAAACAAATTGATAAATTCCACACTGCAGTGCTGAAAATAAGTACACCTGTAGTATCATATGAGTGTATGTAAATGCGGCTGAATCATGTTTGTGATAGGTGTAGATACTGAAATTTCTGAATGCCATGAAATTAAGTGCAAATAATTCAAAGCATGTTTACCTCATATATTGCTCAGTATGGTCAACTCACATATCTGAAAAAAACAGACGAGTTCGACATCTTGATAGTCCACTGTAATAAGTGCTGAAGTGTACACGTATTGCAAGAGAACTTCTTGTGTTTTGACATAAGTAGGAGTAACTGTATCTTGTTACTTGTTCGTGCTTCTTACTTTGTGCAAGCAGGGTGCTGGTGCAAGCAAGCTGAATCAGGGCATTTGTAATTTAAACCATGTGGTAAGAGCAGAGGCAATGCAGTGTGTATACTTAGGATATGAGAGTATCTGATGAAACATTGTCTATAACTGAAAAAGTGATAATCACTTGATTGTACCTTTATCCCTTATTTAGAAATGTTTGTTTTGGTATTTCTTTTCTAGTTTATTGAGAAGCATAATGGAGTCAACTCTGAGTTGTGTTAACATTTCAAGTTCTTGACTGAGAAAGTCTGGGCATTGTGGCTCATGGTTTGTGGCTGTGGTGTTTTCTGATAGGAAACAAATTAAATGTAAAGGTGGCGTATACACTGTCATTGATCTTTTACCTCAGATCATTGCAATATGTCACCTCAGATCAAAACCTTGCAGTTTACAGAGTCTTGATTAAAATAAATACATATTATGGGGGTATAAACATGAGGCAGTGTAATGTTATGACTTTTGACCTTATATTACAATTTTGTAATTTATATAGATGTTACATGTCATGCAGGCACAAATTTGCTTGATTTACTGCAGTACACAGCATGAGCCAATTGAACTACATGTACCTATTTGTAGGCTTCATCACTATCTGTTTGTTTGCATTTCCCCTTTTTTGTTTCATTCAAAGGGCTGCAGCTTTTTCAGCCTTTCAGTTTACTATGCTCAGTCAAGAACTGACAATCATCTCATGCTATTTGTGGCTGTCACACTGATGGAGGACATGGAGAAATTGAAGTCTCTTTAATATTTCTGGAGTGCCAATTAATGCACATTTACTGGACATGGTAGCAAAGTCTACCTACATTGAATGTGAATGTTCACTTGTCTCAACTTGCCACGGAGCGAAGTGTGGAATGCAGTGTGCAGGATGATGCATCTTTACAAATGTATAATTCTGATTCACACTGAAATTCATGCAAACACACCATAGACAGTCAATGTGTATTCAGAAACCCCGTTGTGGCTCTTTCTCTTTGCAAAGAGAAGTTGAGTGAGGTATCTACAAGATCCCTGCACATCTTGATGCTCAAAATTAATATGTAATCATTAGTAGTCAACAGTAAATGATTCTGTATATGTTTGAGTTGAGTTTATTTGACCACAAAAAGCACAGGAATACAGTGAAAACAATACATAATTAATCATGACCCTGTAAGAAGCAAATCTACTATTGATTTGGGCCTTGTTACAATTAAAACTACAACTGTAGAAAAGCACTCTGAGAGCGCAGACCTCCGCCAAGCATGCAGCTCATTTCCACCAATGATCTTGTTCTTCCATAGAGATATCATTGATTTCCACACATACATACTTTTAGCATTGTGTGCTGAAAGTCGCCCGATTTCCCAATATAGACCCTTTGTTACGTCATAAACCCTCAGCTGCACGGCGCGCCTCGCCCTAGCAGATACCTCTTATATAGAATCCTCCCATCTGATTGGTTAAAAGGGGAGTCATGAAAATAGCTGTGTCCCATTGTTGATCAAAATGACGTCATTATTTACTGTGCCCGGGGCAGTGTGCCCTGTAAATACGTTTGGAGACAGTCGCAACCGGTTAACCCCGTACACATAGATCACTCATACGCACCAATGATACGACCACCGCGCTGTCGATCAGCGTTGATTACGAATGCTACGGTATCTATATTTCGGAATCTGTATTTTCGGTATATAAAACAAATAATGACAGCTTGATATTCGGGGCACAGTTAAAATTATGTAGACCCTCGGTGATGTGAAAACCATAACTATGCCCTCAGCTTCGCTTCGGGCATAGTTATGGTTTTCACATCACCTTGGGCCCATAATTTTAACTGTGCCCCTCATAGCAGTCATTATTTGTATACTAGAGCACACACTTTAGTGCGCGCATGCAAACCTCAAATACGCGCAGCCTGAACTCCCAAGTTCATTGACCCTACCTGCAAAAATATCAAAAATCCTTAATAAATTCTCCCCAAATTCTCGGATCACTACCAAAAGGTAATCATTTGTTACTTGCATCATTCAAAACCTTTCCTGCAAGTTTCATCCAAATCCGTTAACTACTTGAGTTATTTTGCACACGGACAAACTAACAAACACACAAACAACACAAACCAACGGTAACGAAAACATAACCTCCCTTGGCGGAGGTACTTGTAATAACTTGCCACAATGACTGCTTTCTGAAACAAATGCACAGTTGGCTGGAGAGCTTAGGTAGAACCTGCAGAGAGGGTAGGCCTAATTAGGTGATACGCTTTTAGCGTATCACCTATTGTGATTGTCAAAATCTGTCTTTTTTCTTATTCTTCTTTCTTTCTGGCCTATTTTGTGTCGTCAATATCTCAAGAATGACATTACGGAGTAACATGACATTTTCAGTCAACATGTCTCATGACAATATCTAGCCACAATAAGGTTTTCATGACAGTAACGTATCTATGACGTCATCTAGGCGCCATTTTGTGATTTTCGGACCATGTTACATGATCGATCATAACTTCATAACTAAAGGTCCTTTCTGTATCAGTTTTTGTGGACATAAAGTTCAGGTCACGCTCTATCTTTCTTTCTCTGATGCTAATTACCTAGGACGTCATCTAGGACGCGTAAGCGCGCGTCAAACATTTAAAAGGCTCAAAACAACTTTCCAATGGGAAATCTCGAAGTTTCAGACAATTTTAAGCGTTTCAAACAATTTTGCGCGTGCGCGTCCGTCCGCGCATTTTCGCGCGCACAGCGCGTCAGTAACATGAAAATGCACATTTTTTGACTGATCTGGATTCCTGATACTTTGAGTAACAATATCCATTGATTTCTGATCGATTTTGACAAATAACAAAGCAATGCACTGGCGTCAAAGTTGAAATTTCGCGTGAGCATCTATGTGCAAATATAGTGAAAAAACATGTCTTTGTTTATTTCGCCATAGCTCTTTAAAACGTCAGGTGACCCTATGTTTTTATTGCATATTACAAAAACATATGAATTGAAAATAACGTTTCAAGTATCATTATTTCCATAATTACAATATGACGTCATCATATCGTCATCTGAAATCAAAAAAGTGGAATTAATTTTTTTAAGGTACTGTTTCTGACATTCATTTGCTCGTATCTCTGTTGTTTAAGCTCAATATTATCCCAAATTCAGATATGTTGTACTTTGAACATTTGCCTTTTAAGTCCATGTCATGCTTTTGATATTTGATGACGTCATCATACCTTAAATTGTGATTAAAGGTAAAGACGCAAAATCGGACAAGTTTACGTGTATTGTCTATGGGAGGTGATTTTTTTTAAAAGCATCAATTGACTTAACAACGTTTAAGCACCTTTATCTCAGCTGATTTTGCTTCATTTCCTCTGAAACTTTAATATGTTGTAGCTGAGACAATAAGCTGCAGTAATCATGCATTTTATTCTTTGAAATCTCCTCATCAGATTGACAATTTTGCAGTTTAAAACTGAAAATGAAAATGGAATGTGGACAAAACGATTCCCCATGTATCTTTCACATACATAAGTTTACGTTCCCCATATTTTCTCGTCGAGACGTATGGCCGAGTGGTTAAAGGCGACGTCTCAGAGACGTGAGATTGCGGGTTCGAACCCCACAAGATCACGAAACATTTTTTTTTATTTTACTTTTTTTCTTCAATTTTGTATTACATATTCGTCCATGTAGAAATCACGTTCGTATATAAACGCACCTATACACACACACAGACACACACACACGCCATATCCCTCTTTTTTGTGTGTTGGAGACCACATTGCTTCGACTGCAGCAACATTTTGCAGGTTGACTTTGTCAAACCGATCATAGTATGTAATGACGACGACTGAGGTGTTGTACTTTGAACAATTGTCTTTCAAGACGATGTCATTGTTTTGTAATTTGATGACGTCATTACACTGAAAATTGTGATTAAAGGCAAGGTATCAAAACCAGCCGATTATAGGTTTTATGTCTGCGGGACGTATTTTTCCCAAGTTGCCAGAAATGGCATAGTGACCTCAGTCGTTACAGGGCCGCTTCTCCGTCTAGCAATGCAATAGATGTTCACCAGGCCACGTTAGTTGAGTGGGCATTGACTTTCCCCCTGTTATATCTATACATTGTTTTTTTTTTTTGTCTTACCATTTCCGTGGATGACCCGTGGCCGAGTGGTTACAAAAACGGTTTCGCATGCACGCTCAATATAACTTCAAGGTGCCTATATCACATTCTTTTCTTTGTCGATCACAGATGACCGTCATCTGATGACCACAAGCGTATCACCTAACTCGTCCTCAATGTGACGAGTTTTCATGTCTCGTCTCTGTTTGTTTGTTCTCTCTTTTCATTTTTTTTTTTGTAGGTTCCTTGTGTGACTTCTGTGATGGTTCATTAATTGATGACTGTATGTGTCAATCTACCAATTAATGCTGCACTTAAAGAAAGTTATCAAAGGAAAGTGTCTACTTAATCAGTTCACCATTATTATCCTGGTGTAGGGCTATGAGTGAAAATGACTATTTGATATGATATGTGCACTTAACTGTGCCAAACAAATTTGCAATTGAATGCCCACTCCCCCTTAGAAATATAACGTATTATACATAAATATTATATAATATGTTATACCCAGCCATGTTCAGAGAGGTTGCACTGCCCTTCATCAACAAGATGCAACCTCCTGCTGGGTTCCTCATGCTGTAGAAAGGGACCAATGTTTCTACTTGCACAGACACTCTCACTTTTGTTGTACATAAGTGAGACATGCACAACCTTGTCACTTTTGCACCTCCATTTGGCTCGTGACACGATTTGCATCCCAGTATAGCTTCCTTGGAGCTGCGATTTGGATTACTGTAACGAATAACAAGTGTGTCCCATGAGGATCGAGGGAAACGCATGCATTGATTTATCTTGCCTAGGAACTGTAGTACATTGTACTTTACTGGTGATGTTTCACATTGTTCAAAATTTGTTTCTGGTACATATGTATGTGACGGAAGAGGAAAATAACTGGTGATCTTCATGATGGAGGGTATGATTTTTCTTCAGTCTTGAGAGGCAGTGGAGATGTCTCATCTATAAATCAAGTTTCCTTTCTATTGGGTCGCACTGCACATTAAACCGTGTCATTTTTTAGCTTTGTATATTACAGGTGTTGTACATGTATGTACTTCTCGATCTTGCTTGGCTGGCCCTGATATCTGCTTATTCTTGGGACTGCGTGGTTGTTGGATATCTTTTTATAATTCCAAAATTATGCAAGTAAATTATGAAGTATAATTAGAATTGTATTAGTAATGTTGAAATGCAAAGTCGAAGAGGGTAGCATATTTCTCGTGGTTAGGCAGCTTTCCACACAAAAGAAATTTCAAAGAAATTCCTTTCCTTGCATATGTGTATAAATAGAGTGAGAGGAAGGTGCGAGACCATCCATTTAAAGAAGTGATAGCTGTGTATCAGTGTTGTCACCCCAAAGGGTGAACTATGCACACAACAAACGTCTGCAGCTCACCGATCACGCAAGTTGAAAAACACTTCGCAACACATCGATCACAAAATCTCATCACCATTCGACCATGGCCACGTTAATTAACGTACGAGCTATACATTCGTCGCTCTCCACAAGACAGTGTGAATGACATACATGTTCATAACAAGTAATGATCAGGGGCTTAGCTCCCGTGTCTGAGCGAAATGGATAGGAAAAATGGCTTCTGTGGCAGAAGTTGTTGTTCGGGGAGGGCATTGACTTTGTAGAGGAGCCGAAGCTTCTCAAGGGAGGGACCCTCTTCGACTTTGCATTTCAACATTACTAATACAATTCTAATTATACTTCATAATTTACTTGCATAATTTTGGAATTGTATTACGTAATGTCTTATGCAAACTGTCTCAGAGGGTAGCATGTTCAAAGTGAGCCGCAGAAGCTATTTTTGCCAAGCTATACGATGACAATGAATTAAACAAGCACGAGTATTTGTCCACTTGTTCCATTTCTTTAATGTCAAGGAAAGTAAACTTCCAGAACCAAACATACATATCAGGCCATCATTCATATGAAGTGCCGGTTGTAAGCAAACTATTTATCCCTTTTCTCATCAACGATAAATGTTGAGTCCTTCGTGCAAATCGCCGTCTGGAGCGTCATACGCATGACACAGATCAAAGGATGATTAAGGAATACAAATCATTTCTGCTATACATCTGTAAAGTTGTCCTGGGTCTATACCATTAATGTACAATTAAATGAAACCTAGAAGTTTCCTACGCCTTGTAGGATGTTTAACTTGTACCCTATTAGATGCTATGTAAGCTTTACAAAGGAAATTAATCAACCATCCGAAATCGTCGGATCTATCATTGGATCACACAGAAATGTGAAAGATAGCCCTATTACGTTATCAAGCCTTGTTAGGCCATCATATATCAGGGCTCTTTTGATGTTTTCAGTTTACAGAATTGAGGACCGCATTTGCGAACGTAGAGTCACTAATAGGTTTGTGGTAAAATTTTCTGAACGTCTCGGCTCGAGACCAATTTGCCGTTTTCAAGATTTCATGTAGCGAAACTCCGTGGGCCAGAGCACAACTTGTCGAGGCGCCGCGGAAACTATGGGCCTTAAAGACTGATGTATCAATGCCTGAATCCCGAAGGACTGTTTTCATCCATCGAGCTAGAGTAGCTGAAGTGATTCCTTTATGTGGTTTTATTGTTGATACAAAAAGTCTCTCATCTGTACGCAAAGACTTAGTGCGATCCAAATACTCTCTTAGCGTTTTGACTACACATAATTTAGAATTTTGACCAAATGATGAGAGCGTCAAAGTTTGGTCGGCAAAGTTTGATTTAGAAGTAGTCTTGAGTAAATCTGAAATCTTGAAAGAGGCTTTATTTTCTTCAAGATGGAGAGATGTTACAGACAAGCACATAAGCGTTTGTGTGCGTTGTGCGGAGGTTAGTGCCATTAGTGCCACCAACTTTCGGGTTAACAAAGGAAGAGTCAAGTCCTTGTTGTCGGGTAAGGAACAAATGTACTTAAGGACAGACGCAACATCCCACGTTTTTTGGTATCGTGGTTTTGGAGGGTTTGTATTAAAAATGCCTTTCATAAGTCTCAAAACAAGCGGATGTTTACCCACATTATGACCATCGAAAGGAGGAAAGGCAGATGAAAGAGCGGAGCGATATGAGTTTATGGTAGAGTACGATTTCCCAGTTGAGCATTGGTGAGCTAAGAAATTTACAACATCACTTATAGACGGTGAATAGGGATCAAATGATTCTTTACAACACCAGCGTAACCATTGTTGCCATGCCGACTCGTATTGCTTATTCGTTCGCTCCCGCCATGAATGTGCGATAAGGTCGGTAGCGACTTGAGAAAGTCCGTTTGACTGCATTCTGCCGATGAGATAATCCACGCGGCCAGGCGTAGAGTTAGGTTGGGGTCGGGAAGGGGGGTCAGCAGACAATCCGCTGGGAGGAGCAAGGGCGGGGCGATGACCATATTGAGTAGCGTGGGGTACCATGGTTGCGCTCGCCATATTGGCGCTATCAGGATGGCATACGGTGTTCGATCGGTTCTTAATTTCTGAAGGGTTCTGCAAATAAGACAAAATGGGGGGAAAAGGTATGGAGTTAAATTTTCCCATGAAATCGAGAAGGCGTCTATGACGTACGCCATCGGATCCGCCTTCCATGATGCATAAACTGGCAATTGGTGGGTAAATCGTGACGCAAACAAATCAATACAAGGTTGAAATGGTAGCTGTTTAATGAGAGAAGAAAAGATGCATGGCGAAAGGTGTAACTCCTTATTAAGATCTCTGCGAGATAATGAATCCGCCAACGAATTATGAATACCCGAAATGTGATGGGCAGATAACCAGTTGTTTCTCTTAATGCACCATTCCCAAATATTATTGGCTATTATGTTTAGCCGAGGAACACATCCTCCCATCTTGTTTAAGTAACTAACAGCTGTGCTGTTGTCGCACCGAACGTGAATATGTTCATTGAAGCAGTCAGTGCATAAATCAGGCAAGGCCCGTTCAACGGCCAGCAACTCGAGCTCATTGATATGTAAATTTCGATCTTCCTCCGCCCAGTGATCTTGTGAAAAGGAGTTATCTGAATGACGCAATGCACCCCAACCTTGTGTACTGGCGTCTGTAGAGATCGTGACAGATGGGTTGGGTCTATGGATGGGGGAAACAAAGGAGTGCACAGGCTGTGCGAGCCACCACTGAATTTCTGCCCTGGCAGGTGTGTTAAGTATGCAAGAAGAGGCAAAGTTGTTGTTCGATTCTCGAAGTGCCTGGATTTTAGCATATTCCAACTGGCGGTAATGTAGCCTACCGAGTGGATAGGCGCCGAAAATAGAAACAATAAGACCAATGAAATGCGCCAAGCTTCTAATAGTGACTTTACTATTGTTCAGGAGGGTTACGGCGGAGCCGTGAAGTTTCTGTACTTTATCAGCGGGAATGCTGTAATGCATGGATAATGAATCGATTACGAAACCTAAGTAAATAGCCGTATGTCTTGGCTGAAAGCAAGACTTTTCTTGATTTATGATAAACCCAAGGGATTCCAATAGCTCCCTTACAAAGTTTGTATGCTCAAGACTTTCCTTTTCGGAACATGAAAGAATGAGAAGGTCGTCTAAATAAATAAGGGCTCGCATTCCTTTAGCACGGATAGTTGCTATAACGGGTTTCATGACTTTGGTGAAGACCCTTGGAGCCGAGCTGAGACCGAATGGAAGACACTGAAAGCAAAAGAATTTGTCATTCCAGCTAAATGCTAAATATTTATGCTGAGATTGGTGAATTGGAATGGAAAAATAAGCGTCTTTTAGATCAATAGAAGTCAGAAAATCACCTTCAGTAATTACTTCTGAAACAAGCTTGAAAGTTTCCATTTTGAAATGTTCATACTTGACAAAGCGGTTAAGGTTTTTCAGATTTATTACAGGTCTCAAATCTCCCGACTTTTTCGGGATGACGAAAATAGATGAATGAATGCGCACTCCTGCTTATCAATTTCTCGTATTGCACCTTTTAAAAGCAGAGTGCAAACTTCATTACTTATAACATCCCTTTCATTTTGGGAGAAGGGAAGCGTCCCGGGAACGAATTTGAACGTTGGGACTGCAGTGAAATCGATTCTGTAACCCGAAATGGCGTTTAAAACCCAAGAATCTGAAGTGATTTGAGACCATGCCTCTCTGAAGAACGATAACCGCCCCGCTTGAAGGGGGGGGGGGGGGGGGGACTTACTAGTTTTTTGACTCGCCAGAAGGCTTGAGGCGGGGATGAAAGTGAGTCTTGGGTGGAGGCCCCGGATGTGTGGGAGGGCGGGACACTGTGGCACTAGCAAAGCTTCGCCCCGGCCAAGCCTGATGCTGTGCTGGACGGGTCTGGTAGCGACGCTGGGGGATGTGTTAATATGGGTACGTTTCCCTGAAGGGGCGTCGTCTGTCCCCAGCTGTCGTCTGACGGCTGCGGGGAGGCCTGGTCGTTTGGACCCTCTGGCCCACGTTGTAGGCGTCTGATACCTTTCTCATAGTGGCCGACAAATCGCTCCCGAAAAGGGTGTCCGCGAGGGGTGTATTCCTACTACACAGTCCACGGTATCGCGGCGCGATACCCCCTTTAAGATCCTCTCTCCTCCTCATGCTGAGCTCATAAACAGCGTATCCCGAGAGGGTAAGGCCGTCCAAAGCCAGACTTTTCAGTCTTTCGATATCCAGAACTTTTTCCCCCTTTGAGATGCCGTTTAATTCCTCTAGAATAAGGCTGTAGGGCAGCGCCCCTTTTACGACTTGTCGCTGCAGCTTCTGAGTTCCCACGTCCTTTGCCCTAACGCGGCCCGGTAGAGTACTCCATATTTCCGGGTCCACTCGCGGGGCGCTTGCCGCGGGGGCGTTGGAGGGCGTTTTATATCTTTCCCCAATGCGTTCCAAAGCCGTCTTTTCGGGGGGCATGGTCATTGACTTTGTCAGCCTGTCGGCTAATTTCTCGAATAGAGGGGGACCCAGGTCTCTTCCCTCTGTGTACATTTCACTGTCCATCTCCAAATCTACGTCCCCTCGAGGGTTGGGGGGCAAAGCGGAAAGCAGCGACTCCAATGGGTCGTAACGCTCTCCCGGGAGCGAAGGGGCAGCCTCGCCGCGGAGGCCTGCTGTGATGGACGTGTCTTCTGCGAAAACACTAATGTCGTCTCCGGCCCTAGGGCTCGGGGTCATCGCGTGCTAAGCACTGCGGCTGTGTTCGCCGGAAAGCCGTGAGAGGGCATCCGAAAGCCGACGTATCTCCGCGGCCTGGCTGGCTAATTGCTCCTCGACCCCCGTCGTCGGCTTTTCGGTTCGTAAGCGTGTGTCGTTATCGTCGGAAGAAGACATGATGAAAGTCTGCCTGCACACAAAGAAATGATGGTCTCGCACCTTCCTCTCACTCTATTTATACACATATGCAAGGAAAGGAATTTCTTTGAAATTTCTTTTGTGTGGAAAGCTGCCTAACCACGAGAAATATGCTACCCTCTGAGACAGTTTGCATAAGACATTACGTAATACAATTACATGTATACGTGTTGTGGGTCTCTTTGCTGGTCAACTGGGAACGTGAAGTCCATTCATAATGGGCCCCACTCACAAGCTCTGCTTCTTTGGGACTTGTATCCATTTGCTTTGTGTTCATTCATTACTGTGACTATGTCTGATTTTCAATAAATTGAAACTGAATTGAACTGAAAAATATATTACACTTAAAAATCATTAGTGCCAACATCACGTACAGTGTACTGTGTGCCAAAGTATAGCCAGTACATTGCATAGGGACTTCTGCTGTAAATCAGACTAAATCAATGGTAAAAGGTGACTGTACTGCACCTAGACACTTTAAAGTGCAATGTGGTAGATTGAGCCTGAGGAATACGTGTACTTTCGCAAGTTATGGAACAGTAATCTCAAGCTCACTATACATTTAAGACAAGTCTCACTTCCGCTCGTGGTTATGGAAATGATACTTTGGAAAGCAAACTCCAGAACAAATGGTACAGTATTAGGTGGATGTAAATTGCCATTAATGAATGTAAACATGTGTGCATGTATTCTTGTACATGAATTGGGGTAATTTAGTGTCCCAGCGGTATTTGAACTTAATTAAAGTGCCTTTACTGGATCTTGTCTTCACGAGTGGCAAGTCTCCGTGAATCTAAAAGCACTGATGTATATTTTGACTTTGATATGGTATTTAGAATAACTAACTGCTTTAGTAACTACATTGTAGATTGATATGCTGATATTATATTAGTAGAAATGAATATTGCGGCAGGTACATCTGCATTGTCATCATTAACTGCAAATAGAATGTTTGTACTACTTTGTTATAGTACGGATCTTCTTTTTGTTTTTCGAAAAAATGCTGTCAGCGTATTTCACAACGTGGCCAAACAGAAGACAACATAAAATAAAAACTCATTAATGGGATGGTACATTTTCTGTTTAGACGGGACTTGAGATTTCCAACGTTGTTTGTTTGTTTGTTTGTTTTGTTTTGTTTTGTGTTGGTTTTTGTTTGTTTTTGATGATTCTTTTGAGATGAGAAACCTCTTATGAAATATGGAAGAGCATAATTATGATTCGTAGATAAATTCAAGGTTTATTAGATGAAAATTTATTTTGAAATGGTTGATACAAATCTGTATCCAAAGTTTTAGTTTTCTTTTGGACGTAATTATCAGCCATTTCAATTCTCACCTCAACCAAGATTTTTCTGTCCCTTTATGCATGATATCACGAGTATTTGACGTGGTTGGTTGTAATTTACATCTAAAAACAGATTGATTGCAGCCTTCGTGTAGTTTAAGTCATGAATATTCCAGGTAGTGTTCTTGTTTAACCTATATGTACATATGTATTTATACTATATCAAGGCTTGACAGCGGTAGCCAGGGGGCAACCAAAATTAGATGTCGGACCAACTATCTGTATTACCAAAGAAATGACATTTTAGAGTCCCAATGTGGGCTACCAAAAGTTTGTGATGTCTACAGTTTTGTATGTGTTTCTTTTTGTATGTATGTGTGTGTGTGTGTGCGTTTATTTTAACACCCAGAAAAGCAAAGAATAACTTACAGTATATCACAGTAGGTCTACATGGTATTTCAAGCTCTTATGATACGTCCCCAATTTTACGTTATTATTATGGTTTATGATTATTTTGATGTTTTGTATTCCATTTTAACAGGGTTTTTTTTTCTCTCTCTCTCTCTCTCTCAGCCACGGTAGTTGGAATCTGAAGCATTTTATCATGCCTGCCAATTTTCACATACAATTGTAATAATATTGAATTCATCTTCTGTATTACATGATTTAATTTCCCTGTTTTTCTGGCCTCCAAATTTCATTGCCAGACTACCATAACTAATACTTGGTGATTATTTGGTCCGTAACGGCTGCCAAGAAGAAGATAGTGTTGAGCCTTGTACGTAAGATTACTAGTTAGAATGGAATTAGTTTTGCTTACTCACTTTTCAGTGTCATTCTTAAGAAGCGATAAATATGAGATGGTATAGCGATTGTCTTGGATACTCCTATTGGCTTCTGTGCTTTACTGTGACTCACACACACACACACACACACACACACACACACGCTATACATAATTATACATATTGTACATATAAAAATTATTTCATTCCAATATGTAACATGCGGTTGTATTACATCTTTAACTCACGTTTTTTTGTTTGTATTTTTTTGTTTCGTTTTGGTCGTGGTTTGAGGGATAGTCAATAAATAAATGCAAGATATAAAAAGGCGTATGGTCGATTACTTAACGGATCAACTGCAGTGATCACGTTAATGTTGAATGTGACACAATAGATTTTGTGTGACCTGTTGGGTACCTCACCTGGCTATTTACAGGTGTCATTCAAAACACCACGCATAAACCGGAAGAGTGAGCAAACATTTCTTACAAGCATGGACTTACAACTCGGGATTTCTTGAGAATCCCCTTTCGACAAATATAATAACACTATTATTATCATTATTATCATTATTATTATTATTATTATTATTATTATTATTATTATTATTATTATTATTATTATTATTATTATTATTATCATTATTACTATTATTATTATTATCGTCATTAATAATAATAATAATAATAATAATAATAATAATAATACATTACATCTGTAATGCACATAAAATGTTTCTACGAGTAAGGGGAAAAACGAAAGAAAAGGTAAGGAAAAAACGAAAAATGAGAGATAACAAATTAAGAATAAAAATTACATACAGTGAACAAGTAGAGACCAATACATGTTCAGTGAGCATGTATATCTGTGTGCATCAGTAAATAAACGGATTGGGCTACGCTCAGTACAATATCTGCGTATATACATGTAATATATGTATCAGGGGCTGCAGAGCATTGTGTGTGTGCGTGTGTGTGTGTGTGTGTGTGTCTGTGTGTGTGTGTGTTGTGTGTCTGTGTGTCAGTGGCTGCCACGCCGTTGTCGCCACGAATCTCCTGCCTTGATGGCCTCGGGGACATTTTTTTTTTTTTTTCATTACACCGTCAATCATCACGATCATCTCGTTCGTAGTAGGCCTAGTGGTAGTTTCAGACTTTCTCTCCGATCTCTCAGCCGTAATAGATTTCCACACCAGTATCAATCATCTACACTATGCTGAGTATCAGGTCTGTTTTGATAAACATTTAATTTGTTTTTAATATCTGACAAATGCATAGTAACACGTGGGGGTACATGGGCTGCGGAATGTTTTTAGCGCGTGCATGTGTGTGTTTGTGTGGATAGGTGGAGGGGGGGGGGTCAGATAGAAGTAGTACTCGAGTATAGGTGGTACTTTGCGTAGGGCCTACACCCCTACTACCCCCCCCCCCCCCGGTTTTAGTCAAGTGAAGTGTCTGCGATACAAAGAGATTTTCCCCAGTGAGGAGTAAAATCTCTTTGCTGCGATACGAAGTTTTGTTCATGTCTTTTATTTTTCTTTTGTGCTTTTACAAACTGTGACATTAAAGACATTTTATTTTTGTTTCGTATGCTTGTCTGTTTGTTTGTTTGTGTTTTGGGTTTTGTTTTTGTTTTTTTTATTATTTGCTATAACCAATATGTGTATATGTGCGCGTATATGTTTGCGTGTTTTCCGCGCTCGTGTTTGTGTAAAAATCCATTGTTCTTGTAAACTGGAGGCTTAGAGAAGCACTCACCACTGAAACTCTAATGAAATCGGTGATCAGGGGCGGATCCAGGAATTCCGTAAAGGGGAGGTGCCTTTACAAAATTAAAGGGGGCGCACGCACCCCCCCCCCTTTTTTTTTTTTTTTATTGCTTTTGTTTTAACAAAAAATAAAGAGGGGGCCCTCTGGATCCGCCAGCGTAGTGAAAGTGTTAGTGCTTTACATCTTAAAACGACTTGAATGAGGCCCGGGCTGTTGATTGATAAACAGTGTTGAATCACACACAAGCAGTCACACACAGTTATGTCTAACACACAAGCACTCACACGGAGTGATTTTTTTTTTCGCCGTTCTTAGTTATGGGAGGCGTATGATAGAGGAGTTGCCACGAGCTTACATGAAGATCATCAAAGTACCACCAATGCATAATAATAACACCCACACTCCCTCTTTTGGGTACTGGTAGGCCTACTTGTTTGTTCCAAGTAGCTTTTGAGTTTTAGCATGCAATTTACATAATGCAATTACACAAACTGAATCTGTTTGATGTCCAAAACAGAGAATAAATCAGTAAATCGTTTAATACACCGCAATCAACTGAGTAATTCAAGAGAATTGATGTATATTCTCAGCACATCAATGTGAAATGTACATTGAATAGAATAATGTTATAACACAGCAACGACCCCTCCACCTCTGCCTTCATAACTCTCATCCTTAGTTCCCACTGCCCAGGCCTCTTTTCTTACAAACCCGTATCGCATATTTTTATCCTCATCCCCATCCTCAATCACCACGGTGCCGTACTCGCATCAAAATCTGTAATACACTCAAAAAAAGCAATTAAAACACTCCTTGGAAATATCTCTTGCTGCGATGAAAATTATTTTTGATCGATTGCAAGAGGGGTCTGCTCACTCTATCACAATGTAAATACATGCATCTTGGAAATACCTTGAGATTTAAAAAAAACAAAACAATACCAATTCTTTATGTTTTAACGGTCTTCACTGACAAATAATTTATCTGCCACATATAGAAAAAAAAATCCCTCACAACTAACTCTATATCCCTACTTTGAATATTTGCATTTCATGACAGTTCATGTAATTTTCCCAGTGCTTTAGCTAATTAATTTGATACCTTCCTCCACATACTCCAATATAATTGTAGTTAAATTATCGAAAAATGGCAAAAGTATAAGAAAATCTTAACTTGATTATCACGATGTATTTAAACATCAAAGAATTGACAAATATCGTTAGAAATGAAGTTTGCTGTATATTAAGATATTTGTATATCAAATCCATATTTCTGATTTTGTCACATCATAACAAACATCAAAAGCTTTTGATTATCTTGAATTTCATTGCATTGAAAAAAAAAAGTTTCAATACAATATATTGATATTCTCGGCAAAAGGAGCAAAAGTTCTATCCGATAAAACCAAAATTTCAAAATTGTACTTTGGTGTAAATGACACCGTGCAATGATCTGCATTGAAATCAACACACACACACACACACACACACACACACACATCTATTGAATTCATATATATACTCCCCAATACAGTTTATGGTCTTTGTCTAATCTCGCCTCTCTTCTGTCCTTGCTTCCCATTTTCACCCTTTTTGCATCACCTCGCCACGCGTCCCTTTACACGACCTTGACTTCCTCCGCAGGTTCTTTCATTGGGAATGATAGAGTGAATGCACGGGGAGCTGTGTGACGCCACGGTTTAGACTATCGGCTGAGCTACCAGGCCAGCTGTCCGGGTAGGATTTCACGTCGAGAATTCCGTGGATGCGCGGGATTGGTAACCATCTCTCGGCTTTAAGCGCCGGGCCGTTGTTGTATACCAGGCGGTACAGGTCTATATTATTACGTCTACGTTATTTTCTCGTAGTGGCGATAATGAGGATTATCACAATCTGAAGAGAGTCAGATACGTAATGTTCACATCTTTACTCTGACATCTGATAGATCCTACATGCACAGACCCCCCCCCCCCCCCCACCCAAAAAAAAAAAAAAAAAAAAACTCACGTTGTGGTACTTATGTGCAGAGAAATTGACTTTTTTTGTGCGAGCTTGTTTTGCATGTGGTTGTGATTTAAATGAATACGTATTTGATTTGTGTGTGAATGTATGTGCGTGCGCATTTGTGTGTGTTGTGTGTGTAGGTCAGTGTTATGTGCACTTATAAAAGTAGCCCCGTCGCTCGATGGCATACATCACGGAAGTTGCACTGGAGGGCGCGGCTGTTCCCATACCGACCCATCAGTTGGATGAAAACGACTTCCGTCCCCATCTTTATGCATGTCAAAGCCAGACGCCTAACACTCCTCGCAGCCAATGAAGAAGTCAACAGTACCGACATCCACACGCTCATTGGCCTGCCAGGCGAACGGACGTTACCATAGATACGCATCTTCCTACTTTTTTGTTTCCCTTCGGACATTAATGCTCTGTTGTTGTTATTGAGGATGCTTCTCTTGGCTGATTCACTCTCCTGAAACAACGTTGAGATCATTTCTTCGCGGTGCTTCTTCCATTTCTTCTTTCCACTCATATATAGATTTTTATTTGTGGAAACAATATGGCTATTATGCAAAAGTGTTGTTGCTGGAGCCTGAGAAGTGGATCCGTGTTAAGCGCAGTTTACAGCCTGGTAAGTCTTTTCTTCTCTCCCGGACCCGCCGGCCCTCCCTCTAACACACACACACACACACACACACACACACACACACACACACACACGCACTTTTTGTTTTATGGTATTCTTTAGTTGAATTTCACTCAATATCAGGCCCATGTTAACAAAGAAATTAAAATGAACAAAAATATGCAGCTGCATTCTTCTCTCTTGTGCTGCTAAAGCACATATACACACGCACACACACACACATACACAAACACAGACACAAACACACACACACTTTTATTTTGGGTCTTGACATGTTATCCAGTAGCGTTATCGTTTCATTAAGTTACCATAATAATGTAAACTTAAATACTTTAGATATAGCTTCGTCATACGTCAGTCATCGTCAGTTATTGATTGTCCCGCAAGTATCATCCCGCAAATACCACGACGCATTTTCCGTACAGTGGGGAAAATTGGTACAAAGAGAAGAGCTATTACTCGCAATGACCTTGAAGTATTACTGTTTTTTCATTAGATATGCATCATACACGGGAGTAAATAAACAAACATATCAACACATAAGTATTTACGCCTATACGTAACAACTATGTGGGTTAGAATGTGAATGATTGTGCTTGTACGTATTGTGTCCTTATACACACACGTATGTATGTATTGCATTGTACGCACCGCAAATAGTTAAAGTTATTAACCATTTTCTCACCACTCCCTTATTAGCGAAAAGTAAATATGTCACATGACTATGATGGCCTGACTGCCACTCACATTTAAGTCTAATTTTCATCAGGGCGTACATTGTTATTTTTGCTGCTGATAATGAGAGCTTTTGAAGGTTGACTGAGATAGAGATGTTGTGATGGGGGGGGGGGGGGGCTAGAAATGCTATAAATGGGGATTAGCCGCCACACCAAGTCAATTACATGGAAGGAAAACGCGAAATGTGCCCAAACAATCGTATGATTTGAGGGTGGGAGGAGTAGGCCTAGAGCAAAATTAATTCGTTTCGGCGACTGGTTTGACGAGGACAATGTGAAAACGATATGGTAGAGCTGTACGGTAGAATCACAAGACAGACGAAGATCTGAAACGAGTGGGTGGATATCTGGATAAGAACAGGTCAAGGATAAATCGGGAGACAAGAATGACGCGCAAATACACACGCACACACACACTTTATTATATATGTATATATATTGTATATATACATACATCTATGTACATACATACATACATGTATGTACATACATACATACACACATACATGTATGTACATACATATAACATGCATATATACATACATACATGCATACATACATACATACATAAATGTGTGCATGTGTGTAGTGTATATGTTTTGGTGTCTATTACGACAATACATTCAGCAAAAAAAAAAAAAGAAAGTACAAACTTTTTTAAGTTCATAATTTTCATAGAATATTTTGATGAAAATCAATGTATTGCATATATATCATATTAAGGGTAATTTAATTGGCTATCAAACTAGTAGGTCAATATAAAGGAAGATTTAACGCGTGATTTGTTTTTGTCCTCCAAGGCACAAAAGTAAACATTGCACAAATTGACATATTGTCTTTTATTTGCAAATGCCCTTTAAGAAACAAAAGACCAGTTTAACACAATGAGAGACATGAATGAAATAGCAAAAATAAGTTTTCGTTCTCTTTATCTCTTTATAACCTCAAACAAAATCAAAGTGGGAAAATTAAGGGGGGAAAAAGAATTTTGTGTCAACTCAAACTTCAAATGAAATAGGGAACAAAGGCACAAAGATGATTGAATGAACAGAATATCTTTATTTCATTCATTCAGTTTAGTAATGTAAGAATTCATTTAAAAAAATCAAGAACCAAATATAATTTACAATTTTCTCTGATTTGAGGAATCAATTCAAATATCCTATAATATTGCTCTTCTATCATTTCATTTGAATTTGGATGTGACAGAAAATTCTTCATTTTCCTCCATTATTTCAGCCTTTGTTGATCATTTGATCTTTAAAGATATAATAGAAATCATACAGGTATATTTTTGCCACTGAATTCATGTTTTTTATTTTGTTAAATTTTTCTTTCGTTCTTATTGTTACAAGGGAGAGCATTTACGCATGAATGACAACTTGTTCATTTTTTGCAGTTTTTACTATTATGCCTTGGACATAATATGTTGGAAGAGAAAAACAAAAGTGTTCACTTATTCGTTAGGTCTCCCTTTGTATTGACTTACCAAGTTGATAAAATTACCTTTCATAATTATGGTATCGCTACTTTGATATTTATCCCCAAAAATCTATGAGAAATATAAGCTTGAAAATGTGTTTATTTTCTTTTATTTTCTTTTTTATTTTTTTGCTGAGTGTAGATAGGCCTATTATGTCCGACCAAAAAAAAAAAAAATACTTGTCCTCGTCATGTTCATATCTGACGAAGACTACAGTGTATAGGGCCTACCGCTCCGCTGTAGCACAGTACAGTGCAGTACTTGGACTTGTACCAAGGGCACATTGGCCAAATTCCTGGGCGATGTTTGTTCAGCCTCCCGCGCGAAAATAGCAGCTCTGTTGCTGACTTGATTTTTTGTTGGGGCATTGGGCGGGACTGATAAAAGAACGGAAATGGGGAAGTGAGGAAACGATAGGGTAGTACAAATTGTACATTTCATGTGCACTCGCGCAACTGATGTCTCTGTGTGTGTGTGTGTGTTTGTGTATGTGCGTATTGTGCGTATACATATTTATAAGCGTAGATCATGGCAGATGCCAAAGCGGAATTAAAGGGAAACTCGTCTTAATGTTTTATAACCATTAATAAAACGAGCTAAGTCAAATTGAACAAAGAATTCAAAGTTTGATTAACATGAATGAAAATATGAGAAAGTTATTCAATCTTGAAATTGGATTTCAAATTTTTCTCACATTTCACTACAATCAGATACATATCACTGCAGGATTGAACAATATCAATAATACAAAATACAATTCCAAACAGAATCTAGCTACAAAAGTAAATGCAGTGATATATGAGCAGCTAAATAACACAAGGCTACTTCTAAATGCATGAGGAACCAAAGCTCGAGTTCATAATTATTATATGACTGTGAAATATATAATTAAATATATGTATATATATATATATATATATATATATATATATATATATATATATATATATATATATATATATATATATTATATACATTACTAATATATAGCTAAATAATACAATGCTACTTGTAAATGCATGAGGAATCAAAGCTCAAGTTCAGAATGATTATAGGACCGTGAAATATGACGGAAACAACTAAAAGCAATGATTAAAGTAGGCCTATCAGTGGTTCGAAAGATGCAATTAATTTGTTTTTGTTGGTTTGCTTCAGAGTATATAATTTTGTGACTACTTGCCCGTTGTCAGCGGAAGACTATTGGGCCAGTGATATATATATATATATATATATATATATATATATATATATATATATATTACATATATAAGTCATTTCATGAAATTGTATGACTAATGATATCGTCTTGATTGTGAATACACCGACATGATAATCCAGAAACCCATGTGTATTGTCCTACTCTAATAAATCCTCCGCAACTGGGACTGATAAAATTGTACCTTTCTATTAAGTTGAAATTGTGTTTGGGACGGCTTTGTTTTGTATTGATGCGATTGCCTTCTGTTAATTGGTTTCTGTATCTTAATAACTACTCCAGGAATACCGGAACAATAATGACGTGAAACACCGAGCCATTAGATAAATAAGAAGGCCTAGATAGTTAGAGCAGAACTTCGCGTGCCTGCAACCCTTATTAATGTTGAACTATACGCGTTCGAAGTGAGAAGTTTCCCTTTAAATTCATCGACTCATGCGGCGACAGAAATTTGAGGCGACTCAGCCGAAGGGCAGGCAGGGGTAGGCGAGGAATCTTCCAGTGACGGAGTGGGAGCTGGAGAGGGAGTTTATAGAAAAGATAGAGCGCTAAGTGGATCCGTCCCAGTCCGAATGTCAAAACGTCAGATGTCACAAACTGTCACGATAATGAAGAAGAGAGGGACCCGATGTAGACAAAACTGGGCGAGGGGCGGGGGAGGGGGGAGATAAAGATGAGGAGGAGAGAAAAGGTGAGGAAAGGATCGCTGGGAAGGGGAGAGAACAGGGAGGAAGGCGAAGTGGCGAAAATAATTGAGAGAGGGGGAAATCGAGACAGAAGACCACAAGCAGTGGCGCATCCAGAGGGGGCGCAACCGGCGTATGCCTCCCAGTGCCGTATATTATGCCCCCCCCCCCTTTATTTTTCGTTAAAAACAAAAGAAATGAAAAGGAAAAATATGAAATCCCGGAAGTGTCACTGGAAATGTTAGTTGCGTCCCCCTCCCCCCCCCCCCCCCTTTTTTTTTTCTTTTTTTTTTACAGAATTCCTGGATCCGCCCCTGATGAGGGATACTGAGGGACAGGCCAGAGACTTAGGGATGCGGGGGACGGAGAGTGTGTGTGTGCGTGCGTGTGAGCTGTGTGTGTGTGTGTGTGTGTGTGTGCGATTTCATATCCAAATCAATGTCTACGTTTAACCAAGCCTACATTGTGGACATGATGATGGTATAGTGCCTTAAGGTCATCAGTAACAGGGACACGGAAATTAGTAACGAAAAAGTCGTAACATTTTACTCAGAATCTAACAATTGAATTTAGGTTAAACATTTAATTTGCAGTCCATAATGAGACTGATGAGGATAATGATGATGGTGGTGATGATGATGATGGAGATGATGTTAATAGTGTAAATTGTCAATGGAGAGCTGAAATGGAATTGACTTGAGTCGGTGTGTTTTACGTGGCTGACAAGGAGTCAATGGAAGCCCAGCAGTAAATGGACTGACCACTTTAATTTCTCTCCGAGGAATAGGCGATGAAGTGATTTGCCTATAGGAGAGTTAAGTAAAGCAATGCGATAAAGCGCGTTTGTGTACTATATGATACGAGGGTTGTGGTTAAAACGATGATGATGTTTAAAATGTTGTATTAATAATGATAATATATACCAAGAACAGTAACAACACAACTTTTTACAGTGGTAATGAAAGTGAATCAAAAGAATCACAGTGCCGAATGATGTACATTATTTTACTGCGCGCCATACTATCAAATGCCGAGCTCATAAAACTTCACTATTCAGTTATAGCTGGTCATAAACGGAGCATGCGAGTGTCCCCACCCGTTCGTTTACATTCTTGTCTGTCTTCACTTTTTTTTTGGGGGGGGGGTGGAGGTGGGGGAAATCACTTGGATACATTATCACAATCCTACTTAGCATTATTTACTAATGTTCGGTCCAGCACGTTTTTCGCTTGTTTATTTGTTTTTTGTGAAATTTAACCCTTGTCTTCCCAGATTCGAATATATTCACATGATTGAGTATCGTGTTTCTTTAAACTTCCTTAACTAACGATATATTAGTGTCCCACTTAATACTCGACCGTCACGTAGATATTTTCTGACTCCTCGCATTGTATACAGCATTACATTCTACCCATGATACTGGGGGCCCCAACTGTGGAATGTTTGCACTTGTATGCGATACAAAATACATGATGACTATAGTAAATGCTGATAATATATCATTCACTTGCAACAACAAAAAAAGAAAAAGAAAAGAAGAACCTGATACTGGAGGAAGAGCACTAAATATTCTGGGTGGCATCCGGGGATCTTTGTCGGCCAATGAAGGATGAATAATGTTCGTGACATTATGTTGCCGTTTATGTTAGCTTGTTAGCTGCTGCTTGTACACCCAAGGTGTCATCAATGTGTTCCTGCTGGCGGGGCCACAGTTTACGTAAAGGGACCGAACAATGCTGTTCAAGTGATCTACTACAATCATAATTCATCCTCAAATTCCACGATGGGCACGTATATTGTTCGTGACTCGTTATCTTCTATTGAAAAACCAATGCATGGCACATGCGCTTTTGTAGCATGTATCATCATAATGGTTTCACATTCAATAATGAAAACCAGCCTTGGGCTGAGTGTTCCACTTCATTAGTGGAAAATAAAACTCGAATCTAATTTAATTTAATTTAATTTAATTTAATTACTCCTCCTCCTCCTCCTCCTCCTCCTCCTCCTCCTCCTCCTCATCCTCCTTCTTCTTTTTCTTCTTCAGATATACGCGGCTATCTCTCTTGCACTGGCGGCCTACATGCTCTACATTGAGGACAATGTAGGTGAGTGCACTGACAATGGCTTCTGTAATAATGGTGATTATGTCTTTTATAGTCGTACTGCCCGTTTTCATTTTCGAAATATGGACTGCATCTTCAAGTTGATGCACAAATTTCGTCATTTTGATCTTCCCACTTTACCCTAGACTGACTTACATACAAGTCTTGCTAAATTTCCTCGTTCGAACATAAATTGCATCATTTGCCTGTTTGGATCACATCATACGAAAGTCGAACAAAGTGTCCAATTACATGGAGCAAGAAAGACCTAAATTTCTTGTGTATTATACCAATCGGATTTTTATCGAGACTAAGACAAAATTTGACATCAACGTATCTTATGTCCACATTATACGGAATTACATATAATGAACATTAAAGTTACACTTCTCTTTGAGTTATTCGTCTGATTTCAATGAAACTTTCACTGTTGTTGTGCTTGACTTGGCGTTTAATCTACGTCCACATGAACAATGAGTGGCACCTTCCTTTTAACTCTTTGTGTACATTAAGTTCCGATTGGCACAGAAAAGTTCATGGCATTGTACACAGTGTCCATAGTCCCTGTCACAGGAAGGGTTAAGCTGACAGTAAGTGACATAATCATTGCAGTCTTACTTTGGCCTATATCTTCATCTATCATTATTTTGGGCCTACACTAAGTCTTGTATAAACGAGCTTTCTCCTTGATGGACATTTATAATAATAAGGCCTTATTTACCCAGGGTAGCCTCTTCATTGTTGCCACTGTTCTACCAGAGGGCCCTACCATTATTATTACTCTATAGCGTTGCCAGGTACCCATTTATACACCTGGGTCGAGAGGATACAAGATGGTGGGCAAAATATCTTGTCCGAGGACGTCAGGACTGGGCTGGATTCGAACTCGGGTCCTCCGATCGGGAGTCGAGAGTCTTATCCACTGTGCCACAGTGCCCCCATTTCATTAGTTCTTTGACAACATCACCTGACATGCAGTATAGTCATCATCAAATTCTAATGGGGAAAAAGAGACAGAAAACGTATACAATTTTTGTCATATTTTCTTTCTGATAGGGTCATGCTTATAGGCAAGGTCGAAGTCAGTGTACATGGATATCAAGTAGGCCTAATCGGTGCGTGATCAGTTCGGTTATCCTGGATGTAAAATCCTGGGGGCATTTCATGAAGCCTTTTGTCCGACAAGGATTATTGTGGGACAATTTTGCTCTCAGCCAATCACATGCAAGGATTTCAGTAGCTTAGCATAACAGTTTGTCAGAAATAATATCTGACAAAACACTTCATGAAATGCTCCCCTGAGTATCGCAAGGAGTCTTCTTTGTACATAATTATTAGTTAACGACCCTTCTCTATTCTTCTGTTGGCTCGTTGTTTGTTTGTTTGTTTATTTGCTTGTTTGTTTGTTTGTCCTAGTTGCAAGCAAGAACAGAATCATATTCGTGTCTAGCGCCATCGTCATACTGGTGTTCGTCGCTATTCTGATCTGTTCCATCATCCTCCTCTTCTCCATACCTCGGGTGAGTTCATCCGAAGGGCATCCAAGGCCCTAAAACTTGACGCTATATTGATATGATTGCTTTGGGGTTAAAGCCACTGATTACAACAGTGAGCAGTGATTTCAAAGATATAATTGAGCTATCACATTTGATGTATATGTGTAGGTCAGTTGCATCAAAACATCGTACCGTATAAAGATTTTGCACAAAAAACAAATTATAAAGAGATATTTCTATAACTGTAGACGGTTTATTAGAGAAACAATTTCAATCAATCTATATTGCTCATATTCTTTATATATTATTATTTTAATAATACTTAACATTGATTATACTGTAAGCTTTCTGTCAGCAATCGGTCAAACATGATCGGCATTAGCTTTAAAAGGGTATCAACAAAGGTGGTAGTGAGATAAGCAAAGATATGCATTTATGATAAAATATACAAATGCTCAATATCACTCGGCTTCCGTAATATATATTATCATCACAAGTATAGACACGCAGATAGAGTCGGGGAATTATTAGCAAAGGTGGAGTAAAACAGAATTCGAAAAGATCGAAAGTGATGCGTTATTTTATGGTAGATAAACGACATATTTTCATGCGATTCTGACAAATAGTGTTGCATTATACATTGTGATGTCTGCCGTATACGAGTATCTCACCGCGACGCTAATGTGGATGTCTCGCCCTCTTTCTGCACTTGATTTACTTTGCAGACAAAGCAAAGAATTTAAATGTATTTGATATTTTCCTTGTGTTCTGAATCATTCATGGAAATTATCTCTAAAACTATTTAAAATCTGAATCACTCTGCCTTTTCCTCTCACACAAAATTTCTTTCTTCTCTCCCTTTCTCTATTACATTTTTGTTTATCTATATGTAGGAAAAGCACCGACTGTTTGTGCCGTATATTATCGTCATGGCTATCTATGTTATGATCGAGATATTCATGCTCATCGCTTCTCTGGTCCAGCTGGTAAGCTAGAATCACTCTTTTTTTTCACTTCCTTCTTTAACATTCCACATTTCATACAATTTTACATCCCACGTAATTTCAAGTGAGAAGTACTGTTCAAAATAGTAAATTTCAGATAGAAATAAACAAGCAAATACGGATAATGTGTAATGATAATGAAAAATTTACAAAAGTAGAAGCTTATAGAATGTAGACTCGATAGAAATGATATAAGAGTTTAGTACAATGTATAAATGACGAAAAGTGACGAAAAATACGAGGAAGCAAAATGTCGATAATGCAGTAAAGCTACGTACAAAGTCATGCATAAAAGTATCATACAGTGTTTATAAAATTAACCCTTAGAGTAACAGCGCTTAGTAACAATTTAGTCAAACAAATTTAGTCACCCAAGCGAGACTTCGTTGTGAGTATACAAAGATATTTCCAGGTGATCAGGATAGAACAATCGTGCGATTTTAAGAAATTATCTTTTAGATTTAGCTTAAAGGAACTTAAACAACTTGAAAGAAACACAACGGCATATAAATTCCAAGAAGTTATCAACACCTTGATAATTTGTTCCAATTAAATAAGGGCTTTTTACACTTGTAAATTTTTGCTTAGTCCCGTACCAACGGTGGGGCTAAAGGGGTGGGGGCCTTAGCCCCACCGTTGGTACGGGACTATCCTTAGCCCACTTTCTGTTTACACTCGTTTTTGCCAAAAGGGCTTTTTACACTTGTAAATTTTTGCTTGGTCCCGTATACCAACGGTGGGGCTAAGGGGGGGGGGGGGAGCCTTAGCCCCACCGTTGGTACGGGACTATCCTTAGCCCACTTTCTGTTTATACTCGTTTTTGCCAAAGTGGGCTCGTCCCACCGATAGTCCGGTACTATCTGGCCCTGCAAAATAGCAGGGTTAGCACCGCAATTGCGGTGCGAAGCAAATGAGTGTAAACAGAACGAAAAAATAATCCTGGGCTAAGCGACGGAGACGAAGTCCGACCCTCACTGACCAATCAGAAACGAGGTAATCAAGCGCTGCCCGGTGCGTGCGTGTACGTGTACAGTACACAGCGTATATGATCATGAATATTCATGTGGTTTGGAAAGTACCGGACTAAGAAATACGAGTGTAAAAAGGTCAGTTTTCTCCTTAGCCCCGGACAAGAGATAGTATGGGACTAATTGGCCAGTGTAAGAAGCTGAAAAAAAAATTGGTACGGGACTAACGATAGTCCTGGGTCAGAGAAAGTCCGGGGTTAAGAAACACAAGTGTAAAAGGGGCTATAAAGGGCTTGTATATGAAACTGTACTAACTTAATCGTTTGATATGGGTACATGCAGACCAGAGATCGGTTCGATGGTGTGTGAAGCCATGATGAAAAATAAAGGTCACTACAAGACACGCCAGTTGCATGTCTTAGGTTGGCTTGAGATTTTGCACAGTCTACTTCTGCATGAAGTTCACTAATTAATGATGATGATAACACCAATAATACTGATAAGATTGTACTTACGGGGATAGCACCCACCAGACTGGAGAATTGCATTCCCTACTTGTGAGGGCGCTATCAGGATCGCTAACACAGCTCTGATGATGACAGACACAATTTAAAATACGTGGGCAAAGATTATTGCAGAGGGGCAAAATCTTGCCAAAGGACGTAATATATTTGTTGTTGTTTTAAAAGAAAAGAAGAGAGAAAAAACATTACCCTGTTAAAATATCATGTGATATATGCTAAAATAATATGTTATAAATACCCCGGGCAAGCTTGACAGAGAGTAAAATCTGTTTGTATCACTGTAATGATTGTCAGAGTGTTTTTGATTGTCTACAGATACGGACGTTCACCGGAATGGGATTTTTCTACGTCTTGTTCAACATACTCTGCGTAGCTTTGAACGTAAGATACAGTTGCTTTCTTTCTTTCTTTCTTTCTTTTTTGCTTTCTTTCATTTTTTTTTTGTTCCATCTACATTTCATCTCGTTTATTTCGTTTCCAACAAACTATAACTACAGCATAACATTTGCAAATAAAAGTTATACGTATAAAATCAAAGATGTTTTTGATATGGGCATGGATTCCTCGTGTAACAGTGTAACAAAAAGAGTTTGGCAATCCCAAGTCTTATTCGCTTCACTTAATTTGATAAACGAAAAGTTCTTGGGGACAGGTTGTCAGTCATGGTGACTGATTGAGGTTGAAATTAGCTGACTGAGCTGGATAACATCTGGATTAAAAAAAATAATAATCAAGTAAACAAACGTTTTGAATTAATGTTGTCACTATCATCACCATGGAAGAAGGCTGTTTTCAAAATGGTGTATTCTGTGAAACACTATCAAGATTCAAGATTCATTTTATTTTCGTTTCTATTGAATGAACAGAGAAATTATATGCAATGTATAAGCTATAATCGTTGATAATTATGGTTATGGGGACAATCAAACAGCGTTAAAAATCAAACATGGTAAAAAAGAATCGCTCATTCGCATATAATTTACATTTTTTGAAGCATGTAAAAAATCCCTTTTCAACTGCCAAGACTGAGTTCTTTTATATTTTCACTCTACACTATCATCATATACAGTTCATGTAGTCTTTAGGCCATGCTATCAAGTTATCTATTCAGTTCCAGTTGTTCTTTTTTTTTTGTTCAGTAAGATTTGTTACACCTTATTACATTCTCTAGTTATCATTTAGATCTCTCCATAACAATAACTAATTGGGAATAGAAATGTGTCATCCCGCATACAGTCTTAATAATTTAAACACGTGCTATCAACTCTTGCCATTGCAATAACAACTGAAGCAGAATGTAAAAAAAAAATGTAATCATGAAACAATGTTAACTTAACAACATCCAAAACCGAAGTGCAATACACTGAATTAAAACAAAAATAGACATGCGTTTAGTTCTCGTGGTCACGGTGGTGGTCAGCTACCCCCCTTCCCCTCCCCACAATATTTCTCTCCTTACGTAACATTTTTACTTGAAAAAATATGTCTTTATTCTCTATTTATTTGGAACAGAGGGTATTTAGAAATTACAAATCATAGATTACATGACCATCACCTGACCTTCGTTCTTCTTCCTCTTAAAAAAAAAAAGAATGAAAATTAGTTTAAAATCTGCGTTTCGTTTGCGTGTTATTCGTTTGTTTTCCTGTAGGGTGGATGGAAGTTTCAATAAACTTCCTATCTCTATCGAAAACGAAACTTATCCCAAACTTCCCTCAAGCTAGTCCGGAATAGTAAAATTAAATAATTATAGTATGTTATCTAGTCCTCCTCAGAGGTTATGTCAAATGGGACAGGTTTACTATGATCACGTGTTGCAAAATACGTTAAAAGAGAAAAGAGATATTTGTTTTTATCCTGCGGTCTAAGTAAGATATGAAAGTCACGATGAGAAGCATATTTCTAAGCACGTGGTGATGTCTCTAAAATTCTTTTTGCTATGGCGCCTCCTCTTCCAGATCACGTGCATTCTGTGTGTGACGTCATACTACCAGGTTATTCGAGACAGCCTGGACACAACCGCGCCGGCAACAAACTACGCCTGAAATTAGCACTGAATATTATGAAATATATATCTTGACAAGGTTATCATAATAATTATGTAATCATGCTATGATATCAACAAAGTACTGAGTGTAATCATTTATAATGAATGTTTGTCTGTGTATTTTTCAATGTATAAGGAGGGTAGAAAAGTTAATAAAACTATACATTGGTACATGAAAACAAGTATTTCCCTGTAAGATACTACTGGATTTTCCAGTATTGGGATATGAGACCACAGGGCCCCGTTTTATCAAAAGATAAAATTGATTTTATGTCAAGATAATCAATGATTAACCTCTCAAATCAACTCTAAGTCCATACACCTGACATGCCTGATGCTGTGTAAACATATGTGTGACTGCTCAGTTTTACCTTCACTGACGCCTTGTTTGATTATGTAATGTAATTTTGTGAATTGCTACCAAAAACACTTGGATATATTATAAATCAAGAAAAATCGCATCGGGCTTACTGTCGATTACTGTATCAACACTGTCACCAATGTTAGGCCTTCTCTTCTCCAACAAATTTGTCTCATGAGATTTATCGAATCGACAAAATGATGATTAGATATCAATACTTTGAAACCGTAACCAGTGTGGCTAGGAAAGTAAGGGGCTACATGCAATTCGCGTGAAGTGCAAGTCTGATTTTCCCAGAATTTCCTCCCCCACACGGTGTAATATGGAAAGCGCTATAATCTTGTAGAGGGCGCTGCTGCCATTTTTATCATTGATGCAACTACGCCACGCACCCTGATTTTATTAAGATTATATGCAACATGTTCAGTCACTATATGAGATGATGACATCACATCATGAGCAACTGCGAAAGACTTTGTATGTTATGTTCATAAATTCTTTTAGCTTGCTTGAGTGATGCTTTGTGTCCGATGTGGCAACACAAGTAAAAGCCGTACAAGATACACACAAAGTTGCAGTACTTCCCTTGAGAATGACCTCACTTTTATAAGCAAACTTTTGTGTCCCCTGGTTGGTTAGACATTCTATCTATTAATTTCTGTGAAGTTAGATTTACACTTTACTTCACTTCACTTCTGAGTATATGAACAATTTTATCAAAACAAGAAAATAAGGAGAATACAATTTCAAAGACAGGAAAAAGAATCAGTGTAATTATATAAAGAACACTATTAACAAAAAATATAGGAATTGACGGTACAAACATTTTAGAGATATGAGACGGATGAATATGAAGAAAACACCCGTGCTTTTAAGGCATAGGATTGCTTGTTTTCAAATAAAAATATTTTCTCATACTGCAATAGTGTTTACACCGTACGTACTGGCAATGATACACTCAGTCAGTCTGTCAGTAAATCATCAGATCTCAGTAAGTGAAGGCAATCGATTTATTATCTTACTTAATCTTCATTAGTGGTCACGCGACTTTTTCATGAACAGAAAATTTAAAGAGAAAATTTATGCGCGATATGGTAGTATGAGGGTACATTTTTGACATCGTGATACAACATGAGATAGGCAATATAAATTGTGCTTTCCGGTGTTTTCATGTTTGACGGGGAATACATGGGTTGACGTCTGTGCATTCTTGATTTTTTTTTTCTCTCATTTTTTATTCCAATGTTCTTTCATGGCTGTAGGTTAACTCATAGTTCCAAAATGTTGTCTTCCAGCTAAATGTTGACATATCTTACAATATAATGTTCTGAAAAAGTACTTCTTTCATGCTCTGTCATAAGTGTCCTTGAATAAGCTGATTGCCTTTAATGCTACCAGCGCTAATTATATACCTTCACGTTCTTAACCATTTATTACCGCCCAACTATACATCTTGCTAATAAAATCATCTATAAACCAAAAGATGGCTATATGTCTTATTATGGCTAGACTGTCCTATACGTATTTTGTTGTTGTTTCCTCCTTATTTTGTTCATTGTAAGTCACATTTTGATTGACAATTGTGAGACTTTGCAAAGTACTGTATTTGCATTATCAAAATATTATGATATATATGTATAATATATCATATATTTTCATATATAATATATATACATACATATATATATATATATATATATATATATATATATATATATATATATATATATATATATATATAATACACTCTACAAATTCATTACTGTATACATGACTCATGAGTGTGTTCATTCTTGAATATTCGCCTACATACTATATACGTGTTAGTTTTTTGTGTGGCAGCGTCATGGTACGAATGCATTAACCTTTTTGTAAAGATGAAGAATGTTGATGATAATAGAAATTAACATTTTTCAGGAAAGGGGTTTGATTTGTTGTGTCATTTCAAAAATCTGTGGAAGAATGTCCACATTATTTTGTTTGTCTGCTAATGTCTTTGCTGGTCTTCAACATTTTTTTTTTCCACTGAGTAATCAATTTTCTCGCTTGCGTTACGAACAAGAGTTTTCACATATGTTCCCCTTCCACCTTCATATAATTCCAAGATAGACATTAATCTATTAACGACTGTTAACTTCATAGTAGATTGCCTCGACCTAGAAATTCGGAATCTTGCTTTCATAGGTTATAATCTTAAAGAGCTAAAAATTGACGCTATATATTCAGGTACATGCATCTATATGCAATAACTCTTTTGGAAGCCCTCGTTACTTCTCAGTGAATATTACCACACGCTGGATATACATTATACAGATCTTTGCCAAATAAAATTACTGTCCATGATATTGTCAACCTGAATTTCTGAATGCCTTCGTGATTAAAGATAATGAAAAAAAAAAAGCTTCATGGTCCATCATTTCTCACCACACAGTTTTCCAGCTAGTTCGGCATGTCATTGAAAATAACCAGAGACAAAGTTGTCCAAGAACTTTATACAGCAATGCAAGAAGAGCCTCTTAGCCTGTATCGCATACCTCCCTCATAACAAAACATAAATAAACAATAACAAGGAAATCCAAGGCCATTAGCTATACCCCTCAAACAAAGTGGTATAGGTGGTGGTACAAAAGGCGCCGGGAAGTTTTCGTGAACTGCATGGCACTCTGTTCATCAAGAAGATAAGTCTATACAGCTTCGACGCCATGTCTACGTGTTGTTATCTGTCTGCTGACGTAATTTACATATTACGAGCCTTATTCAACTCCACCGAAAGAACTCCTCTCCTCATGACCACTGATCCGTTCTTCCACAACAATGGTGCCAAAGACCTATTCACTATAGAACGATACGCAGTGCGGTCACCACACTTGTATTTACAGCATAGAGATCAGTGGGTCATTTCAAAGGAGGGGGTACATAGGGTTCGTGGGCTACAGGTAGGATTAGCCTTTTACAGCTGTAGATCAACTAGACCAATACAAACCATCATGGGAAGAAAAGGACAGTCCGATGTGCTCCTCGCATTCTCAACATCCCGTGCGTAGATGACGTCATCCGAGGAAATCTACAGCGCTGTAAACATTTCGCCGTTACGGTTCATGTATTCATCTAGAAAACATATAGCTTATTGCATTGCAAAATTCAAATCAAGATTGTCAAGCCCTTGGGACATCACTTCTGACATTATACTGCCCTTATATAGTCGATACCCAACGACACGTTTCAACAGGGAATGATGGTGGTAAGGATATTACCTGCCATCTTCGTTGTCTGCCTGTGGGTCCGTGAAGCTGCGTCGTCACATTCGTCTGAATCAGGTAAAGCTTTCTATATTGTGATAAATCCGGTGGGTACACGTATCAGTTGTCACTAAGTCATATATTCTAATATACTTTGTATTTATTCATATACACATGTAGTATAAGGTCAATTTTCAGGCCTGGTGTGGTGTTTACAGATCTACAGTGCAAAATACCGTATGCCCATCCCACTTCCCCACCCCCCCCCCCCCCCTAAAAAAGATACAACGGGACACTACGCAACTATTACCGGTACTTAAAAAATAGTGAATCAATTTAAATACAATTTCAGGTGGAAACTAGTGATAACTTACATTGTATTACCCACGTCTTACACTAAACTGTGGATTGGATTTGCTTCAGTGGTCGAATAGAAATGAGGATTTTTGTAGAGCGTTACAGGAATCCCTTCCCTCCAAGTTTTGTCCATTGTGTTCACACATTGATACGCAGTTCCAAGAGCATCTAAGTGCTAAACTTGTAAGAAACAAACCTTTGACATGCTTTCTGTGCCTACTTAACCAAATCTAATTGAGTTTTCTGTAGTTATAGATAAGATGTTATGTTTTGAGACCCTGCAATAGCATTCAGGTTGTTTAATCATTTTGAAAGCTATTTATGGACATATTGTATAGTGAATGGTTTTGCAATCTAAACTTGATAGTGACAAAAACAATATTATTAATGTCGATCATACTTCAGCATAGGCATGATAGGAAAGCAAGATACATTTGCAACTTATAAATGCAAGACAATGGAGATTGATGTCTGGTATGGAAATATTCCAGTATGAAACATGCATTAGGCACTATCTGAATGATTACATGTTTATTATTTGTTATTTTATGCTGACTAATAGGCCTATCACCATCAAATCTGTGATCATCAATTCATTATCAAAGTAGTAAATCATCATACAATGTAATATACTAGAAGACAGCAAGTGATTCAAGATGGTTAAATCAATTTCTCATTCGGGAAAAATCTGTCACGCCTTTCTCATGCGCAGCGTGTGTGAGTGCACAAAAGAGTACTGCATTTAGGCAGGAAGGTGAGAGGCGCCTCCCTGATGTACAAAAAAAAAAAAAAAATGTATATGCATTATTATCTTGACTCCGGAAAATAAAGGCTGAAATTGACTACAATAATTCATCACAATTACAACAATATTTGTTCTCTCTCTCTCTCTGTCTGTATAACATCATATTTAAATTACATAATAATTAGGGGCGTCCGTACATGTACATACATGTATCATTTGGCTATGAAAAATATGTTCCTATAAAACGGTGTTTCAATGGCCTACAACACTTGTATACATTGATGTTATTCGTTCATATCTAAGTAGCAGTTTATATGTTTAAACTGAAAAACAAAGCGATGACCAAATAATCACATGTAAATTATGCGAAAAATTACTTTCATCATGCAACTTCGACGCTCCATGCACACTGATACCTCATAACTACAAATTATGTTTGTAGTTAAAACACAAGAAGGACGTTTTGTCATTTTTATTTATACATACATAGATTTATTTTTCTTTAATGTAATACGTTAGGTAATTCATGGAAGTAAATATGTTAATACCCATGCATATCATGAATATCTCTGTTTCAAAGCCATAAACTACTGTATGATCTATTCTGTCATTTTGTAGGTTATCATGATTCATGGCCCTCAGACTACTCATTTTCGTCCATATCACATCATTCGGATAGTGACTCAAGCTGGTGGAGTAGTCATGATAGTAGCTATTTCCAAGAGTGTCCAGAGCGAGAGAACCCATGTGAAAACGACGCCAATTGCTACCAATTCATGGGAGAAGTATGGTGCGTCTGTCCTATAGATACAACCGGTGAATTCTGCGAAACAGGTAAAGGAAATGATTCTTTTTCCATAACAATTCCACCTTTTTTTTCTGATCGATGAGATTATGAGTTTATACAAAATTTCGAAAATGATGACCACGCATGCCACTGTAGTTGAAAATTGCATGCATCGCAATATTACAGAATATCATGCTCTCACCGTAAAATGCTCCCGAAACCACTCTATCTTAGTAGGGAGCATTTTCATATTCTAAATATTATTATATCACTTGTTAGGAGAGAACTTGAACTTAACTATTAAAGTATAATTCAAAAGCGTCGTCATTAAACTGGCATTTGCATATCTTAACCCATTCCATACTAAATTCTGAAATCCCCATAGACTTTATACACAGGCCAAAAGGTTCCCGTATTGAACGGGTTTATGACATAATTCGTATGGTTGCCGTATTACAATTCATAAGGTAAATACAAATTAAAGGGATCGTACAGGTTAGGTTTAGACGTAACTTAAGGTTTCTAACATTTGTGTGTGTGCGTGTGTGTGCGTGTGTGTGTGAGTGTGTGAGATAATGAGAAACCTCATGAAATATATGAAAGAGCATGTACACTACATTGTAATTTCAAGAGAGATTCAACGTTTACTTGATATAGTTTTTAAAGATATCCAAACCAGAGCAGTCCTAATATTAGGTGGAACCCACCTTTAATTGGGATCGCAGCGACTTTGTTTCACTTGTTTTTAGATGTCTTAGCCATTCCAAAACCGATTTTCATCATATAATTATAAACTTTGAATTCCTCTTAAGGATGTAGGATAGCTCTGTATTATTTCATGTGGTTTCTTGGTATATCGCAGAAAGTTAAAGCTCCACTAATACTGTACCATGTTTTTAACATGTATGAGTTGTATTTCTTTGTATTCAGGCATCTCTCTTTACTACAAAATGTAACCAGTAAGGCTCGTGTCCGTATTCATCTACTTGAATCTTATTCTTTTTTTTTTTTGTCCTACTCCAAATGTTTCTCTTTCTACTACTTGAAGCCGTATTTTTTTTAACCATTCAAAAAAACACATACAAAAAATGTTGCTACACCTTTACTTCAACAGTAGAGTGTAAATTAGCACAATGCATTTTCTTTTCTGTTTTTATCTCGCCTTGATCCCCATTCAGCCAAACTGAAACTGCAACTTTAAGTCAAAATCTCCTGATATTCTTCCCACTGTCTAATGTAGAGTACGATTTCTGTATCGAGGAGGAGCCGTGCCTTAATGGAGGAACGTGCATCACCACGTACGACTTTTACGAATGCGAGTGCCCAGACGGTTTTCACGGATACAGCTGTGGTAGGTAAAGTTTGTGAATTTCGGAAAATAAGTGAAGGACGACTAGTATTTCTTTGTCTTTTGTCGCCGTTCTACCATCGAAGCTGACCATTAAATGAGTGCACTTTGCTTCGTCACTGTGCAAGCAAATACCTCATATAGTTCTGTTACTCGTTCATGATGCTCGTTCTTGGGGCAAATTAGGTTTACTTGCAACAGCACTAAAAGTGCAAAAACGTATTTTAAAAAGATAGTAGAAACGGGTGGTGGGAGCCATGTTGGAAAATGTATGTTACTCGTTTTCAATAACACCAAATTGTTTCCACACATTTATTGTCATACTGTAGTAACGAATGATAAAATACAAATGTGTATTAGTGACTGATGTATGAGGCACATACTCAAGCGCGGACACAACACCGACTGTGCTAAACCTGTAAGCTCACACGCACGCATGCATGCAATTGAATAAGCTTGTTGGCATAGCAGCTCTGGGCATGATTGCCGTTTCCATTTCTGTCAATGTTTTCCCGCTGCAGAGTTTGAAGACTGTCCAGAGGAAGAATGTGAGAACGATGGCTACTGCGAAGTCGATAGCTACGGCGAGAAATTTTGCGAGTGTCAGATTGGTTACGGCGGCTCTTACTGTGGTAACTGATTCTTCATTCATGTTTTCACGCCGTATTATTGTACACGCCCATTTTTGTGAATTCATAAAGCATAGATTAGAATCATTAATGGAATAATGTAAAACTCTTTGCCGAAATAAAGCTTACTGCCATGTCATTAAATGTTCTGTTTTTACCACGAAATGTCAATAATTCAATAATATTTGGCATGTGACGGTGAGGTAAACTAGTGTTCTTTTATTTTCTATGTTAGCAAAGAGTTAACATCCTTTCAATACGGTTAGCACGTAGGTTCAATGTTTATGAATACTGATTATATATATATATATATATATATATATATATATATATATATTCATTTATTTATTCATTTATTCATTTATTATATAAACAGTATATATATATATATATATATTATCACAAAGGCTACTCTTTTCCCAACCACCATTCCATTCAATTAAAAACCTCATGGAGTCGATGATTAATGCCTTCATCTTTGGCGAACTCATTAGACGATTTCGTTCGATTCCCTAGATTTGCTTCACAAGTCAACAAGATGTACAACTGTATGACAGACGTGCATCTTTTTCTCGCATGTTGTATATGATATGCTTCTTCAAATCTACTATATTACCTTCAGAGATTGAAGCTTGTCCATACATTGGCGACGAGTGTGGGGTGCACGGCTACTGTGAAGAAGATAACAATGGCGAACTCTACTGCGAGTGCGACGCTGGCTATACTGGAACATATTGTGGTAAATACAGTGCGGAAGTTTGAATCATTCTAATCGTTTCAACCCCCTTGCCGTTTTAAAATTTGATCATAGTTATTCTGTCCTCTGTAACGTATCTTAATGATCAGAATAGACAATTCTGCCACTGGAAAGGTATATGTAACTGTTATCTATGGTCCATTTTAAAAAAGGACATTTCTACAAGTCATTTTGATCATATTTCTTGATGAAAATTAATGGTTATGCCGCATTCCTTGTGTAGATGTCTGCTTTCGCGTGATTTTTGTTTGTCAGGACAGTGTGATCACTGTATCATCATGACAATTTCACTCTGTCTTAGGTTCTGATAAAGTATTTATTGCTCCACCAATCGATTTGCTATCATAATGTGCAATAACAGGCGAACAAGTAAGACAGTACAGTACTAACCAATACAAGTATTTAAAAGAAAAAATAGATTTTATAGTGCTATATGAAAAAAATTAATTCGCTATTGACCCACACATTTCCAACCTTATAGATAAGTCTTAAGATAATGTCTCTTTTTATTAAGTTTAGGTAGGTTTGAACTCTAAGAACAAGGGAGACACAAGTTGGTCGGACATGATTGGCAGCATAGTATTTCACATTGGCAATGAATCTTTCATTTTTTATCTCTCTTGCGAGTTCTGTCTCCACAGTAATAGTGATCGGTTATATTTCAAATCCTTCTCGAATGACTTTGAGATAACTTTTGTTCTTTCGTTGTGTACTTCTTTCCAAGATGAAGTCGACGTATGTTCTGACAACATCTGCAATAACGGTGACTGCGTAACATCAATCTCGGACCCGTCTGCAGCGTCCTACTGCCTGTGCGACGTTGGATGGTCTGGCGCCTTCTGCGGTATAACGTGACACAAGTTTTATGAAACTTTTGTGAAACTTTTAACGAATAATGGGACGTGATCGCGGAATTTATCATCAAGCCCCCCCCCCCCCCCCGTCTGTCAGTCTTTATGTTTGTCTGTCTGTCTCTCCCTCCCAGCCTAGCTCTCTCTTCTCTCTCTCTCTCTCTCTCTTTCTTTCTCTCGTAATAGTACTTCATAAATAAGTCTGTAGAGATCATGGTTTCTTTTTCTTTTATCTTGAAACATTTTGAAGGCCATTTTAACTCATCCTATGTTTAGCCTAGTACAAAAGGAGAGATCTTATCAAACGCATTACCAAGCACTAAATGTTTCAATCACAAGATCTTTAACATAATACCTCTAATTCCTTTAGTTATTAAGGCTATAAAGTCATCATTGGTGTTACTTTTATATATGTATGTATGTATGTATAGTACCTAAAAGAGAAGAGAAAAAAATACTGTGATGAAAAGAAAAGTATATGCATAAAGAAAAGTAGCTGAAAGTAACAAAGTGCTCTCAAAAGCTCCCAGTTCACTGTTTCATACTACGGGAAATTACAATTTCTTGAATCTCACCACCTTTTCATTCACAGATATATCCATTGGTCTTCAGATCTGTTACAACACAACTTGTGAACTGTCTGGCAGTTGCCTGATGGATTATAGCGAACCTGTATTGTACTACTGCCTATGTGACAACGGTTGGACGGGCGAGCATTGTGGTAAGTCACACATCTTCCAACCCCGCTCCCTTCCTCTCAATGTATGTATGTATGTATGTATGTATGTATGTATGTATCTATCTATCTATCTATCTATCTATCTATCTATCTACTAGTATTTCTCCCTCACGCGCTCTCTCCCTCTTTCTTTTATCCTATCTCTATCTACTCCCTTCTCCCATCTTTACTATCTCCTTCCCTCACTCGACACCCCTCCCCATCCAACCTCTCTCCCTCCTTCCCAGCCCTTTTCTATTATTTTCCTCTCTTTCTTTCTGTTTGTTTGTTTGATATAGTCGTTATATTTTGCAGGGAAGGTCTCTTTGTGACGTTTGTTGAAAGTAAAGTACTGCATAGTGGTTGAAAATTCCGACCTGAATCTCACAGTCATGAGAACTGGATCATTTTGCAGAAACTTTGACGTATTCACAGGAACTTTATATTCCTTAGCTGGAGTTACATGAATTCTTGAACCTGGGCAGCCTAGCAAAACTTGACAGACATAAACGATATAGTTGTAGTTGATTTGGCTTTCTTCTTTTTTCTATTGTAGAATTAAGCTGATGCGGGAAATAAATAATGCCTATAACACAAAGAAACTGGAAAAATGAAGTTTACATTTATGCTCATGTAGGGAAATGAACAATGGAAAACTGCTGACTTCATGTGATTACACAAAAAGTGATATCTATATAGACGTATGGAATGTCACAAGCTCTTCTTTTTAAACGAGATATCACCAAAAAAAAAATGCAAACTTTAAGCTAAATCATGAGTAATTGTGCTTTATATTCACCTATGTCTTAGAGTTATACCTGTTAACCATGTCATCATCATTGACAACTTTATTGTTACTGATGTCTATGGAAATATATACAGGGGTAAGTTGAGAATTTGTTTGACACACATGAACAGCTGTGCCACGCGCACAGCACGGTGAGAAAGATAGCTTCAAACGTGGCTTTTTATTTGTAAGACTAATCGCTTGGCAAGACACAAGCGATATAGTTTCCCTTGCCCTGCTGCATTCTCAACCACTATCGAATAAGTCCATGGCGCGTTGTATAATCTAAAACCTTACCCCGGAAGCCATGTCAAAGGCTACAAGAAAAACGAGGTTGATTATTATTAAGTAATCACAAACTTATATTAATGTTTGTAAATACAGTCTAAATAGGCCTACTCCGAGGTTGTAGGACATTGTTTTTATTTTTTTTTTCATCGAATTTCTAGGAAACAAGTAATTCACGTTCCTTAATTCTGTCAAATATTGTATTTTCGTCGATAAAAGTGGGGAACTCATTTTCCATTTCCATTCATCTACAAAGTATGCCTTGCTGTTTGTTAGTATATCTTTGTTTGTATGGTGCGCTAATGACAACAGAAACGGCGATATCTACAGTGTGCGACACACAAGACCCGTGTCTGAATGGAGGCTCATGTCGTAACGTTGGAGTGAGTGATTTCTTCTGCTCATGTCCTTCCGTATGGTCTGGAGAACGCTGTGATATATCTTGTGAGTATCATTTAACCCTCCCTTTCAACCTTTCAAGTTCTGGGAGGGGGTATTTTTTGCTGCAAATATCGCCATCTTGTCCTAATTAAGCTGAGAACCCTTGAATAATTATCATTGCATATCTTATTTGGGAAATAGACTGCAGGAACTGACTACATTGTACATTAAATCTGTACGAAGTCAGACCCACTCCCGCCCCCTCCCTCCTTAAAAAAAAAGGAATAAAATTGCGTGTATTTTTGTCAATTCGAGAAAGACAGGAACTTACATTTTCTCAGATCTGTTAGCAATTTGAAGGGATAGTATAGAATTGGTTGAGGTGAGGATTGGCCTTTTAACTTTTTGTGCGATACCAAGAAACTACTCTATATGAAATAGAACAGAGCATACCATTCTTAGAGGAATTTAAAGTTTCTTTGATGCAAATCGGTTTTGGAATGGCTGAGACGTCCAAAAACGAAATAAAACAAAAGCATCATAATAAAAAGTGGGTCCCACCTTTTATTCAGGTCACTCTGTTTTGGGTATATCAGAACCAATTTTCATCAAGTAAACTTTATTTTTTTATAGAATTGCAGGCCCTTTCATATTTCATAAGAGGGTTCTCATTATCTCACAAAAAAAAAAAATGTTAGAAACCTGAAGTTAGGTCTTAACCAAACTATACGACCCCTTTAAGTACCAGTGAGTTATGAATTAATCACTTGAGAGAATTTCGAAAAATAAGTTTGCATAGCAGTAAAGGGCTCCGAATGATTTTTTAAACTAATGAAACTTTAGAAATGAATCATGCATCAGATTCACAATGAAAGACACTTTACCAAATCGATTAAAAATGATTTCTGAGACTTTATGTGTTAGTATATAGGTTCAGTTAACTTGCAATAACAAACTCGGCTCACGCTAGCTGCTGATTAACCTCTGCCACAAATCTTCCGAAGAAAGCAAAAGAAACTGCTTTATTTGCTGAAGTTATTAACAGAATGATATCAACAGGTTCTGTTCCTACTACCTATTACTCCTACCAATTCACTCTGAAAGTCATTAAAGAGCCTGATCATTTTTAAATGAAAAAAAAAAACAATTATACGGAGCCAGATCTGAAAAAATCAAACTGCGATTTCTGTTTTTTGGTGTTTTTTTTTTTTTTTTTGAGGGGAGGAGATGGAAAATGCGTCATGAAACGGTTTTTTTTTCAAACGTTTATTTTCATTTGCAGTAATAAACGACCCATGCGACCAGGACCCTTGTGAAAATGGAGGCACTTGTGTATATCTTGGCGCCTCGTATAATTCAAACTTCGTGTGCTACTGTCTAGACGGGTTTACGGGATCCCAATGTGAATCAGGTATTAGTATATTTTGGTTTCGACTTTTAGCTTAAGCATCATATTGGGTTATCATGCAGACATAAAACTCTATAGAGACATTCTGTTGGAAATTACTCACTAGGGGACAAGTAATGGCTGTGGGAGCAAAATAATGAACCCTCACATTTTGCAGTTAAAAAAAAAATGCAGTAATACGACACAATTCTAACAAATACTCTTCCCTACACATGCTTTGCTTTACCTTTGATATGAAGTGATTGTAGATCTGTGTCGGATATGAAATGCATCCACAGATCATTGATTGTCTTTAAAAAGAAATAAAAGTTTCATTTTAAGAAGTCCCTTGATGAGTTCTATGAGCTGCATTTACAATGTACACTTTCCTCAGCATGATTATGTGTGACAGCGAATCACGTATTTCCGATTCGATCGTGTTTATTTGTTTGTTTGTTTGTTTGGTTGGTTGGTTGGTTGGTTGGTTGGTTGGTTGGTTGGTTTTTTGTTTTGTTTTGTACTACAAACTGCTGGTAACTCTAAATCGACTCTTATGTAATTTTATGAAGTCTAATACTTCTGTACGATATTAGTAGAAATCAAACTACGCTTTAGGCTGTTTTTTTTTTTTTATTCCCCTGTATACTACGATACATGTCTCAGAGGTCCAGGACCCTTGTTCACAGCATTATTGTCTGAACGACGGAACGTGCATCGCGAGCGGAGGTACCGCCTTTTGCATCTGCACAGACGATTTCACTGGAAAATTCTGTAATATCTGTGAGTAAAAATGAAATGTGATCATAAGTTAATTGGGTGAAATTGCGCAGCTACAATGATTTATCTTCTAAAATGTCTAAGGAAAGATGCAAGTATTTTCCTGCAAGTGATGAACATAATGATAAACGACCATGGTTCTGATTCACTTAGCAATTTTCACGCTGGTGATGTTGAATGCCTTCTATTCTGATGCTATTGATGGAAGAAACTTGCTGTCTTTATCACCCATGATTTTAATAGTAAACATAAACCTTGCATCCTTGATCTGCTGCTTAATAATTTAATCAGCTGCATGTGAGCATTGTATCAAAGTTTATGGATGCTTTCATTTGTGACCATGTAGCGACAATTAGGGGCCTACTGAACGAACTCAAGAAATATGTCCACGATTAAACGTATCCTTGGATTGGATAGATTTAATGCATCAAAATCAAACAAAATTGCATGTGATTTTAAAATCATTGTGACGGAATTGAGTTTGTTATTAGATACACGATCAATGCGTTCTGATGTTTGATTTTCTTGCTTTAATTTTTTGGGAGTTTAATTCGGAAGCATACATTTATAAGTAATATCTTACATGCGTGCATACATGTTTAAGTCCATAAAACAATTATGCATAACCATAATATGTTACCACAATGCCTTTAAAAAAGTTGCAGTCATTGGAGCCGAGAAAAATCTCAAATTTAAAGCGCTAATGACTTTCTCCCCTTTTCATTGGTATTAAAGTTTTAGGGGAGAATTTGCCAAATCATAATAAGAAAACTCAGTTTGTGGAAAATTGAAGAGCGACAAATTCATAGAATTGATTTTAAAAAATGAACCATTGTGTATATATATATATATATATATATATATATATACACATTATCATATATATATGTATATATGCACATTATCATGAATGCGTATTCATTCAATGCTTATGTGTTTATATATGAAACTTTACCAGCTTCAAGCTCTTCGAACAATTTGTGTGCCAACAATCCATGCCTTAACAACGGTGTCTGCGTACCATCTGAAAGTGGCTTCTACTGCGTCTGCCTCTCCGACTGGACCGGCGAGCTCTGCGGTGAGAATGTTGGTCTCGGGGTTTTGTTTTTGTTTTTTTCACAAGAACTCCTTTGTACAAGTGCTTATTATTATATATGTTTTTATATATATGAATTTATTATCGTGAGTGTAAAAGGACAAATAAGTTGCATTTCTCCCAAAGTTTCTAAAGATATGTTTGTAGCAAGTTGTAATCTGCAGTTTCGAACCTGAAGCGGTTAAACTTCAAAGAATCAATGGATGTTGTTTTGGTGTCAAAATCATTATCACACTGTGCGAAATCATCGAGAGACCGTCAGACCAATGTCTTAACTACCACCTGCCCAATTTAGGAAGTATATTATCAAAACTTTTAAATTGATCTCTTGTGTTTAAAGGGATAGTACAGTTTTGGTTGAGATGAGAATTAGGCTTTTAAATTTTGGCAAGATACCAAGAAAACACTTATGATATAGTACAGAGCCTACCGTTTTAAGAGGAATTCAAAGTTTATTTGATGAAAATCGGGTTTGAAATAACTGAAACATCCAAAAACAAAGTAAAACAAAGCGATCGTTACAAAGTGTGGGTCCCACACTTTACTAGAATCGTTCTTTTTTGGATATCTCGGCCATTTCAAAACCTGTTTTTATCAAATAAACATTGAATTCCTCATAAAATTGCATGCTCTTTCATATTTCATATGAGATTTCTCATTATCTCACCTAAAAATGTTAGAAACCTGAAATTAGGTCTCAACCAGAACTGTACGATCCCTTTAACCGCCTCGTCTCCTGCATAATTGACAAAACTGCAAAAAGTAAACCGAACCAAACTTTATTCACGTTACTCTGAAACGCGTTTGCTGATGTTTTTCTTTCGTAATCCTAAAAATATGGCAAGTTTTAGTCTGCAGTTTCCGATCTTACGGTTAAATCTCATCGGAGGTGTGTTGTTTGGGAATGTCCTAATCCTTATGAGGCAGTATGAAACCATTAATCACATGAATGATGTGGGGGAATTTCTGGTGTCTTACTAGATCACCACCATTAACCTATATTGATGAGCATTTAAGATACATCAGACTAACTACATCTAAACGTGAACTTGAGCGTGTTTTTCTCTAGTATATGTTTAATTTCTGTCATACCTTTTTTTTTTCCAACATCATCAATTCTTAAGAATTTCTCGTCGCACATCGCGGCATGGATAGATAAAACAAACAGATGACAAAGACATTATAGTAAGACGAGAAAAATAAGATATCAGAATATTTGAATGTTTTTGTAAGCGTATGTCGTATGATACGTAGTGGTATTTTTTTTTTTTTTTACTTTCACACCAACTTTGAATCAGAGTCCCTCAAACGGATTTAATGGATGAATCCTCTCTACAGACAAACTGAGTTACACTGTAAAAGTTATTTATATAATCGGCAATAAGATCTATATATGTGTTGTTATAGCGGGCCTTCTGCATTTTACATGCACTTTGAAATGAAAACCCCATCCTTATGTCACCTTGTCCTCTTTTCCTTGATGTAAAAAAAAAACAAAAACAACAACAACAACAGATAAGGCAGCCGTGAACTTCTGCGTCACCGATCCCTGTCAGAATGAGGCGGTCTGTATGTCGTACCCAAACGGGCACGTCTGCGTGTGTAAAATCGGCTGGATTGGTGACTATTGCGGTAAGAAAGGAAATGAAGGAACTAGGTCCAGCAAAGTTGGCAGAGCACTGCGGAATGTTGGGCAGTGTGTTGGGAGGACCCTTTTTCAATCTAGCAGGCATTGCCGACCTACCAACAAATCAGAATGCCCCTTTATAGCGTAGGCGACTGACGGCTAAGTCAGTGCTCACAAGATTTCTCACATCCAATGTGATGTCTACAGACTTTGGTGTTTATCGAACATAAGGCTGTCAAATGTAAAAACTATGTTTTGTAATGCACACTTTGTATCAAAATCATCTCACGGAGCTATTACAATTCTTAGAGTAATAGATTGACATATGTTAAAAAATATGAATTTTATGATGAAATCACAATGTGTGATAATGGTTTTGTTTGTAACAAAGAGAGCAATCAGGTGCAAGTTTCTTCACTTTGTCTCCCTCTACAAATTAAATATATATGAATAATATCTTTCTTTCAAAGAGGGTAATATTGGGAAGGCGTAATACGTTCTCCACATTGGTACTATTATTTTCTCATGATTGGACACAATGTATGCATGCGAGTTGGAGAGTTAGTTTTATAGAAATATAATAATATACCTTGTCATCTGCACTCCACATTCGTATGTTTACACAGAGATAGCACTGTCTCAGGCGTGCGAGAATCTGGATCCCTGTGACAACGGGGCCGAGTGTCACAACTACGGGCTCGATGGCTACTGGTGTGAATGCACGGACGGCTGGGAGGGCACCAATTGCGAAACAGGTCACTCATTCCTGCCTTTTGTCTCTGTTGAGAACAGGTTTAATGTTTTCTAAAAACAGGTTTCACGTAACACATAACGATTATGGCAAGAACGCATACAGGTGCAACAATGCAATGAATGTTATCTTCTAAAGAGACTGCGGAAGTAGTCTTCATTTTTAATGGATACAGTCAGAGCTAGTTCACAGAATTCTCAAGAGAAGTCTAAGCCATTTTCTCAAGTTAAATGCAACAGACCATTCCCATGCTTGCCTGTATGTGAGTCAGCACATTGCCTATCCATATTTCCGAGGTTCGGTGCTGAATCTGTTATAATGATTTATTGTAAGTCAAACCTGTCTATAGCGGCCACCCAAAGGAAAGAAAAAATATGGCTATCATAAACATGGTCGTTGACACGTTATTTTTTTTTCTCTCGGAGGGAATTGTTTTTAGTGGTCGTTTACGGCAGGTGGACGCAGCAGACAGGTGACCGCTATGGCAGGTTTGACTGTAGTTATTATCATTCTTTCATAAGGCTGCCACGTGAGCTCCAGAGTCTTCCTGTAAATCATTTGTTTCGGTTGCAGATTTTCAAACGCCTCGTTTTTGATAGAGTGACACGACAATTGCTCCTGCGATAATTGCCCTGGTCTCATTTTCTCCGAGGACGAAGGGTTCTGGTTTTGGGTTGGAGAGGATTACAGGTTTAGTTTGATGTGAGAGTTAGGATTAGGGAGAGATTAATGCTTGTTGGTATAGAATCTACGTTTGGTTTTATAGCATGCAGATAGTTTATGGGAGCAATTGTCGCCAGGAGCAAATGTCGTGGAACCATTATTGTTAGATGTTTAACAGATACAGATTCACTTATTCCGTACACATCGCGTATCAGGTTAAAGGAACATGGTTGGAATATATTTCATTGTAAGTTGTCACGACTGAAAAAAAAAAGAAAAATGACATCTAGACATTCAACTTCCTCTCAACAATTTATTATGCAGATTTTGATGAATGCCTGTATGACGATATCGACTGTAACGAAGGAGATTGTGTCAACACTGAGGGTTCCTTCTACTGCGATTGTCCACGAAACTGGGCAGGCTACCACTGCGGTATGGATGTGACTGGAGTACACGGTCCTTATGTCGTCATATTCTAAAAACACGCCCTTTTAAACCGAGGGTGCAGCTAAACAATCTTCACGAGCAATTACATATATCATGTTTTACTTTAATACTAACAACTATATTGTGCTGCAAGGAAATCAGTATTATGATTGTATTGGTCATGCATTACGTAGCGCATGGCATGCTTCTGTGCTGCATATTAACAGTATCTTGAAAGTGAGCGTTATTCCGAAATTCATCGTTAACCACCACAACTCTGCCACTGCTTCTACGTTTTCAATTGTTTACTCTCATTAACTGCAAATATGATAGAAGCATCACTTCCACTGTCTCTTCTCTGATTATTTAAACTTTTTTCAAAAGTAATTATATGCATTGCCCTGATATTGACCATTGTAATTTCGGTCGTTATTGTTGTTGTTAACCCTCGTTCTTATAGTACTTTCACTGCCACTAGAGTGATTCGCAGTATTTCCACTATATTACAACTACTTTGATGCTATTGGTTTCGACGACTTTCTTTCCTAGTACCTTCGTAGTACCTTAGAAAAAACAAAAGAACAAATAAATAAATAGATAAATATATATATATATATATATATATATATATATATATATATATATATATATATATATATGTGTGTGTGTATATGTATATATATATATATATATATATATATATATATATATATAATTTTTGCTGTCCACTTTTTTACAGAACACCAGTTACCCTTCTGCTTGACGAATCCCTGCCTCAATGGAGGCACGTGCACAGATGAGCCCGGGAACCTGACCGAGTACAGCTGCGACTGTCCAGAAGAGTGGGAAGGCTTCGACTGCCAAATCGGTACTACATCTAAAGAGACGTTAGCTCATTATGCTATCCACCACATCTTCGGCAAAAACGTTAATCAACTGAATGGCTCTGCTAAAACGTTTTGTGGAATGACTTTTCAACGTTTTGGAGTGATTCTTAATGCATTTTTTTTATTACTCCTTTCTCAGATACAGATGAATGCATGCAATCAAAGATATGTGGAGAAAATGGGATCTGTGAAAATACCGAGGGATCGTTCACCTGCACGTGCATAGATGGCTGGGTGGGAGATTCGTGCGACACTGAAGGTAAATTTCTTTGTCGCATAGAATAGTTTTCTCTACAGGATTGAGATACATGTTGTCTCCGTGGATGTTTTTGTTGTATTTAAATTCGTTTCTGCTACGATGCACTTATCAAATGTTTGCAGGGGTTATGATATGAGGCTCAACCACTCTCTCGTGCTCGGTGTTTGGAATTACTCGCAACTCTAGTCCCACTGTTGTGTCCAGGTCGCAGTGTTTTAATGATGGACGAATATTTTGATGCTTTGTAGACATACAGGAAATTGCCTCAAATATCACCATATACCACAATGTGAAATTGTTATTGTTTCTGAAATAGATGCAATCCATTCAATTTATGCTCCAGTAAGCAGTAGAATAGTGTGAAGTTGTTTTTGTTTCTTCTTTGCATACATATCAACAAATCACATTTAACACCTCCTCCTGTCAATACACAATCTTATGGTTCACGGGCTTTTCAGTCAGCATCGCCTCAACTCTGGAACAGTTTACCTGAATGCCTGAAACAAACAGACTCAGTAGACAATTTTAAATCCATGTTAAAAACTTATTTGTTTATTGAGGCGTACATATGACTATGACTCATGTCTTATACCGTCTCTGAAACTGTACCTTCTTCTTCTTTCTCTCTTTTCTTTCCTCTTCTTCCCTTTCTATTTTTACCCGTAGCGATTAGAGACATTTCATTTGATAACGTGCTATATGAATGTGAATTATTATTATTATATCTTCATCTATGCATTTGAAGGTTGCCTTTTTAATTCAAATTCGATAGTCAATTCAGCACTTCAATTTCTTTATCTATGTGTCATCTTAATTTCTGATGCTCTCTTTCTTCATTCATCCGTTACTTTGACCCTATGGAAGAACTGTATTGCTACTGAGAGGCAACTAATGTTTGCCTATATGCTGAAGTATTCTTGTGTTGTTTTGTTTTATCCGCAGACTGAATACAAATTCACGTATGCCTATCACAGCAAATATAAGTTATAAACAATCAGAAGTAATCAACGTTTAGCTAAGTTTTGAAATACATTAAATGATGTCTAAACAGATCACTGCTGCCATTTTGAGATTATTTTTTTTTTCTTTCTTGTCTATCGGATTCCCTTGAAATGTTTCAATGATTTATTTCCTTTTCACCTTATGCAGTTGTGGCTTCAAATGCTGCTGTCAGTACAGGTAGGGTATATTGGATAAGTTTTTCCTGTCAAATATGAACTATTTTTCAGAAAGCGGATTACAAGTGATGACCGGTGGCTGTTTTCACTTACCCTTACTTCTTATTTTCTACAGATTTTTTCATGTTTTTGCAAATTCTCAGATGTCCCTATGGTAGCAAATCTGTAAATATTTTAGAGAAAAAAGATTTTAATCCCAAAATGAGTACCTGCGTTATCATCAATTTGAGATATTTGCGATTAAAGCAGGTTAAACAAAGAAACTGATAAGAAAATATTGATACATCCAAAAAAAAAATCCAGACTACTCATTGTTATGTAACAAATGAGAAATTACCGGAAATGTTTTATTTTGCTCCTTTTGATGATGGATTTACTAAAATTGTGGTATTTTTTTTTTAATCTACATTTTCATGTCGTGAGTCCGGCAACAACTAATGGACTAGCATTACTGTCAATCAAATGCATCACAGCTGTTCACTCAGCAAGTAATGGTTATGTTCACCGACTGAAATCTTAAAGATTCGCTGCAATTATACAATATTACTATCAAAAAAGATAATATATGTAGGTCCTACTTAAATCAGAACCTTATACATTTATCAGATTATTAGGCCTGTTTTTTTGTTATCTTGTTCGCACAACTCAAAATTGTGTTAGCATGTGAATGACGTCTGTCCTATGATTATCTAAAAATGTAAGCACGTTGTTAAAATAATATCGTCACCATTTTCTTCACAGAAACCATAATCATCATCGGTGCGAGTGCTGGAGGGGTGTTTATCGTGATCGTCTTTTTCATAGCAATCTCCGTCTGTATCTGCGCGAGGTAAGTCACAAGGAATACTTCAAGAAAGAATTATCTGTAGTAACAGGATGTATAAATTCCCAACTGTAGTGACCAGGGTTGGGTCCGGTAGACACGAGAGGTTAGGGGAGGGAGTGATTCTATTCATTTTGCTACATGTAAGTATATTTATATGTGATGTGTGTGTGTGTGTGTGTGTGTGGTATAACATGTTTTTACAAGTTTGCTTATTATAAAAGATTTGTTTGACTTAAATTTCGCCTTTTATAATAAAATTTCGACAAGGGAAATAGAAAAATTTTGTAATCTCTCTGTGGCACTAAAATATGTCACTTCTTTATTGTATGAAGTCCAATAAGAAACCAATCAGTTGTCGTTCAGAACTGTCAATGCATAGCCATATTTTACGCTTGTTTCGATGTAATAATGCATGAAATGTGATGCAAAGAAAGCAGCCGCAAATTAATTATTGGAAAACGATAAGCATCACTCTTGTTTTGAACATTGACTCATTATTTGTATGAAGGCATCATTCTTCCAAGTCGCCTGCCGGCACAGTCCAAGTCGCCCATAATAGCTACCAAAATCCGCAACCGTACCACACCAACCAGTCCTTCGTGGGGGATTGCATAGACGTACCTCCACCTTACCAACCGCCGCCTTCAAAGCCGCCGTCGAAGATCGTGACAAACAACGTCGACTCGACCGCATATGCTTACGAAGTGCCGCTGCCGTCTCCTACTCCGCCGCAGTACATGTCGATGCGTATGTCGCAGCCTCCCATCCCGCCGGCGCCTGCTGACCAAGAGTACTTGGAACCCAACTCTCAGACGCCAGTCGCCACAGGGTCCACGGCACCTGGCGTATCTGGCTATACATCACTGGATCATAACAACGATCACCTCTATGAGGCACTGAATGACATATCCCAGCCTCCAGGAGAAAATAGCTATATAAACATAGAACAATAGAAAGGTTTCATTTTACCAACCTCAGAAATATGTTGTTAAGAAGTTCAGTCTGTATCTTTACAAACAAAATATTTTATGGTGCTGTGACAGAAAGTGTCTTCTAAAAGCCATAACAATATTATGAACGTAACCACAAATGTATCACTTCACGATGGCTTAACCTAGGTCACACTAGTACCAGATCAGTGGTCGTATCGGTCACTTCTGAACCCGGTAACATCTGGGATAATGTGATGACCTTTGCTCAAGACATAGGTTATAAGTTTTGCAACAATGTCATGATATTTCTGATCAAGGCTCTTCCACTGTCACAAACTTGTCCCATATGTATTCTTCCATGACCTTGCGAATACATTCTGACAGAGGGTTGCATGAATGTTTAGATATATAATAGAGGGGGAGAGCATTGTGCGTGTGCTACTTTGTGTGTGTTTGGGTTGTGCTTTTGACTAGGAGGATCTAAATCCATTACGAAACAATATAACGACAATTCGTCAGCCAAAATTACAAACAACGGCTAAGAAAAAAAAAAAACATTATCTTTCATTATCGAAGCGGTGGGCCTGAAACTCGAGACTCAGGAACCGCTACAAAAAAGAAAGTCATTTTCAACATTGTTATCATATTTATCACTGACTTACATTATTTCATGCGACTAACGAAAACAATAAATAGGGTTGATGCTTCAGTGAAAGCTTAATACGTCTGATATATAGCTATTTATGTATAAAGCGCCTTACCCTTTTGAAAAGGTGCTATACAATTACGTAAGTTATTACAATGTATGTAAGTTATTATACAATGTACGTATTTATGTGTTTATTGGATTTTTATCTTGAAAGCTGTCACAATAGGCGGCTGTCACACGTGTATGGTTTTTCTTTGATTAATTCACAATACAAACCAAACTTATCTGCCGGCTATCAAAAACAACAACAACAACAACAACAACAACATTAATCACTGTACGATACTAAACTAGAATTTTCTCAATCTCCGTTTCACTCTGGCTATCAGATGTCGAGCTGTGCGAAGATACAGCCAAAGCGCATTTTTAAAGGGGCATCGCAGACGATTTTCATAATTGCACATCATGTAGTACATAAATCGACAGCTCCATGTATAGATTCATGGAATTTATTGTGGTCCTTGAGCAGAGAAACCAATACACTGAAAATCTTAAACAAATTAAACTGCACAGTGTTGATGACATCAGAGCCTTACATATTTCTGAAATGTAAGAAGCAGTGTAATTCCATTACATTACCACTTACTCAAGAAGTTCACCTGTGAAGAATCCATGCATGCCTTCTTCTTTTGTTCTGCTTCTTTGAGCCAAAACTCGTGCAATCTTAAAGCGAGGCTGCCATGTCATCATCCTTGCCCATTGCAATTTGTTATAAATTTTGAAAACATTCTTATTCCTCATCCCAATCACTATAGATTCTGAAACTCTGTACTCAGTTTAACTAATTCATAGATGTTCAAAATGATGTATAAGTATGAAAATCATCCGGAAGTCCCCATCAAAGACCTACCTTGTATATAGCCATATTGGAGAAGAGTTGCACGAAAAAGGAGACTTTCTTTTTTCTTTCCACTAAGGCTTAGTCATCCTTCACTGATCTCTTTTGCCCCCGTCCAGCAGCAATATGTCTGTATTATGTTTATGTTTTTTGTCTTCTGATATGTTTACAATTTTATTTTTGTTTAAAATCTTGTCATTACCCAAAGGGTTAAAATGAATTTTACATGGCGATTGCCACTAATAAAAAGTCTATGATATGCGTAAACTACTTGTCTAATAGTGTACAGGATTTACTACTTTGTTGTGGTTTTCGAATGTATATTGGAAAAAATAAAACCTTATGTTGGGGAACGACAGTACGGTATAACGTAACCGTCTCCTAGGCTGTACTCAGGAAACTTACACACGCACACACACAAACAAACATACACACGCACATGACCATTGTATACATGTAGTATATATACAATATGTATATATGATTATTATATATCATACATAATATGAAAATACTTACCTGATGCCCGCACAGGTAAGTATTTTCATATAGATCTGCACATGTACCTTTTGACATACACAAATATGCATGCAGAGAGAACTTTGGACAGCTACACTGCTTGTCTGTACCTGTTTAATTACACGTAATGCAAGCCTACATACATCAAAAACCTGTTCGATCTTAAAAGGACAAAGCAAAAAGAACAACAACAACAAATACATAAAGAAGAAGCAGAAAAGGCTCGGCTTTGACAATAATACACCCTGGAGGGTTTTGAAACAACTACGGAAACACGGTTGTTGTTGAAAAATGTCGTATAAACTATCTACCACGTCGTGAGAGCCAATTAAAAGGTACCATCCCCGGGGTAACATCATAGAGATATACAACCTATTACACGTATGATGTATGGCGCGCATATTTCTTTAAAGTACGGTGAACGAGACATTAAAATCAAGAAAATCATATAAAAGAAGGTGTCAAAGCAGAGGGAAATGTCTCCTAAAACAGATTTTTAATGTGACTTATTAAAAGATATTCGCGCCACTGGGAAATCGCGAGTTAAAACTGACTGATTTGCTTCACTGATATTCGCTCCGGAACAGCCGTCTTTTTCGAGCCCTAAAATATGACGTCACGAAATTAACAAAACCCTTTACGAGTGCAGCGGGACATCGAGGCCGCCATTCATAAAGCACGTATTTCTTGGTGAGCGGATGCAATATCTGACCTGTCTTTAATCGCCTCTGCTTTCTCGGCTGCGGCATTAAAACGTCCAATTTTTACCTTATAGGCCTATTCTACGGAAAGACTTTGACATCGAGTGTGTATTGAGTGATGCCAGTGACAATGACACTGATAGTGACAGTGGCAAAGTTGGAGTGGTAGAAGAAGCGAGGGAGAGGCGACGGATATGGAAGGCCGCCGCGGACACAACTCCTTTGGGGCATACATGGAAACGGGCACACTGCCTCCCCATACGTATGCCCCAAACAAATCACATCCGCAATCTAGGCCCTCCATAGGCCTAGATGGAGCCCACTGTGTGGATGGCGTGGTAGCACAGCGCACATTTCGTGACGTCATAATTTTGGTCACTAAAATTTCGCCGTCAGATCGGGTTCTGGTGGTCTAAAAAGGGTCTCAAAACACCATCCCTCCATTGTTCTGGACACGTTTTTGCCTTCTGAAAGTTAATTATTCATATTCCTAGAGACTTAAGCTTTCCAGAAATGTATAAATCACCTTGTTATGAATATCGTCCTTTTTTTCTCGTTCACCATACTTTAAATGGTTGTGCCATTCTGAAACAGCACAGTTCGTGGGTGAAATGCCAAACGCCATTGCTGAAATTAATCAACTGGACTATATTACACTCGTGGAGAAGATTTTGAACACAAACTGCATCAAATGGCGATAAAACAAGAATCTTTCCCATTCCATGTATAAAGTATATCTCAAAATTATTGTATGCACGTCGTTACTTTCAGTGGAGATCTGTTAAAACCCTAGTAATAGTAAAGGGTGATCCACGCAGAGCCTTTGTAATGAGAGCGTATTGAGATCTCTGTGGATAATCCTTAAAAATTAAGTAAGCCCCGATAGACAAGCTCTCAAAGGTGGCGCTGTTGAAAATCTCACTTCACCGCCGCCGTCATTGTGCGTGAGTCTGTCGCAGCTACAGATAAAACCAGCAGAAAACGACTCGCAAACTAATTTCCTTGCTGTGGTAAGCAGGCACATTGTTTGTCGAGTTTCCGGATGGTTCGTTGGGACTATGTTCTCTTCAGATTCTCTACGGCAGAGATATGCATGTGCCGAGTGTGTGATACCAAACCTGATGCACATTTTCTGCACATTTCATTCCGTTCTCAATCGGAAAAAATATATACTTTTATAGTTCGTGAATAGAAGAACAGCGCTCCTCGAATGTTGATGTTATCTTATACGGTCTTCAAAATCATTATGGATTTCTTTCCCGCCGTGCTCGCTCAGCTCTTATGCTCACACTTTCCATTCCATCATCGCACAAAGTAATTTTGCTTTTGAGGGGCTTGATTCGCCGTGAACAAAGCTGTTGTCTTGCGTCGTAGGCCGCCATAAGTCATACTGTAGATATTTTGGAGCACGCCTGTGTCCTTTACGATTTTATTCCACCTTGTTCTTTGAGGGCCTGTTTTTCCCCCAAGCATTTTGCAAGCAAAATTTCCGAGCATCGTCGTACTTCTTAGCTTTCTTACCACGAGAGCCCCCGATCTACAAAGTATGGTACGCGACAATAGGAGGTCGACGTCTGACTCACTTACAAGTGGTCTTTTTACGACGAATAATTACTGGTCTCATCTTTGGTTAAGTCCACGTCAAAATCGTTCAGACTATCACCGTTGTAGCCCTTAGCCTTGTGTGTCTTGTTGAGAACTTCCCGGTTGCCCTTCTCCTTTACTCCCGGGGCGGCTGAAGACAGAATTAAGGATGATGAGATAATGATAATAAAGATAGGTACGTCGAGCTGGGCAGGAAGCCAGCTGAGGTCGAAAAGAACAATCGAAAGAGGTAGCAAAATTTTGCACTTGTGACAAATACAGTTTGCAAGTGTTCAGCCCTATGAAATGTTTTGGTGTCAGAGATCAAGTGGAGCCATTATTTCACACTCATCCCATAAATTTTTGTTGATGATTTTTAATGGTTTAACTTTTCGAAAGCCAGGACGATGTCGGGGTTAGTGATTACAGAATACATGAGCTCAGAATTCAATGCTGACAGCTTATTTCATTATATTTCAAAGTATTTGATAGACGGCTGATTTTGCTATTTCCAGTCACTTTATCGAGCAGTTGGAACTCCACATTTCTAAGTTTATCGTACATTATTGTTCAGTGAGCAAATTATACGAAAGAGTGGGACAAACAGCCGCTTACTATGAGGACAAGAATGCCATTCATATCTTCCACAATTTGACACCATAAATATTTGTCTTAATAAAAATGAAAGAGGTAAAGAAGCTGGTGTCATATTGTAATGCGCAAGAAATATCTCTATATTCCATTACTTCATATTCATACTGTATAGAATAAGGAAATAAAAGAAAAAAAAAGATGAAGAAGAGGAACAACAAGAACAACAAATTGTATATTGACATTTATGCACAGTCATGCTTGAGTTAAATAGCTGTGAAACAGACAGGTTAAAATACATTTTGTGGCATTCGTGGTTCACATCATACGTTTCCTCTCAGCTACGGACTTAATAACGTACGTACGGTGCTGGCAAATGTCCCCGAACCAGTTCCTGAAGCATTTGCATTTCCCCGGAGCCACACAGCGGCCGTGGTTGTAGCAGTTATCCTTACACGAAGCTACACATGACATGCAAACATACACATTCAAGAGAAGACGGCAAAAAGGAAGGAGAAGACATATTTAGAAATGTGGAGGTGGTCATGTGTAGGTGGTCTGTGTGTGTGTTTCCCCTTCCTTAGGCTCGAAATAAATTTGCAGTGATACAACACAGATTCTGACTCCTCTTGACTATTCTGACTCTGGTTCTATAAACAATATCGCCACAGGCAAACAAAAATAAAAACAAAAGCACCCCCCCCCCCCAAAAAAAAAAAAAAAAAATAGAGAAAGATCCCATGGTAATCTGACGGCAACTGCTTGATGATACTTCCCACCCAGACGAGTGCAATCCACAGTCCTTAAATTAAGTCTAGCCATATCATTTCTTTTAAGATAATGTATGAGTGATTTATGTCAAAAGAGCCACAGATGTGTATCGTTATGTGTTATTATCAACATTATTTTGTTCTCATTTTTTACTTCTTTAGTAAAAACATTTGTAATCAGTGTTTTAAGAGTCGTGTCAGTAACCCGACAGTAACTTAACAATAAACGAAGCATTTTCATCACCATATCAAGCTGGACGAAGCAAACTCAGCACTGCACGCAACCACAATGAATGAGCTATTACCTTGCTAATAATGTATCACATGAGTTGTAATATTTTCTTAAAATTACCCCGCGGCGGGTACCAACAGTCTACCAAGCAAACGACGAATATCAACATTGATGGCGCTGTGTCCTTACCGAGATGACAAAACTTTCCGCTAAATCCCTTTGTGCATGCGCAGACTCCTGGAGAAACGCACGTACCTCCGTTGTAACAATGCGGATTACAGAGCACTGTAATGAATAGAGAATAAAGTCAATCGACATTATATAACACAGCAGGTAATATCATCTTATATCAACGCCAGTCACAACAGATATCATTCTCCGTAATCTACAGGAGAAGCTATAATATCATATAAGTGCAGTGTAGTAGAAACGATGATGACACTGAATATCTGAATATGACGATCTGAAATACTGATAACGTATAAGTTACAATATCGATGAACGATTGGATATAAATTAACAAGTGAAAGAAATAGAAAGAAAATAGAATAAAAAGTTCATCCTTGAAACTCTGGTGTCGATATTCAACCTAAATAATAACGTAAATCCACTCGAGGCGGTGGCTTTGATGTTAGAATTTATTGATCGTTGCGGTGAAGTCAAGATCTTTTAGTGAATACCCAAAACGAACCGCTTCCTGTCCTGACCGGCGTCTTCAGTGTAAGGGCAATAAAAGAAAGAAGCGTCTACCTCCTAGCATGAAGCACTGATTGCTTTCTATCAAAACACATTAATGTGGCTTTTTAACCAACCAAGCTACAGGGATGTCCTGGCTCCGAAACTGCCTCGGTTGAAGGTAAAAGAATCCAGAGAGGAAAAGGCACTCGAAAGATGCACCTATTCACTCGGCGTTCATACAGGAAAATCATAATTAGGTTCACTGTAACGTGGCATACATGCAACTATTCGTATAATGTTTGTTTTGGCTTCAGAGACGTGGTTTGACAGTAAAGCCCCTGACTCGTGATAGTGATTATACATGGGGTTCACAGATCGGCCATATTCCCAACGTGTCGGGGGGGGGGGGGGACAAAAATCGTGTGAATGTGTCAATTACCACATACATAGGTTATTGACTACGCTATATTTTATTCATCAGTATTTAGAAGTTTGCAAATCATACCGTGGAACGCAGGGTGTGTAATGAGGGGGTGTCTCAGAGAGAAAAGAGGATATTTTGGTTGAAAAGGAGAGCATTCGTATATTTTCTTTCTTTGTAACTCGATGAATGACTTTTCTCGCATTGACGCCTGCTCCCATTTAGCGTGAATACAAACGAATTCTCGTAAAATTGGACGACCTTCCTACCGCATGCATTCTGAGGTAACAACAATTCTTGCTTCCAACCCATCCCGTTCCCATAATTCATGGAAGAAGAATAGGTATTTCCTATAACATTACATTCTGACCCAAAAGCGAAGGCAATTATGTGCTAACTGCATAAACCATCATCAAGTCATCGAATCAATGGGACCATTTTCTTTCTTTTTTTTTCTGAGACCACCTCGACGATAAACAGATGAGGAGGAAATATCTCCACAAAAAAAGGTCTTTTGGATTATTCACATAACATCAATGCGGATGATAATCAGAGGTGGAAGTGTATGTGTGGAAAAGAAAAAGAGTACAAAAGTATCACCTTGGCGACATTGCGGGCCGTAGTAACCATCTTTGCAGTCACATCTCCCGGACAGGTTGCACTCTCCTCCTTGGGCGCAAGGTGGGTTGCACACTGAATCTTTCCAGCGAGAGAGGGACGTAATAACAGCATTTTGATGAGCATGACGAGTACTTGGATTAATTGGACTGCATTTATTTTGCAATAAATACACAATTCAAATTAACTATATAGGCTGAGTTTATAGGTTAGGTCAGATGAGGTAATTTGGTACACAGTACATGAGAAAGATATACGCCGAAAGCTAAAAGGAAAAAGATACACGAACAAATCAATGATCAGTTATTGATTCAAACGCAATGGACAAACCTGTCGTAAGTTTAGATAAACATTCATAACATAACTGCACATTGGACCTGATATTTGGAACTCTCTTCCTTCAGAAATTCGAATTTTAAAGTCTATGTATTCTTTCAAGAAAGCTGTAAAGACAATGCTGCTTTCTGGATATCAGTGATCTTATAATGTCATTGCAATTGTATCGTATGTGAAATTCCCTTGTTGAATTATCGCCGTTCAGAAGTTAGTGCGTAATGTTATGTAACCGACCATGACCTGTAAGTGTTCACCTGTACCTCGGTGAGAAAATACTTTGCTATGCTTTACTATTCAGTGATCCAGGTGATCTAACTTTGTGTATAGTGAAAGCAGACAAACCTCTCCTCTCTCCTTTCTCCTATCCTATCTCTATGCAAGTCATCCCTCCCCTTATTTTCCTATATGTTATGTATTATGTACGAGGGCTGCATGCAAATCAAGCAATGCTCAAGCTGTAGCCCTTCTGCGTTATTCATTGCATCACTGATATGTTCTGTTGTACATTGTAAAGGCAATGAAGAAACTGTATTGCTGTACATTCTAAAGGTAATGAAGAAACTTACCTTGTTAGCACTTAATGTTTATGTATATCCATTTATATGTATGGTACCAACAATGTATATGATATATGTGTATGTATCTGCATAAGCAATGATATAATGCAGGAATCAATAAATCAAATCAAATCAAATCAAATCAAATTAATCTAAACAGCGATCTGTATATTATCTAAACTAGATGTAGCTTTCACCCTTCCTTTATTTGTGTGGTGTATGCACTAAAATCAATCTGCACATGGGCAGAGACTCCAACCCCAAGCACCTTCTGATCTGGAGATTCTCCCGCCTGAAACCCCTAGCAAATGGGAGACTCCAACCTGATGTGCACGAAGCGCGATGTTCCTTGTGGCCGGGGTCCAGCTCTAGGGTTCTAGATGTTATCTTGTACTATCTAAGGCTTGTTTTTCAACATACAATGACACTAAGTAAGAAATCATTTCAAGTGGGAGAAATTAAATCTCAAGCGGGAGAACAGGAGATTTCGCAAAAATGGGCTTTCGGCGGGAGATCTCCCGTCGAAAGCGGGAGGGTTGGAGTCTCTGCATGGGGTGAAGCTTCGCTCTAAGAGGCTATAACTGAGCACAGATGACGTGCAGACAGTGATTCATAATCCCATCAACACTTCCCCCTTTACCACCCGCCCACCCAATCAACATCAATTTCCTCACTAGGAGAAATGGAACAAAAAAAAGGCTATTTTTTGTTCTTTCTGTCTAAAATATCAAGTTTTTGCTCTGTGGAATAGTGAGACTTTTCCATTATCATGTTTAATTCATAGGTCTTTCTTCTCTCTTTCCAGAGAATTTTGGCGAAAAAAAAAAAACTCTGGGTCGTACCATCGTACTGTTTTCGGCAGCATCGTTAGCAATCAATCTTGGACTCTTCATCATTTACAAAATAATACTGGCTTTTGGGGCGGGGGGGGGGGGGATGGGAACAGTTCATGCACAGTGTCAAACACTACTTAGAAAACCACTTAAAAGGAAAGACAACACAATGTCATTTCCCCGAGGCATTTTGCTTCAAATGAGTCATCCGGTTCCCATGTAATGAAGGTAATGAAACCTATACTATGTATGCTGCAGCCATTGTTTCTGTTGGGAACATACTAATCTGATTAAAATAAACAAACAAACCATTAGAATCATCCGACAGAATCCACACGGCAGTGTCCAAAATTTGGTGGATAATAAACCGCGTACATCCAACATTTTGTCCAAACTAATGTGGCTATATATCGAATAGCGCCCTCTGTTAGTTTTGAGTATGGATTACTTGCATGTGGCGGACAGGTGGGCCGCTCTGCATGAAATTTAATGGTACGCATGATATTTTCCCAGCATCATAGTATTTAAAATAATGTACGGCCTTAGAATAATTCCATACTTTTAAACATCCCCGCGCCATTGTGGAATGAAATGTAACGTCTTTGAATAATTCCAGACCTTTTATGCATTCCCGGCATTATGACATTTAAATGTAACGCCTTAGAATGATTAAATACCTTTTATACATTCTTTTTCAATCTGGAAGAAGAGCGGGGATGCCTTGATGTCCTGTCCATCGTAGTTCTCTGTCTGGAATCGAATGCGAAAACTGACGAGGGTCGTTCCCGACTCGCGCCCGTTGCACGGAAACTCGACGCTGAACTCTGCAATAGCATCAACAATATAAAGATCAATTAACAAACATTAATGAATATCAGTAGATAAGTAGAAAAGCGGATACGTGATACTGTCGTTTAACGTGAATACGTGGTAGGCAAACCCAATCGTTTCATTGTCGCTCAACATTGTTAAAATGAATGGAAAGATACTAAGGTGAGTAACAATCCGGGGATTCTTGCAAGAGAGACATACAGCGCCCCCCCCCCCCCTCCCAAAAAAAAAAACAATAAATAAATAAATAAGATAAAGACAAAGTAAATTTGCTTCTCACCAGAGTTTTTCGTCGGGACTCTGCCAGTAGTTGGAATGCTGAAAAGTGGATAGCCAAGGAGATCTGGATTGCTTGTTGTCACGTCCTCTATCGAGTAACGATACTGGCAAAATGAGAAATGAAACGTTACCATGACAACGGGTGAGACATATTGGATAAATTGGAACCGCAAACTGGCTTATTAAAAAAAAAAAGTAAATGAATATTAGTAGATACGTAGAGAAGTGGACTCGTGATAGCATCGTTTAATGTGAATACGCGGTAGGCAAATCCAATCGTTTTGTTGTTGCTCTAAGTGGCGATCAGACAATACGATTATACGTAGATAATAAAACAGGCAATAAGGACGGGATTATGACTGGATTTTGATAGTGCTGTTCGGTTCGCTTGGTGTCTTGTTAGGATTACTCTTCTTATCAAATCGACTTGAATATGGGGTGGAGTTTCTCTTTAGGAGCGAGCATGTCTCAAGACCTTGGAAAAACCAGATATTCCAGAAACCGCATAACAATTAAACAAAAACGAAAAGATGAAGAAAAAAGAAAGAAAGAAAGAACTGAAACATCGCCTGACTTTCATCTGACCCAGACGACGTCTTCACCCCAACTGGGGGGAAGCTGTCAATGGCGGCAAGTCTGTAGCGGGAAATGAGACGCTTCCATGTGTCAAGTTTAGGATTCTATTCCTCCCTCCCACTTCCCTTCCAAAACAACCACTTTTTTTTTTCTTCTTTCTTACGGAGAGTTTCTTGCTACTTATAGCGCAAGTGCTAAGGTTCTCTGACACCCAAAAAGAAGGGGGGGAAAGATACAATAACAAAACGAAAACAACAGCAAGCAAGTTGAGAAAAAAAAATGAAATAGAATAAACCGAAGCCGGCATTTAGACACAGCTTCTACCGCCAGACAAATCCTGTGTCGTAAACATAGATGTGGCAGTTTGGGGTGTTTTTGTTTTGTTTTTTCTTTATTCCATTTTACTACAATTAATAATTTGTTAATACTATGTTCGCCGGGTGTTTTTTTTTTTTTCAAGTCATACACGATAGCATATAAGACGACGTCCTTAAAATTATAGTCTCTTTCCACCCTAGAGTCATAAAGCTAATCTTCGCTCTACCTCCATCAAAGGCACGTCAAAATGACTTCTGACTACTGACTACCGGTAATGATTGCGGCACCAATTAGAGAGAGTCTCTCTGCAACTCCTCTTGCCTAGTCATATTTTCTTCAATCCTCGACTGCGATAGGCGTCTAGACGGAGCTATTGAGTAAACATTTTCGTACACGACCCCTCGGAACCTCTCAGAGGGTGTATACATTGACAATGTGAAACCAGAAATGTTCGCGTGCATTTTAATTTCGCGAATTCCGCGAGAGCCAAGATTCATGACTTCATGCCGCGAAGAAGACCGTCGGCTCCCATTCGCGAAAATTTCATGCCGCGAAAATATCTTGCTTTAGTATAAATTACCCCCCCCCCTTCCCTGCCAAGGTTCTAGTAAGCCAGCCTGTTGATACCATGAGATCTTGGGCTATCATTGAATATTTCATTTGAATTTCAACACTACGAACGGCATTAGACCTACCTCTTGAATGTACGCAGTCATTACAGTGTAGGCTTACTTGTTGACAGATGACATGTCACATTAAGCATATTGATAGAGCATAATGATTTATTTTTAATACAACTGGACCGCATTCGATGAAACCTCTGCTATGCTCTTCATTTGACTTTACTCTATCAATTCTATCAGAGTCAACTTGAACAGGCGTGGTATTGCGCTTTAAACATCTCATACCTCCATAATTCGAGAATATGATTCGACTCATTCCGTTAGACGAGAAGGGTCTACTCTCACGCAGAGTTGCTAGCTCATTTCTGGGGGCGCCTGGAAGTCCCAAAGTCTTGCATGCACGTGAGCAAGAACGCGATGTTGATATATCGCGATGATTTATCATTCTTGAACTCCCCCTGTCAGTCAAGATAGAAACGGTTGACGTAGATAGATAGGACACGCGCACCTATGTCGGTTTTTAGGACGTGTAGACTGTAAACAGTGACTCCAAACCCCTTTCAGATTTTGACTGTATGACGGATGGTTTGTTGTAACAGAAATTAAGGAGTGGGAATGGTTATTTACTGTAATACTTATAGTAGTAAAATATTTTGAGACGACAATGTCGACCTTACGGTGATTGACAAGATGGATTGTTTCATATTTTCCCGTTTTGCGCACTTAATATCAAGATTATTTTCGACGTGCGTAGATATCAGATATGATAGGACAAATTGCTACAGAAGAGGTGCAATGCACAAATCATAAAGATTTAACAAAAGCAAATACATACATGTACAATATGACCTGTTTAGCGTACACACAATGTATGCAAGAATCACCTTGGTAGTAAATAGGTTTTCCTCTTTTCATAGGAGAAGGCAAGGCTTTTTCTTTGCTATTATTTTCTCTTCATGGAATTACAGAGTGTCGCATTCTCTAAAAATCTTCTATTTTCTATCAGTAAAGATCTTGAAGTAAAGAGATTTTTTTTTTTCAATGTTCAGGCCTACACCAATTTGAAGTTAAGATACGCGTTAAATGATTTAACGGAAAAATCGACGACACCCTATTTTTCATGGCAAACTGACATAAAACACATGTATGGTAACCAATAAATTTTGAATATAATTGAAGTGATTCGACCTGATTTTCGTGGCCGATAAGGAGGCAATGATTGCTTTAAAGCAACCAAAAATAAACAAAACATGGGACCATTGGCTTAAAGTTCTCTCCAAAGGACTAGGTAATGAGGATAAAGTGTCTTGCCTAATTACGAAAGAGGAACAACCATTGTAGCCAGGGAGTTTGGACCTTGGATGTCGTGATTGATAGTCCTATATATCTTCTCCATGCTGAAACGCAACAACTCCTTAACGGGGAAATCCAGTCCAATCACAAATAAGTATGATAAGAAAGAGAAATATCTTTCTAGTTCAACGGTATAATTTTGAGAAATATTTTTCTAGTTCAACAGTATAATTTTGATCAAAATCGGATGAAAAATCAAGAAGTTTTGACATTTTGAAGTCTCGCTATTTTTTCGGGAAACAGTTCTTGAAAGGTCAATATGAATATGCAAGTAGCAAAGTGAGCATGTCATCCCAAAAATTAGCAAAACTTTAAAATGTCATAACTTCTTTGCTTTTCATCCGATTTCAGTCAAATCGTTACCACTGAACTCGTAAGATCTTACTCTTTTTTTATGACTAACTTATATTTGTACTGGATTTCCCCTTTAATTTAGGAGGAGCATGCAACGAGTCTGGAAGAGTGTCAACTCTGCGATTCCTAAAATTAATATGAACCACTAAAGTGTATCCGACAAAACAGCTAGAAATTCCATAACCACCCTAACCCTCTTTTCAGTTTTTTCACCAACGATTAGGAGTTTGTTCGTTGGCCCTCCTTCACTAATATTTGTTGTATAACCAGCGGACGATGTGAGTAGGCCTATCCCAGGTAGCCCACCTCTCAACTTTTCGCTGCTTCCGCTTCTTACGTTCTTGCTGGGGAGACAAGGCAGAAAAAAAAATGAAAAAAGAGGCGAACGAGCATGAACACCTGCCAAAAGGGTAATTATTTTTATAACTGAATGCTCTGTTTTGCCTCAAGAGAGAGGAAAACGTATATAAGGTATGCATATATCATTCATCTCTCCATCATTCTCTCATTTTACAGTTCCGAAATCAGTGAAATCTGTCTTTCTCTAACTCACCCACCTCCGTTTCTAATGCTACGAGCTACAGCTCAGTCAGAATCGCCACATGGGGTTAGCTGACTGATTGTACGAGTTCACACCTCACGAATATCCGCATCGTGTTTCCATAGTGACGTCGAAAACCCCATTGGCGAGTGCGTCATAACAGTATATGCTGTACTTCCTTCCCATCGTAATGCTGCCCACAAATTTTCCGTGTTTCCTTGCCCACAAATTTCCTTTGTTTAGTCATTAAGTTTTTGCCCACATTGTTTTGTTGGGCTTAAATGTACTCCTTTTATTTGTAAATACGCATTGAAACCGCAGCACAAGGGAACTGTTCATTGTGGCCATTTCTGGGCATATTACAATTATCTAGAAGATGAAAATATTATGGCAATTTTTCGCACAGGGAGCACAGAGAACAAATCATCACTTTCCATCTTCCCTTCCTAGAAAAGCAGCTTGCTGTGAAATTTGGCACACTTGTATTGCATGCACGTTATCATCTACCGCTAGATGGTTAGGTAATAAAGCGCTTTAAGATTGAAAAAAATACATATAGATAAATATTTGAATATACATCCAGTACACAAACACACCCATTTACACACGCAAACACATGCACAGATTAAAAAGAATATATATATATATATATATATATATATATATATATATATATATATATATATATATACATATATATTCACTGTTTAATTCTTCTTCTTTTTTTTTTCGTTACAATTTATTTCTTCCTTCGTCAGGGATATAGCTCACTGTGCAAGGTTGTTGCCAAGACGGCCTCCCGTCGCGAGATCTAATCTCATTGGCTAAAGATATACTGTTGTGATCCGTTATGTTGCTACTCTTCCTGTGTAGTTTTGTTATTGATATCGTCGGTATGGTTAAGACGATTTCCCTTTGCTTTCTGCTTTTCATTTCAACTATACTCGCTTGTCCTAGAAATATTAGGAAGTGGAATGTTGGGTTTCAAGTTTGTCTCAAATTACATACGAAGAGAAAGAGAACATAGAGAACAGAGTTTAGGAAAGAGAGAGAGAAAAAGGGAAAGAGTGAAAGAAGGAAAGGAAGACAGAAAGAAAGACGGGAAGAAAAGAAAAAATAACAAGGAGAAATAAAAGGAGATTGCTTGTGGGGTGGGTCACTATCTATTAATTAGACGACCACTGTGCCGCGGCAGGGTCTCAATCTCGTCGCAGTTGCGATCGTTTAATGCGGTTACTATCGATGCAGGTAGCTAATTGTCGGAAGAATAGCACGGACATGTCAGCTCGGAGCTCGATATTCGTCGAACGGAATATCACGGGCTAGGGGCCAGAAGAGTTCAGTAACATAGGAGACATGAATGCTCTGTCGGCCATGATGAGTAACACGCCTAGACAATGCTGCACAATTCATATCAGACAACTTGACTCTCACGGGAAAATTGAACAGAATAAAGTGATGATAGTGTTCGTACGCACGCGTGATGTGTGCATGTGAGCATGGGTGTGCTTCATTGTGTTTCATTTCATTTCATTTCATTTCTTTTCATTTCAATGAAATGAATTGAATTCAGTTCAATTCAATTCAATTCAATTCAATTCATTTCAATTCAATTCAATTCTATTCTATTCTATTCTATTCTATTCTATTCTATTCTATTCTATTCTATTCTATTCAATTCAATTCAATTCAATTCAATTAGCACAAATGAAGATGCATAATTATGAAAAACGATTTTATTGATGAAAACACAAACAGACAGACAATACAGTTAAGAGAGTTAGGTAGACAAACAGAAAGAGAAAGAGAGGGAGAGAGATAGAAGAGCTAGTGGGGTTGAAGGAGAGAAAGATGATGCTGTGTTGAATTCAGCGGATGGACGTTCTAGAAGAAGACAAGAGAGAACAGGGACAAAGAACAGAGAGGAGGAGCGGTCAGAGGCTGAACAGAGTGAATAGGAGGATCAGCAAAAGGAAGAGGGGAAAGAAACAGAATTGTGATGATGATAATGAGAAAGTAAAGCTAGAGGGAGAGAGAAAGCGGTGCGAGCAAAAGACAGGGAAGGGAAGATGGAGTGAGTGGAGAAGTGGGAAATGCAATTTCGACTTATGTGAAATCTATTTGAGGGGTTTGCCTTCGGCGTGTGAGGTATGTTGTTTCAATAGGACGGTAAATCCCGGAAGCCTTTCTTGAGATTCTTGCTCAAGACGGCCTCACATGCCTGGAAGGGCGAGTCAACACCATCGACAAGCTGGGGTAATCAATCCGGCTGCGTGGAATTGATTCCGACTCGCCTCTGAGGGAACTGGCGGGAAGAGAGAGGGGGATGGCCATGATGGCGGAGGGGGAGGGGGAGATGATGGAGGGTGGGGTGGTGGAAGACAGAAGGATGGTGGCAGAGTGAGTAGGGTAGAGGAGATTGCAGGAGGAGGAGGTAATGTCAAGGGGCAGTGCGATTACCTTAAATACGTAGATGGAGATGACAGAAGAGGTGATGAAAGTGGGAGGGGTGAGGACGGGGAGTTGATGGCAGTTAGAGGGATGGTGTAGAGGGTGGGGTCATGCTAGAGGGGTGGGGCAGAGGGAGGGAAACGGGAGCTGACAGAGGGATGGGTGGTGATAGGGAGGGGTGATTGCTGTGGGAGATGAAGGGATGATGGCACAGTGATGGGTAATGACATAGGGAGGGGTGATGGTAGAGAGCTGATGGCAGTTGGAGGGGTAATGGCATAAGCAGGAATGACTGTAAGGGGAAGAGATGATGGCAGGAGGGGAAATGGCAGAGGGAGGGGCAATGGCAGAGGGAGGGGTGATTGCAGATGGAGGGGTGATGGCAGTGGGAGGGGCGATGGCATAGGGACGGATGATGGTAGAGGGAGGGGTAAGGGCATAAGAAGGGATGATTGTAGAGGGAGAGATGATGGAAGGAGGGGCAATGGCAGAGGGAGGGGCAATGGTAGAGGGAGGGGTGATGGCAGTGGGAGGGGCGATGGCATAGGGACGGATGATGGTAGAGGGAGGGGTAAGGGCATACGAAGGGATGATTGTAGAGGGAGAGATGATGGCAGGAGGGACAATGGCAGAGGGAGGGGTGATGGCAGTGGGAGGGGAGATGGCAGAGGGAGGGGTAATAGAGGGAGGGGTAATGGTAGAGGGAGGGGTAATGGCAGAGGGAGGGGTAATGGCAGAGGGAGGGGTGATGGCAGTGGGAGGGGAGATGGCAGAGGGAGGGGTAATGACATAAGAAGGGATGATTGTGGATGGAGAGATGATGGAAGGAGGGGCAATGGCAGAGGGAGGGGTAATGGCAGAGGGAGGGGTAATGGCAGAGAGAGGGGTGATGGTAGAGGGAGAGATGATGGCAGAAGGAAGGGCAATAGCAGTGGGAGGAGCTGTTGACAGAGCGATGGATGATAGCAGAGAGGTGATGGCAGAGGGAGGAGCGATGGCAGACGGAGGTGACGACAGAGGGAGGTGAGACAGAGAGAGGGGTGGCAGTGAGAGAGGTAGTATACCAGTGAGAGGGGATAATGGCAGTGGGAAGGGGTGGAAAAGGAAGTGGTGGTGGCAAAGAGAGAGAGAGGTAACGATGGCAGAGCGAGAAATGATGAAAGAAGGAGACGTGATTACAGAGGAGACTTTGATATCGGATTAATAAATTGATAGCAATGTTTGCTAATCAGATCCAGAAGACCTTGTTAAGAAGTGGTAAAGCCTTGGCATACATCAGCATCTATTAAATATGTGCTTACCAAACATCATCACTTAACCAACTTAGTATGCCTTACATTGCCATCCTCATTTGATCAACGACAGAAGCAATGTTCGGTGTCACATACTATGTTGCAGGGCATAGCGTTGATCACAAGATCAGAGTGACTTGGCGACGAGATACGCTGGAATTTAATCTTTTCAACGCACATAATACATGACGAGAATTCAGAAAGTGACTTTAACTATTTCCCACTGAAATCTAAATGAAGGGCACTCAACGGATGCTTGCAAAACGCTGCGAGTGCCATAACATTGGCCTGATGACAAGTGTTTGCTATTTCGCTGCTATTAATATGTTGATCGGATGTGCAAAGTGGGACCTGTGATTTCACCGTAGTCTCTAGGAGGGGTGGGGCGGGGGACGAGTTGAGCCGGTGACACCATGGAGCGGAGTGGAAGGGGTGGGGGAGAAAGATTCTATGCAGGAAATATGAAATAAATCCCAAGTAATTTCCGGGGCTAAACTGAGAATTCTACTCAGGTGGCATCGGCTTCTATCATCCAGGGTGTGAGAGTAGATGTGTACACAAAGGCAGAGTTGCCAGAAATGTCTGTGTGTGTGTGTGTGTGCGTGTGTGTGTGTGCGTGTGTGTGTGTGTGTGCGTGTGTGTGTGTGTGCGTGTGTATGTGTGTGTGTGTGTGTTTGAAAAAAAAAGTGTGTGCACGAGCAAATTTTTTAACGTGAGTTTGTCAACATGTGAAAGTGTCCTGATTAAGAATTCAGTGCATTGCTGCAACTTGTGAAGAGCCATCAACGTTTCGTTTTGTTTTGTTTTTTGTTTGCTTGTTTGTGTGAGTTTTAGTTTGTTCGGTCACACTTCACTCTTTTATTCGTTCATTTAAATATAAGCCAAGTATTACTTATGAATAGATAAGTAAGAATTGGGTTATATTTAAATGAACGAATAAAAGTGTGAAATGTGACGGAACCAACTTAAAGCACTGTTTGTAAACACGAGTCGGTTCCTTCTGTTTAGTGTGTTCTAAGCTGTGTAATGTTATGCAATAAATGGCAAAACTCTCCAAACAAGAACCATTCATAAATAAACTACAAAACTATATATGATTTATACTTATATCATCATTACTGATAAACAGCAAACATATGGAGAGGGATGTAAAGTTTAAAGAGAAATATCAACAAATTTCACAAGGTATAGGAAGGACTCTGGAAGGCTTGTGCACGAACGTCTCTGAGTTGCATTTGTTTTTCTCGGTAGCAACGTTGAAACAGTAGTTTCGTGTGTAATTATAGACACTTGCGGGAGACCGATCTCCAAAACAAAACACGGTGAAGTTCTAGAACGATGTGACTTGTCAGCTCCAAGGTCGGCTTGGAAAAGGAAGGATCTCCTGGCGCCCGTCAGGGAAGGGGAAGGCGGGGGAGGTGGGGATTTCACACAGCTAAGCGTATTGGGAGTGCAGTATTATATATAGCTTCCATGACATGGGCAAGTAGACCAGATAGACCAGATTCCAACTCCCTCGCTTTGAAGCCATTTTCTCGAAATCTCTCGCTCGAGTTTGAATTTCTCCCGCTCTAGCTGTGTGTCCCCCGCCTAATATTTAGCAGTTTCCCGCCCAATCATTTTTTAGTGTGCCCAAGTTTCCCTAATCAGCATTTTAATCAGAGTCCCCAGATTGCCAGAGGGTTTAGGCGGGAAAATATCCCGTTTAAATGATGCTTTGGGTTTGAGTCTCTGCAGATGTGACAGTCATATAATTGCAAGACTGGCAGGGAGGTGTTTCTTCTCACCTCCCTGGACTGACGAAGGCTCATCTCAGTACTAAACTAACAACAAGGCCACAGGAAGAACGACCAGTGACAAAAATACAACAACAACAACAATATAAAGGAAGTAAGTATCGCACTGAAATAGTCAAGTCAGTCATACGGGGATTGTGTGGAGGCAAAATTAATAAACCCTCACGAGAGAGAGATGAATAGAAGAAAGGAAGAGAGTGGAGGGAGAGAAGGAAAAGAGTAAAAGAGAGGGGTAAAAGAGAGTCAGACAATATGAAAGAAAGAGAGAGAAGAGATCATGATAGAGAGCATCAGTGGGGGGGAGAAGAGAATGAGTGAGAAAATGGAAGAAAAGACAAGGTCCTCACAGGGAAGTAGAAAGAAGAAGAGGAGCAAAAGAAGAATGCATTTGGCGAAAGAAAGTGGTGGGGAGGGAAAGAACTGTCTGTGCGTGTATGAGAGGTGTGAAGACAGAGAAAGGGGGAAGACAGTAAGGGGGTCGAAATAAACATGATTGCACTGAGAAGCCGGGGAGCCAAATCAGAAACGATCCAGGAAATCAATAATGTTAACGAGGATGAGTCCCCCTCCAGAGCCGTCAGGGGAGATAAAAGTTATGAGAGATATATTTATTCCTCCGGGGGAGACACACGTCACCGACAACGAGGGGAGATGAGATTGAGCTGGGTGAAAGATCTTTATTGGTAGAAGATGGCAAACAAACAGGAGTCGTGGATCAGGGTCGCAACAAAAATGGCGGGATGACAGATGGGTATAAAAAGGACATGGAAGCCAGACGTGATGCGATGATGAGCGTCGTTGAAAAATGAATTTCCTGTAAATTGCTTCGCATTATAGACGATAAGACTGTATAGTAGATAAAGTGTGTAGCCATCTGTGAATATGATGATAACCTAACACTGAGTATTAATTTTCTTTATTAAAGTTTTGGGGTTTGTTTGAATAACAGTATTGAGCGTTTCACCTCAGTAATATTATAAGAGAGAATACTAGGGTGGACATACACATTCTATTAACAATAATGAGAAATTAAATGATGTTCATGAATAATGACAATAATTTTGCGATTATAATCCAATACCCTCTTTATCATACCAGGAAACTATATGAGGAAGCATCCCTGATGAAGAATACGTTGCAGCCAACGTACGCTATCCAATATCTCATACATGACACAAAGATTTAATTTGACCAAGGAGCTTCAAGCTCCTTGATTAGACTAAAAAAATGTTACGTTTCTTATATGCTTATACATCTTTCATTCTACATCAGGCGTACTGTCCATGTCATTAACAATCATCTTACATAATTAGGCCTATATCTTAAGTTTCTTGCCATTGCAGAATTTAGTAAAATATGGAACTGATTCATCACTATCCCCTCAAAAGAGAGAGGCGGGGTTCATCTTCCTAACGGGTCTAGGGCAATTACCCCCTGGGCAATTACCCCGCACCCTTCCCCTGGCCCTAATCCTAATCCTAATCCTGAACCTAACCCTAACCCTAACCCAAACTCCTAACCCTAAACCTAACCCTAACCCTAATCTTTACTCTTACCTTACCACTAACCAGTATTTGGCCGGGGGGTAATTGCCCTCCGGGGGTAATTGCCCGGATACGGTGTCCTCACGTGTATACCCATTTCGATATTCTAGGGCCGTTAACTCTATCACTACCATTGGTAATATTTTTGCCTGCAATGTCAATGGCGTAGCGAGATGGCGGCCCTGGCAACACTAGTATGTAACAACACTAGTAAACTAGTATGTTTATTGAGTCATGTAAACAAATGACGTGTATCTAAATTTCATTTGGAAATGTACTAGTTACATTGTACTTAATTTGCTTATATGAAATTGTCATATTGTATGTTTTGGCCGGAAATGAAATAAAAATGAAATGAAATGAACACTCTCTTTGTTGCAGAGATTGAGGTTAAAGGGATCGTATAGTTTTGGTTGAGACCTAATTTCAGATTTCTATCATTTTTTTTTTTGTGAGATAATGAGAAACCTCTTATCAAATTTGAAAGAGCATGTAATTCCATGAGGAATTCAACGTTTATCTGATGAAAATTGGTTTTGAAATGGCTGAGATATCCAAAACAGACCGATTCTAATAAAGTGTATGGGACCCACACTTTATTACGATCGCTATGTTTTGATTTGTTTTTGGATGTTTCTGTTATTTGAAACCCGATTTTCTTCAAATAAACTTTGAATTCCACTTAAAATGGATGCTCTGTACTATTTCATAAGTGTTTTCTTGGTATCTCGCAGAAAGTTATAAGCCCAATTCTCATCTCCACCAATACTGTACCATCCCTTTAACCTGGAAAAAATTTTCGATGACCGAAAGGTTGAGAACCCAGCAGCGCTGCATCGTTAGACTTGATGCAAGTTATTTATTTCTTTCTCACTAGATTGATAGTCACATATCGACGAAGGGCAGGTGCTGTGGGTCTTAATTACTTTACCCTTTCTTTCTGCGGCCAGTTGTTTTCTTTTGTTTCAATTCTTGTTTGTTGTGGATTTGTTTTCCCCTCGGCGGACCAGGCACTTTACTCTTCGCATCAATTTCAACATAATCTAATAGCTGTCTAATGTGGCCCTGCATCACAAACCAACAAAAAAGTCGCCAGATATGGATTTTTAGTTAAGCGTAGATTCTGAGAGAGCACATTCTCCTTAAAACGATGTCTAACCCAATATATATGAATAAATAAATAAATGAATAGATGACTAAATTCTATGATCCCAAACTTTATATCTACGTAGAAGAAGAATGGTCTCTCAGACAGGATACAAATTAAAGATTGACTATACTAAGTTGAAACATTTCACCTAATTTGATTCCTAACATGAAATCGGGTCATGCAACTTTCTATTGGTTTTGTGATGCACGGTCGCATTATGGTGACTCGACATTTGCTCCTGCGACAATTCCTCCGGTCTTATTTTCTCCAAGTACCTAGAGTTAAAAGGGTGTGTACAGTTCTGGTCGAGGTGAGGATTTAGCTTTTAAAGTTTTGCGAGATATTCAGAAACCACTCTATGAGATGTCAAAGAGCATGCAATTCTTAGGGGTATCACAAGTTTACTTGATGAAAATCGGTTTTGAAGTGGCTGAGATATCCAAAGACAAGGTGAAACAAAGAGATCCTAACAAAAGGCGTGGCCTTGTCACCTTTTATTGTTATCACTTTTTTGGATATCTCAGCCATTTGAAACCAATTTTCATCAAACAAATGTTGAATCCTTCTTAAAATTACATGCTCTTTCATATTTCATAAGAAGTTTCTCATTATCTCACTTAGGAATGTTCAAAACATGAATCCCCACCTCAACCAGTACTGTACACTCCCTTTAAGATAAGGGTTGTGATAGTTTAGTTTGACATGAAAATTAGAATTAGGATTAGGGTTAGGGTTATGCTGTGGGTAGAATGTCTGTTTGGCATAGCGTGCATATATTTCATGGGAGCAACTGTCACAGGAGCAAATGTCATGGAACCCACATTAAACACTCACAAGTTTCGATTGCTTGCGATGAGTTTTACATGTATGCCCATCATGTCGTTCAACAATATGTATTTCACAATGTTTGTTTCGCTTCTTTTTTTAACTTGTTACTGCTTTAATCATTCATTAGTAAACATTCCTCGTTAGATAAGGTATCGTTTAACTCCTTCATCATTCTTGCAGTTGTTTAACGATACTTATTTGAATGTTGCCTTGCACGTTTCTGGTGTCTCAATATATGCTTCGTAACTATTATTCTTCGGGGAGGGGGATTCCTGCCGATTTTCTGTCTTTCCTTTCCGACTCTCCCCTTCAACAACTTAAAAAAACCCAACAACAACAACAACAAGAACAACAACAACAACAACAACAACAAACCACCCCAAATTCTTTCTTGCTGTTATGATATATATTTGGCTAGTTGCGACTGTCTTTTCCTGTCCCTCTCCCCACCCCTTCCAGTACCACTCCTTTTCTCCCTACTCGAGTTACTCATCAAATTCCTTTGAATCATATTTGTGTACGTCTGCCGTCATGAGCTTCGGGACCGCAAGAAGAGAACCATTTTGTCTCAAAAGCCCTGCTTCTAAGAGTTGAAATATAGTTCAGACTGATCATACAGATATTTCACCCCGGGGCAACAGATCGTCTGGGATGAGGATAGGTGAATTACCTGTCACAGTTAGACATGCTGGCATGGCGAACGAAGTCATTTTGGTTGATCGTCGTATGGCAACCATCAAGGTAAAGGCGACCGCCACAGCCACACACAAATATACACAACGCACACGCACACGCACACGCACACACACACACACGCACACACACACACGTACACACACAATCATGCATACGCGGGTGTACGCACAGATCCCTACCTCGAGCAACGTACACCCACAAGAGTTAGCGTTTTCTGCGTATCTCGCGTACACACGACACACACACAAATACACAAAAAACCGCACAGACACGCACACACACACACACACACATGTACACACACTTATCATACAGGAATCTCATAAAAATTATGTTTGATGTCTTTTTAGATCGCGATGTCAGATACGGGCTAAGGATGTATGACCCGCCCTTGTTGACCCCTCTGCAAGGAACATCATTAACACGACTCCCCGCGGCGTACTTAGGCCTTATAAAAGTTGATAAAATTGCCGTCTGAGGCTATACGGGGGAAAAAATATATATTTGCGGTTCTGCATCGGAAACTTAACATGTCTTAAAACCTAATTGGGAAACGCAACCGAGACTTTATTATCAGTTTCGCATCTGTGCGAAAACGTCAAGCTTGTGTTTCTAGTTAAGAACAACAGATGACATCCCAAGACTGCAATATTGTGACAACTGTGATCGCCGTTGACCGTGGAATTTACTGAGTCCAACCCTTTCCCCTATAAACTAAATTCCAATGCATCTACTGTAGTATTCTCGTTTATTTTTCGTTCGCGATCACACATGCAAATTAGATGATGCGAAGATGTCATCCCCTCACAGATTTCCCCCTTTCATCTTGGACATAAATTTTTATGAATGTCTTTATTTCATATGAATTCAGCACAAAAGATGTAGGGGCCTATAGTAAGTTAATGTGAGTTAGATTTAACACAAGAGTTCAAGAGGAGAAAAGGGGGGAGGGGTCGAGGCGGTGCACAGAAATGGGACGAGCTGATTATTGAGATGACGTGTCCTGATGAGGTCGTGTTTGTCTCGGTCTCTCGTCTCATCACCGATACATGTCGAGCCGATTATGGCTAATTGCTCAGACATGTGGCAGGTGGGTGGTAAAAAGGAACGGTTAGGAGAGGGAGTGGGAGGAGGGGAGGGGAGAAGACAGAGAGAAAGAAGGGGGAGAGGAAGTTTGGAGATGTCGAAAGCTTTCAATACTTTTCTCAGACCTCGTTTGCCTTCTCATAATTCTTTGAAAGAGCGACCATGCAAATTTGTTATTCCGCTCCCTATGTTGGAAGTTTTTCGCTTAGTTTACAGTGCCAAAGAAACGGGACCAACAACACATGAATGTCAGAGGCAGGGAACATCAGAATAGTCGTTTTGGTGACCGTGATATCACCTCTCATGAAATGCTTTTGACCAGACTCTAAACTTTCTAGCTCGTGGGATCCTTGGAAGTTCATGCATCATTTGATTGCTGGTAATGAGAGCGTTGAACACAATTAACCCGGAACTGGTGGCTTTGTTGAAATCATTAAACAGGTGTGATGAAAAAGCGCGCAACTCGCATTTGATTGCTTCGACAAAACAAAAGTGTGGACAACCCCTGTAGCACCGCCACATCAAAATTCTGACGGCATTCTGTGCATGCAAAGTTCCCAAAGGTAAAGACAGAGTTAATACCACCTTCTTCGCCTGGAGCCAAGCCTTTAGCAATCTCACCTGAATCCATATTGATATGGCGCATAAGAATCGTTGGGCAACGGAGGGATTTCTTTTACCCCCCTTTCGTCAACAATTTTCACCTGCAGCTATTTGTCAAGATTGAATATCATTGCTGGCTCACTCGAAAGTCTAAACCTTGCCCCAAATTCCTTTTTACTACGCTTTTAAAGGATTCCAATTACAAAAGAATAATCAGTCATCTTTTTTTTCTTTTAACTTGCACTTTGCCCTCGTTCAGTCAGTTGTTTTGTTTTTATTTTTTTCCTTCTTTTGCGCTCATATAATCTCAACACTGAATTCTTTCTTTGCGGCAGAGAGAGAGAAAGTTTAAGTCGAAGGCGAAGTGTTTGATTTCCGCCACTGGGAATGAAAGTGTTCTCTTTAACACAAAGTAATCGGGGACAACTATTCACACTACATTCCTAAAACTCTTACACCCAGAAAGCCCGGGAACCGATCTCTTCAGATCTCGTTAAGCCGGTACGATCCTTGCTCGACAGCCAGTTCGTTCTTGAACTAAACACTCCACTTAAGCACGCAGCTACTAGAAGTGGCTCCATGACTTTAGGTTTCAAGTTGACTCAGATGTGGATAAAACCAAAATACTCCCGAATGAGCGAGATTTCAAGTAAACAGGACCACCCCCCCCCCCCCAAAAAAAAAACAACAAACAAACAAACAAACAAACAAACAAACAAACGAACGAACAAACTTGGGAACATCATGAAATGTGATTGTTTAAACAACAGGGATGTCAGTGAGAATCACACACGCACATCCCAAAGGGAGAAATATGAGATCATCACCTCACAATAACTTCCCCTATAGTGTAATTACTTTTTGAATTTTTGGTAATTGATTTTGCTGATACAACCTATATTGCTTGTAATGAGTACTGGCAGTATTTGATGCGAAGGACATAATCCTTTCCGTTTCCCCTTTATTCAAATTTTAATCAACGAAAAATTAGGATTTTTGTGCAGATTTATGAATGGATTGCATCATCTCATGATTCATATGCATTTATGCCATTGAGACTCACATCACTTCTTGCCGGGGAACTTGTTGACTTCTAATACACCTTTCTTTCTTGTCGGAATGAAATGAAACACGGACTGTGTGTTTCTCAAGTTGTACTTCTTTAATTAGAGTCAACTTCAACTTACAACCCTTTGTAATGCTTGATCTCTGGCAAGAAACGTCGTCATGATTTTTTTTTTCCGTTTTACTCAGTTTCTTGGATCAACGCACATTTCGCAGTCCAGTGAGTTTAGATGAATAATCATAACGGCAGTGTACTTCCGTTGAGACAGAACACAAGCGCCCACTGAGTACAACAGCCACATAAGGCAGAAATATACGTCTTATTTCAAAACGTTTGACGTATGCTGCTTTTGAATCTTCCGTGTCCGTGAAACCAATTGGTGAAACCAGGGAGGTGATTACATTCAACGCGTTCACTGAGGCACCGTAACCTCCTGTCTCCTCATTCAAAAGGAGAAAGATCTATGCCCCGTGGTCTTCTGTCCACGATGCAGAGAATATTACTGCGATGATATTATGCTGGTAAGAGAATATTAAGAACATCACCCATCAAACAAGAAGAGGCCCTGTGGGTTTACTAAACCGCGAACAATACGAGCGCTGTTCGGTGACATTCCCAATTCCTTCTCTTTTCTCTTTCCCGAACTGTTGCTCGGATATCACATGTTGTGAACAAATCGCTACATTATTTGCCTCAGCAGTCACGACCACAAACATACAATTGCAAACTCGTGCAGTGCAGTAATGCATGCCTCAGTTTCCTATACTACAAATTCGTGACAGCAGTGTGGAAGTGTGCGTCCCATGTGTACCGCTTGACATTGCTTCGATATCACAACAGAGTTACAATGATTATTACCATACAATAACATTTTGTGAGAATTTTGGTTTGTTTGAGTTTTGTTTGGTTTTGTTTGTTTTGTTTGTTTGTTGGTTTCTTTAGGAATTCGCTTTCGTATACCCTTGCATGAGAAAGTATTTTATATTCACAGGTGTGAAAACTATGATGGATGCCACTATAGGTGAAACTCACCCCCGCTGGAGCAGAAAATGAGATGTTCAGATGCCTGGTCTCGTGGGAGAGCTGGAGTTTGGACCGCGTCGAAAGGTGTCGAGTCTGGCCGCTGCTTAGGAGCGAGGAGGGACTGTCGTTCTGAATGAAGTAGTACGGACCGCTCACACCTTTATTTCATGAGGAACGAGAGAATTAATCTTAATCTTTTATGAGGAACGAGAAAATTTAATAATCTGAAAACAATACAGGAAGCGAGGATGAGGTTTTCTACACCACTACTTAATCTCGCAGTATATCATTGACTGATGAAAACGAGAAAAGCTTGTGATCTGATTAATATCAATTGTACAAGCAGTATTGATACTGTTTGGTCTATCGGGTCCAGTCTATGTTATCAGGTGTCTCCTCAACAGTATTCTACGGCATTCCATATCCACTCTAGACACGTTTGCAGTCTGTTCCTGCTTCCACAACGAATACTGTTAGCGATTTCTGCTTATTAACGCCTTATCCCTGGTGGCATCATGTCCATAGGCCTACTTGAATATGGAATAGAGTGATGCTTTAGTTGAATCAAGGAGGTACTAGGCGAGTACCTCCTTGGTTGAATCGAAACAAATCGAATCAAAACACAGGTTACACGTGTTTGTTTGTTTTATTTATTAATCATAAGTATCATCTTACATCCGACATATCTCTGATTTATTTTTAGTCAACATCACAAGCACAGCCAAAAAATAAATTGGCTGTTTGCTGAATGCGTTTGAAGAGATTTTTTCTGGAGTATTGAGTGAATAGAACTCAGAATTGATAAATATCTGAATTCTCATCTCGTTTTTCACCTTACAGTGTGGCAACCAAACCTGCATATTCTGTGTCACAAGTTTTGAGTCGTGTCGCCTCCGTATTTATTTGGTTAGCTAGGGAATATGCATACTCTGTCAAGCGAAGTAGGAAGATGGATTGGGTAAGTGTGGGAGGGGGCGAGACACAAGACATCAATCACTGTGAGAGAAGGAATTCGGTTACAAGTGTACATTGCTGGAATGGTGGACTAGTAGCAGCCTTTTGTTGAAACAGGGTAGAACTTGAGAAAATCAAGTTCTGTGTCAATTCAAAACCCTTTAAGTGCCTATTCCCGTGAAGCACTATAATGATAGTACATTTACGACAAAATGCAAGAAGTGTGGAAGTGTGCAACTGGAACGATAGATATTTCTGATAGTATAGACCAATGGCATGCAACCTCTGTATCACTTTGTGTAAAAGTAAAACAAGTGGGTTGGGTGTTTGTTTTTGTTTTTTGTTTTTATTTCTTGGGGGGGGGGGGGGTGAGGGGTTACCTCACGCCCCAATAAGCCCTCAGCACCACTATCCCCCACTCAAAAACATTCCGCGGTCCTGTGATGTGCTAGGCCAACTCCTTACCAACTTGTGTCGCATTATTTGTAGAGACAGTTAATTGAATTTTTGGGTGGAACTAGGTCCTATACCTAAAAGCTGTCTTGCTTGGTTGTGGTCGAGCCAGACGTCGAGCCCTTTGAACGACCTCGTCTCGTGTGATCGAAGGGTCAACCAGAGCAGGAAGACAACACTGACGAACCCGACGCGGTAACACCGAGACCAGCTTCGACACTGCAGAAATGGCAACATGAATGAAACATGTCAGTATCAATATGTACCTATTTGTTGTGAGCACAGATTTACGTCACAAGTATGATGTGAAGAAATAAAAACACAAAAGGAAGACAAGATGGGAAATCTAAAGAGCAGCTCGTGCGTATCAAACTGTCATCACGACTATTCACATGAACATCAAAAGTGTAATGTAGGCCTATAGCTGCGCTGATATGGTGAAGAGCTTTTTTTTCGAACTTTGACGTATTAGGCCGTCATGCTCTGATTCCATAGATTTTAAAGATAGCAGTTGATGCAGACATCTTTTGAAAGCCCACTCATTAATTGTCAAAAAGTTCATAATTCAGGCAGTAGAATGGGCGGAGTTCTGCGGTGAATTAGAAGTTGGCCACAGCGTGTAAAGGAAGAGAATTTCAACGGTGGAATAGAACGACAAAACCTAACCTGCTCCAAAGGTCCTAACTGTTTGGGGAGACGGTTTAAGATTTTATTCACTGAGGTAAAGTGGAATCATAGTTTTAAGCAATGGGATAAAGGAGAGTCGCGAGCTTTGATGCTAAAGACGGTACACAAAAACGATGTGTACGGCCTTGGTTTAGTCATCTGTAGTCGGTTCGTCGTGAAGGAGTATGATGAGTTTGAAGGGAATTTGTCTCTTGCGGAGAGATAGTAGTACATTGTATCAGAGGTTGTCTGTTTTTACGTCATTCTCCGTGAATAATAAGATCGTATATGCTGGATCCGTATGATCCAGCATGAAAGAGAGGTGAGGCATTGGGTATTTGTTCAAACATCATCGTGCCATGAACCGGTTTCACTTCAGTGGTATAGTGCCCGGTAAGCAGTGGATGACGCGGGTTCAAACCCCAAGCTAACCCCTTCTTTTTCACTTGATGTTCACTATAAGATCAAACATACGATCTTATTCATTCAGAAAAAAAAAATCAAACAAATACAAAAACAAACTGCAAAAAAATTGTATAAAGCAAAACAAAACAAACTTAAATCTCTGTAATAATAATGATGAGATGTCACATATACCAAACCCAAAGTTGCAGGAACCCTTATCTCTGCTCGATAAACTTTGCCACTGGGGTACATCCACGGGCTTTCCATGAATCTTAAGAATTTATTTTGTAATGTCATAATGACGTATAATGTCTCTATTGATTTTCCTCTGTAATTCGCCGACAGAGAAATCCAATTATCCGAGTGTTTAGTTTATAGGTCCCTACTAGTTCAAATGATGCCACGCATGTCACAATAAATATGCAGCACTGGGAGTGTTGAGAAGCAAACAGCGTTGAAGGTGCCCTTGGAACTATAGTGCAAGGGTCAGCATGAGCGAAAAGCACAAAATGATTTTTAAAGTGTGTATTAACTGGATTGAGCTTCAACAAAAATTAATATCTCTTGAAGATGCAGCAGAGGAGAGAAAGTGTCATGTCGTGCATGTGGGAGGACTTTGCGCCTTCACGATCTGCAGTTACAATGGCAGTACTGGCACGACTGGTCTGTATATGTGACAGATTGTGACATCTCTGACGATGACTGTTAGGGCAGGGATGTGGTCGTTTCAACTCCCTGGTTAGGGTAAGGGTATTGGTTCAGTCATGATATCCAAGTGCATGTTGCTTTTGTGCGAATTCCTTTGAGGGATCTATGAGTAATGAAGGTTGTAGAAACAAGAAAAATAGGTTTCAAAGATATGTACTGTAGGCCTACAAGCCTATTGGATAGGACAAATTATATTCCGATGTCCGGCATGTCCGGTATGACCTTCTTCTGGTTGTAGGCCTATTCTTTGACTCTGAACAAAGCAATAAAGGAAAATTAAATTCCCGGCGAGACTGGCAAAATGCAAAAGACTGGCAAGAAGTAGGGTCCTCGACTGGGTGTACAATTGTGAGGAAATCTCGCCGTTCTTTGGTCAAAGACCGCCAACAGCCATACCACTTCGAAATTTCACCGCTCTTTGGTCTATCTGTCAGCCTATTAATTTTCGGAACCACCCCTTCGTGACCTTATCGGGTCAAGCGGCAAAGAAGCTGGATTGACCTTCCTCTCTTAGTCTCGCATTCAGACACCGGCTCTTGCTTGCTTAACTAGCTTCGATGTCATTCTAGTCTGGTTTCCAGACCCTTTGCACACTGGACTCCACGGCAAAGGCGCACAAAACCACCAGTTTTCAACGTTGAGGGCGTCAATATCCTGGATAGCGAAATAGTACGAGCAGAGGGTCTGGAAGCCAGACTAATGTCATTCCGAGTTAATATATTATAGCCACTAATTTCCCCAAGTTTAGCCATTCCATATACAAGGAGTGCAAACTGACCATCATTTAGAGATACAAAGGCTTACATAATGCGATCAAAGGCTCTCCTTTTTTTTTTCTCATTTTAAAAGTCAATTATAGTTTGCTTGAGTGTTATGATATTCACTGGTTGCCTTCCAACAATATCTGCTTGATATAGGCTCCTCATACTACTCAGACGGATAGGAAGACTTATTGGATATTGCTGTCATTGTAAATGATATTTGCTCGGATGCTTTCTTGTACAAAAAAAAACGAACAAAAATAACTATCTAAAAAAGACCAATAAAAAAGCAAATGTTTGGAAGATGTCGCGTCTTAGAAAGAAGCCTATGCAAACTGCAATGTCTCAATTTTGAAGGTCAGGAGTCGAAAGCTACCGAACTGTTTTGGGAGATGGAAATGGGATTAATTATGGCTCTTTCTACCAGTGAAGAATCTGCCATAATATGATTTTATCCTTGCATTATCGCCTGACAAAATAAAGGGAAAATTGACGGTAACTGACGGGCAACAAGCAACACATGGGGATCAGCGATAAAAGAAAGAAAGGGGGCAGGAAAACAGTGGATTAGTCTCCTACTCCGCTGCTTATGAAGTCCGTCGCCCAAACGACAGTCCTTCGCACATTAACATTGGCGCGAAAGGGCGTGGAGAGGATTCTGTCACAACGATTAACACGATATACAAGATGATGGCTCTTACACATCGAATTTTGACAGTGTTCGCGAAATGACTGTCTCCCAAGCTCATACGATTTTTTTTTCATTTTCTTAAATCTGAAACTATTTCTTTCACGTGAAGATTTGTCGTAAAGTCCGACATAATCAAGTGCATTGAAGGCCTATATGTGAATCTCTGCAATAGGTGTTTCAACACAGCAATGATCAAACCAATTTGATGTTTTTAATAGTTTCACTCAATGTCATAGGTCCTACAGTACAGTTTGTCACATCAAGATCATCAACGACTATGTCTGGGAGTAAGACTAGCACCTGCAAGGAACACAATCAATCTTTTCTTCTAAATTTCAGAATTTTGCCCGGGAACACCAGTTCTTTTACCTCAAGTCATCACGAGTTCATAATCACGCTCTTAACGATGTCAAAAAACTCTCTACGATCTGTCGCCCCTGACAACAAGCCTTGGGCAGGTCGTTTACACCACACATTCATAAGTCGAAATACTTTTCAGAAACGTAAGACCACAAACTTGACCCACGTTTTGTATCTGGGGGTAATTGGAGCGACATGCCGAACAAGAAGGCGTGAGGCTCTGAGTTTGACATTATGCCGAGCCTCAAGCTGTCATAAACCCCTTTCTCCTATCCTCTCTACCCCTCCCTCCCCTTATTTCTTCCTCCCTCTCCCTCTCTTTGTCTCTCTCTCTTTATATATATATATATATATATATATATATATATATATATATATATATATATATATATATATATATAATATTATGACATTATGCCGAGCCTCGAGCTGTCATAAACCCCTTTCTATTATATGTAATAGAATGATGCATATACACACAAACGCATGAAATTATACACAGAGAGCGAGAGAGACAGATAGACAGATAAAGGGTGAGATATATATATATATATATATAGGTTTTACCTGTGATTACAATCCTCGTCAAATGAAGTTTCATTGCTGACAGGAAAGTAAACATGTTTTGAAGCACTGGGATCATAGGTTCGAATATTGTCACGTCGCGCAAACAGACTTGCAAACTATCAAGGTACTGATAGCTTCCCAGCAACATCAATAAAGCTCTTGAATTTGCGTCTTTAAATTGTAACAAAGCTGACAATATCATATAGAACACGTTACCCCAAACACATTTGTTTCCATCAAAACAAAACAACGATCAAAGAAACCCTTTACTCTCGTACAAGTTGGCCTTTAAAGAACGATTGGAAATGACACTCACTTTGATGGCGAGGAAGAAAAATAAGGACGGTCAAGGCTAAACATGCGGCATTGATTCTTGATGGGGTAAGTACTGTCACATTATCATGACCTCAATGATACTGTTCCAGTTACGCCAATTCTTGGCACAAAACCCTGTTGACATGATTTGCCGCAGACAATTCCACATCTCTTATACCCGCCTCCTCCTTGATCCGGCAGGGGGTTTAAAACATGAACCCAATTTCTAAATTCCCGAGAAAATCAGTATTGACAAGCAAAAGTCTTCTGCCAACAGTGGCCAAAGGCTCTATAAGAGAACATGATTGCCGCGGAGTACTTAGATCTTGAAAAGTTAAGAACGCAATTTGAAATGAAGTCATCGACTCATAAATACCTTCCAAAAGGCTCTCCTTCGGCGTACCTTTGTGAAGATAACATTGGCAAGTGCTGAACTCTCCTATTACAAATTTCTCGTTGATCTTCTTGTCGGTTTCGTGAACAAATTAATATTCAGAGAAAATGATCGTGAAGTCATAATAGACAAGACAAAATAGACATAAAACATGATGGACAATTAGATAAAATTGAATGAAATAAAAAAATACCTATGTAGGCTTTAACGTTTTAGTTATCAATAATCTAAAGTATCGCGTCTGTTCTGGGACATCGTCAAGATTCCATTTGAATAAAGTTTATTACGAGAGCTTACATTGAAAAATGCATAAACGGATACTGACATTATATACCAATACATGCATCAACGAGAGACAGTCATCAGTATAAATGTCCATACCCTTTTGACTGCCAATGAGACACCTGTGCATCAACTTCAGCTGTTTCTTTGCCGAAGAAAAAGAATGAGTCACACAACGATTTAGAATCTCATCGCTCTTGGGAATGCTTGGACAACATCCGAGAAAAGTCTGTTAAGAAATGGCACGACAGTCTCATTAATCAAATATCAAGTGCTAACCTGCAGACGAAATATAGCTGGAAAACGAAAAATGTTTGAAGGTGATTAATTTGTCACGTTTCAACGGGTTATAATCAAAATACAAGATGGATAATAAATCCGTCGGATTTTCCTACTCCAAACCCGTCAGTCGACTAAACAATAATTGTTAAACACTAATGATGAACCCAAAAACCCTATGAGAGGAGGGAAGAGGGGGTAGAGTGTTTTCATGGCTCCAACACAGCCACTCTCAATTACGTAACCCCTCCTAACATCTATTTCGACTGATCGAGATATTGCAAATAACTACTATATCCACTCAAGTATGACCTGTGCAAAAATTGAACCCTATCGCAGCTATCAAATAGTATATATTTCAGCAGAAGGGATCCAAGGCTTTAGCACTGATTTCTTTTCTACCAGGAATGTCTACATGACTTGATGACTATGTGCTTTGTTGTACCCCTTTAACAAACTCGCACAAACACATATTTATTTTTCTTTACAGATCAGCCGAAAATAACCAATCTCAAACAACATAACAAGAATGAAAAATTTTCTCACTTCTAAGATGACTGTATTATATATCTATGTTCAAATGCAATTAAAAAAAAATGCTCTCCGACAAAAGGCATTTTATCGAGTTACTAGAAATATGTAAAGTTCCCCTTTTACTGGCGTGAGATTCGGAAGAGCCCAAGGCAGAAAATTTTTTTTAATGTTCGCATTGGGTTGTCTCTCTAATCGGCTATTTTTAGAACGCAATTAACTGTTCTAAATTAATCGTTGTATTTACTTTGTCCCATAACCCGTTGCTTACAAAGGAAATGGGTTATCATGGCGATGATTGATGATGATTATGATGATGATGATGATGATGAGGTGAACAAACTGTGAGGGAGAATCACAGCAGATTGAATTCAGTGGCAATAGCTGGCTCTCTCACACCAGGGAGGTGGGAAGAGATCCCACCTCCCTGCTCACACTAAGCAGACACCTACCTTTGGCAGTTTGGGAGCAGTGATTTTTAAAATGTTCAAAATATCACATTTGATGCATATGTGTAGGTCAGTTGTATCACAAAACATCCTACCATATTGAAAAAAAAAAATCAATAAATCCAAAAATATAGAGATATCACTGTTTTTCCTCAATAAACCATAAGTCTGGAAATATTTTTATCAAAACTATTGTTCACATTTTGTATATCTAACAATACTTAACATCCATTATACTGATTCAAATTTTTACATTGGTTGTTTCTATCCCTAACTCACATTTTAGAACTATTTTGAAGCACAAATGCGGGGTTTTTGTTTCATCTGCAAATGGTGAATTATGCCTTTAACAACACGCCAACATCTCTCACCTTGAATACTTAGTACTTCCTTCCAATGATGGAAGCTTCCCACTTTACCTCACTGCATACAGGAAGGTGCAGCTTACAGCTAGCCTCCTCTCAAGTCAGCTCGTGCAACGGATTACAAGTCACGTAGTGGATCAGTGCAGCTTACACTAAGCGTGGCAAGCGTCAGTAGGCCTATATGTGATTGTGATTTAAAGCCTCACATACACCTGTGCATAATTCTCTTTTGAAGGCACATGTTTAAACAGAAATGGTCGAGAAACTATGCGTGGCAAGCGTCAAAAGGCCTACTATTGTGATTCAAAGCCTCACATACACCTGTGGACAATTCTCTTTTGAAGGCACATGTTTAAACAGAAATGGTCGAGAAATTCTATCAATAAAACAGGAATATTTCAACGTCTTTCAAAGCGATTCGTTTCACTCCGACAGCCCTGATAATCTACGAGGAGGTTGCTCAAACTGTAGCTCACTGGTCCTTCAGAGTTGCCATTCGGAAGTTGCCATAGTGTTTTGCGAATCTACACCAGATGGTAATCTAAAGCACATAATAAGTAACGAACAATCCCACTGTAAGTGGATGTGCTTTAAAGGAAATATCCAGTCAAAATATAGGTTTGTCTGATAAAAAGGAATATAGGCCTAATCTTACAAGTTCAACGGTAAAACTTTGACTGAAATCGAATGAAAAATAAGGAAGTTATGACATTTTGAAGTTTTGCTAATTTCTGCAAAACAGTTCTTGTACAGGGGATATAAATAATTATGCAAATGAGTCAGGTAACTATGTCATAACCTCACAATTTTCCATTGATCGTGTACAAAAGAAAAATGACGAAAATTCAATGTTTCTGTCATTAAATCTGAAACAGGATGTTATTCCTGTTTGAATAACTTCAGAATAGTGATCAGTTAGATATACCAGGATTTAAGCCTTGGGCATATTTGTGTTTTGAATGAAAAACTGGAAATTTCAAAATTTTATGCAAAAACTATATAGCAAGTTGTGAAAGACTGACATGGTCACTTTGCCATTTGCATATTTATCATTCATATTGACCGTTCAAGAACTGTTTCCTGAAAAATAAGTGAAACTTCAAACTGTCATAACTTCGTAATTTTTCACTCGATTTCGATCAAAATTTTACTGTTGAACTCGTAATATTTTACACTTTCTTATCAGACTAATGTTTGGACTGGATTCCCCCTTTAAGAGATGAATTTATTCTTATTGATAATCATATCAAGCTGACATTTATATATTTTTGCAGGTTTATTTGAGTATCTTTGGAACGGTAAAGTAATGGGACACGGGATGGTCCAATCTATACCTTGTATTTACGGAAGGTGACTTTTAAAAAGAGACCTAAAACCAAAACTAGCCTACGATCAAGACAGCTTGTTCAGTCGACTGCATACATGTACTATTGAATACACTGAGTTGAACTAAGTGAAGTGGTATTGAAAATGATATCTGTGAGAAATATTTTCTGTTTACTTGTGCAAAGAATAACGAGCATCAGGCCATGAATTTGGTTGCTTTACGCACTAAAATATTCGTAAATCAACCGGTGACATTCTGTTACCTGCTTTATCGTCTCATAATTTAACTATTTCGTTGATCATGTAACTAGATCACTTCTCTTTATTCTGTCTCCCATGCAAATATAGGCTCAAACTAAAAGATTGCATTATTTTTTATGAATCTACTGTTCAACTATCGACTCATCATCGTCACCATAATCACCATTATCATCATCATCATCATCATCGTCACCCTCATCATCATCACCCTCATCATCATCATCATCATCATCATCACCCTCATCATCATCATTGTCACCATCATCAACATCATCACCACCCTCATCATTAACATCACCACATCATCGTCATTAACATCACCATTAACACACATCATCGTCATCACCATCATCACCATTATCATAATCACCATCATCACCATTATCATAATCACCATCATCGTCATCACATGCATCATTTCTTGCAAGTTGTTCAAATGGAATCATTCACTAGTTTCTAATCCTAAACCTGACAGATCATTATTTTGTGGTTATTCAGCTACGAATGACAGAGTACTTTACACTTTAATAAAAGATTATTTCAATTTTTCGTCATTTTTTTTTTTCACAAGATCACATAAAAACTGTGAGGTGATGGCATCAACATCCGGAGCTCACCCATTTGTACATTCAATGATTCATATTAACTGTTTGAGAACTGTTTCGAAAGCATTAGCGAATCTGTCAAGTTTCATAACTTTTTCATCTTTAATCAGATTTTATGATGACATTATCATCGTTGTGGTTGTAGATAATATTGTATGTTTTTGTTTTTCATATGTTATTTGTAATCATATCATGTTATTTGTGATCCGGAATGTCAACACGCTACGTACATATTATTATGCAAATATAATTATACGTATGATATATGAGAAAATAAAGAGAAAGGGGTATTTTCACGTCATTTATATGGACAAGGGCAACGTTCATAGGGAGAAACAGAGAGCAAAGAAGTTCGAGAAGTAGAAAGACAGGTAACAATAACGACAAACTCTGTAATCTGGTATGAATTAACCCCATCAACAAAAGTTATTGTTGGTTGTTGAGTAGGTAACAGACGATATTTGAGCGGGGCCATTTTTATTCCAATGGGAGCTGAGCGAGGCGAAACGGGATCCCGATTTTGATCTCACTCGTCGAATATTTTCCCTTTTAATAATCACAACTCCAATCCTGTCCCGAGGCGATGTTTCTTTTTGAGCAACAAAGGTGTCGCCTGGATTCGTGATTAAGCTGTCCGATCGAGTAAACTTGTACGCATGTTTTGCTGAGGAAATTTTTCATTTATACGAAACCTGGCTCGATTATCGAGATAAACGACGTATTGCTGAGCTTTTATTTACTCCGCCCTCCCCCCCCCCCCCATATTCAGGGTGCTTTATACCTTTAGGCTCCTCTCTTGTGATAATCTTGCTTTGTGCTGGTAGCGACTTTTATTGGTTTTCCGGTGAGAATTGCAGCTTGTCATAACTGCTTCAGTTTCTGCAGAGCTGGCACAGGTTCTACATGTAGACTCTATACAATGAGTTGTGTTGTAACATGAATGTAGTTTGAACGAGTAACAGATGACTCCATTTGCTACCTTATAATATGACTAACATTATGATGTCGTAGACCTGCAATTTAGTTTCTATATGTGTATCTCTGGGAAAGACACAGATTCTGTTTACACAGTAGGCCTATATCCACTTTTCCGCATTCAGACTCAGGAAGTCATATCAAACCCCGGCAAGAGTATAAAATTGTAAATGCATCCTCATAACAGCCCAACACAATTTGTCCCAAATTGCACTATTATGTGATAAATGTTACTTGTTTTATTGTATGTTAAATGATTGTAATCAATATAAGACACAATAGGAATCTGGACTTCTTTAATCCGTGTCCAGATATAATCAGTCGCACTGATATGTCACTTCATCTACATTATGTTACCCCCCCCCCCCCCCGCCTTTTATCGCGATCGTGATCTGATTCCTTATCGGGGCTTTAGTAGTGGAAATCAAATTCCCCCATGGAGTTAAAATAAGAAATCAACGACAGTGACACAAGAAATGGACTACATCACGGGACTAGGTTATCTCGCTCTGACTTTCAATGTTGTACGTTTGTTAACATGAATTATCCAAAGCTCATTCACCACAGGTTTCCATTTCGCTGGGTCTTTTCATGTCTCCACAGATTTGGATGATCTCCATACTATTGCTGCAAGCGCCCTTTTTGAATCAAAATTACGTCTAGCAACTCAGTATAAGAGATATAATCCACTGAACCTTCAAGATGGCCATGTCGATCAGTTTCTCGTCTGACATTAAACAGCGGGAAACTTTCAGATCCATATCTCTGACCACTATTCCCTTGCAAAGTCATCGTCCATGGGAAAAAAAAAAAAAAGAAGAGAAGAAATACCAAAGTAAAAGGAAAGGCTTTCATCCTCCGTGACATTTCGCGTGCGATATTTTGGCGCCACTGCTGTGGCTGATTTAATCAATTTCCGACAATTTGGCAGATCTCGGTGGGTGTGTGTGCGTTGGGGGCTTCCTTCAGAACGTCCCCAAACACTATACGACTTTCATCAACAAAACGATTGCCAAAAAAAAAAAAAAAATGTTCTTTAAGTCATCAGGGTTTGGCTTGGCACCTCCACCTGCCATGTGAACTCACATGCTCATCTGCTCTTAGTAACCCCCCCCCCCCCCACCCTCGCCTCCCGATTTACCTGGGAAGAAGAAATTCTGGTGAGGGAGCGAGGGAGATCCAGGGAGGTGAATGGAGAAAGGTGTCGTAAGAAGGAGAGGAGACTTGCTGTGAAAAAGTCACCGCGACGTCGAAAGGACCAGGGAGAACATCTAAAGATTATCACTTACATTTTTCTTTATACGGTTAATGTGTTTCAAGGGGAAGTCTTTTCCCATGCTCTGCTTGACTGAATTATATGGTGAAAACAAACAAACAAACAAACAAACAGATGTGTACAAGTTTCATTTAAAATGTTGGCGAATTGGATTCATGATTTTGTACGAAAGAATGAGACGCTTTGCAACTATTATGGCATCAGTCGCAATCCCATTTGCAAATTTAGCAAGTATTGGTCTGTATTTGGAAATATGATATAGGATTCATTCAAATCCGTCATCTACAGAGACATCAAAAAATGAGTTGAAGACTTAATTGTTTAATGATTTGTTTGAACTTTTCCTGTTTCTTGATTTTATCTGTTTCTTTTCATTTTTAGTGCGCCTTTAGCATTTTATTTAATGGATTTGGAGCGATATAGTTTGCAACTATTGTCAGTTTTGATATTATATTTTTAATATACCTATAGGCCTAAACAGAACTACGTAATATGTAAGCATACTTGATTTAGACCCATAGAATTCATTTTTGTTAGGAGTGCGTTAACCGGTACCACCTTCACTGCCCTTTGCATATATAGGCCTAAACAGTGTACTCTGTTTTTATTACCGATTCCCTGGATAGCTTGATTGAATGGATAAGTAAGACAGAGTTGTATGATTTTTTTTGACTTCATAGGATATTTTGTGAAGATTTACGTACACGCAAATGGAGGTCAATTTAAGTGAGGTCATCTGAATCATCACTAAAATTCATTCACCCGAGTCAAACAATGTGCATATTGTGACCAATATAACTATCATGTAAGGGTAGGCCTATGTGAAAGTTTGAGAATTCAAAGCTCCTCATCGTTATTTCGTTGAGGTCTTTATCAGACGGCCGGAATCAGTCCTTTTGCTGGTTGTACATAAATGTTGTTCCAGATTATTTATCTTCTATGAATGTGATGGGAAAATAATTCATCGCACTGGTTATTGCGTTATATACAAATTTTTGTGTTTTCCTGCTTCATTTGCTGTTTTTGTAGCATCTCTACGCAGTAATTAATTGTATAAAGGGCATATATTCCCTCAAAAAGGGCAAATATTCCCTAAAAAAGAAGAACAGAAAAGAAGATTGTTTTCGATCTTTTCACCTTTATAGTCGTCACTTAAAGAGGAAATCCACTCCACAAAATAGATAAACTCTAAAAGAAAGAAAAATCGATCCCTACAGAACGTTCTAAAATGCCAAAATCGGGTAAGAAATAAGGAAGTTATGACATTTTTGTCTTAATTGTAAATTTTTTTCGGGAAACATTTCTTGACCAGTCCTTGTGAATATTCAAAAGAGCGAGTTGATGATGTCATGTCCCAACGTAGGCTTTGTTATAAATGAAATTCGGAAAATTGTTATTTTTAGCTAATACAGGTAAAATCATATCCATATACCAATATATACCAGAGTTAATATTTGTTTCTTTTTGTTTTGGGTGGTTTTAAGGCAATTTTATATTTATACAGCTGTCATTTGTCATTTTGTCATTTCTGTATTTGATTATCAAATAAATAAGAAATCGTGAGAGTATGCCATCTTCAACTTGTTGATTCGAATATTCATAATGACTGGTCAGGAAGTGTTACCGAAAAAAAAAGTGAAATTTCAAAAAGTCTTAATCTCATCTGATTTTGATAATTTTTGCTCTGTTCTTCAGGGAATTGTTTTCCCTTTCTTATGAAAGTGATAAAATTTTGGAGTGGATTTCTTCTGTAAGAGTTTGGTGCAAGACATAGCACTCCAATGCCCTTTCTTAACTTCTCCTTTTTTATGTCCATCACTCAACCAGCTTTACAGTATGACACGTTGACCCCCTTCCATCCATTCTCTTCAATCAAGAGCGGAGGATGGAATCCATAATGGACTCGGATGCGTCTCCAAGGAACGCGTCCCCGCCTAGCAACGCCGGGCGACACGGGAGAAGCACAGAGTAAACAAACGTGACGGATGATGGCATTGGGCCCCATGCTCTGGCCCGTCTCAATTTCCCCTCTCCTTGAAGACGTCACGTGGTTAATTTCCTGTCCGATTCCTCCTTGTGCTGGCTCACAGGCGCGAACTTTTCTACAGACATAGGCCCATTTTCTTTTGATAACAACTAAGTAGGTCATACGACACAAGTTGTTGTGTTTTTTTCTTTTTTTCTAGATGAAATAAACCTAGATTTTTTTTTTTTTAGTTTTGATTGGTCATTGATAACATAGGCCTACATCTAAACAGGGAGGTGCTCACCTCTCTGATGTTAAATGATGCATGTTCACAATTAACACATCGATTATTATGCCGGCTTTTTTTTTCCAACGACAATAAGGGTGATATTAACAATAATGACATCCGGCAGTTACTAAGCGAGCTCCCTTACATCTTTGCTGTGATTGTGACATGCGTTTGCGATTTCAGTTGTATATTCTCGGGCCACAATAATGGTGGACAAAGTCGAAAGAGAAAAATAAGCACCCTATGTTTCGTAAGGGTTCTAACGGCAAATTAAAAAAAAAAAAAAATCTGGGACCTGTTGGAAACAAAGCAAAAAATTATAATGAGAGTTATACATGCTCGTGTGTCCTCAAAGAGCAGTATATTTGGTATAATAATGTGCAATGGCATAGACTAATACGTTTAATGCAGATCACACATACACACACACACACACACACACACACACACTACACACGCAAAAAGATAAACTTAGTGAGATATAACCATGGAGCTACAAAAGAAAAGCTGTAACAGAGGGAGGCATAATAAAAAGAGAACTTGTCATTGTCAAATGTCACAGCATGAGACGAGTCAAGTCAAGCATTGTCTATTATCCCATATCACAGAACGCACGTCATTCACGGCTCGACTTTTTTTTTGACAGGTTTGATTTACGAACGCAGTCATTGCAGCAGTTGACAACCAGACAAACATTTGTATTTCCAAGGAGCTTCAAAGGAGCTTCCCTGAAGCTCCTTGGTATTTCCCATCCAGCTTGTTCTCCCTCTTTTCCTCCCTACTCCCCCTCCCCCTCTTTCTCTCCCTCTCTCTCCCTTTCCCTCTGTCATGTATGTATTTCTGTCAAGTCTCTCTCTGAATATGTTTTATCACATCACAACTGTGCGTGGCACCGTTTGGAACCTTGGGCCATTTAAACGTTACATAACCATTCTTACGTCTGCTCTAAACTCAAAGGTATAAAGTTAGCACACGTACACATATAACGCTACACGCAGTAACATCGGAGCTCCATGGAGCTCCATGGTATGGTGCAGGACATTATGGAACTTCGCAAAAAAAAATGTAATATATTTATTCTTCTTGACTTTCTATTAGGCTTTTTTTTTCTGGTGTTTTTGATCACTCTTTGGATCGTTAACTCCTTGACAACGGCCTGGGCCACCCGGTCACGGCTAATATCAAACCCTGCCTTTATTAATCATGTTAATTCGTGAGATATTTGATTTTCAAGTATCTCCAATCATTTCTCAGTTAAACTCTCGGGATGCCTGTGTATTCGATGGTTTCATTAAATGTCTTGTGACCATTATTAAGAATTACAAATACTTTATGCTTTAAATATTGCCTTGGTTTGTTTCTGGTTTGGGGTCTTGTTTTTATTTTTGTTTTTATTGATGTTTGTTTTGATGGGGATTCAAGCAACGTTCTCATTGCACAGTGCAGTGGCAAATAGATCGACTTCAGCAGTGTTGATAAGGATCGTATTCGATTCGCTGCAATGACTTAAAAAAAAATATCTATAGTGACATTTACAACGAAAATTATGATGACCATCACCATCATAATCATGAAAATGATGTGTTAATAGTGATTGTAGTGATGATGATGGAAATCATTCTCTTGTTTCCAACGTAAACGTGACTTGCAATATCAATATAATGTTAGGTGGGCTCTTGAAATATTTTTTAAGCATGTGGAATAAATAGGCTACATTTAATTGAATTGAACTGAAATGAAGCCCCGGCAATTTTCAAGTGAAAATGAGACGAATAGTATGTCTGCGTTTAATATCCTCATGCACTGACCATTCGTTCTCTGTCACTTACCAAACGTTTAATCTTGAACATCAGATGCATCATGGGTTATTATTGACGTTCAGATATGAAACCTTCAAAGCATAGAAACATGCACGTAGTTGTGTTAACACATCCTTCGTCCTCTCGGGCATCGGAATCCACACAGACCAAGGAGTGAATATCACAAGCTCATTTGCTCAAACGATCCTCCGGACGAGGTGAACCGAGACACGATAATACCGTTTACTGCGTCCTTTGATAAGCAGAGTCAAGCGCGTTCATTTCTATGTCGTCTGCTACATTCCGAGTGAGCATTCTTCAAATGCGTACGTCCGCTGCTGGATCTACTCGCACTGTTCTTGTCATTGATCTTTATCCCTGGAATCACCGGCAGACAGCGTCTGCTAGATAGAGTCAGCAGCTAGGTAGAAAGTTTGTCCAGGCGAATGGTGTGGCAGAAGAGAATTATTCCAGACTGCGGTAGAATTCGTGCAAATGGATATGAGGGATTACCAGATGAGGTCCTCCTCTTTACCTCACCAGTAAATTGCACCTACTGTCGGGGCTCCCGCTCATTGAGTGAATAGTCCTCATTGAGTTAATAGTCAGTCGGGCAGGGAGGGGAATATTGCGCCGAGTGCTGTGCAACCACTGAGAGCCCGAAGCAGAATCGCTTTGCTCATGTGAGGGCGCACGTCGCCAGTGCGATCCTAAATCAATGACTCTGGCTTGTATTGGTGGTATGCAACTTTTGCTTTCAACCTCTCTGCTTGAACTGTTGATCCCAAGCATTCACAAAATTCCTTCTCAGGTTGATCGTGCATGTGTGCGGTACCTTTTAATCATTTCTTGAGGGCTAGATGTCACTGTCATTTCGTGTCTCGAGAAAGCACGCCATCACGGGTAGCTGACAAGATTGCCTCCGACAGTCGAAATTACAAGCGGCTGGCGCGGACCAGCAGTTGGCTCTTTCAAATCCAATAATCACTCAATTTGAAATACAAATCCAGTGATACCAAGCTCCCACATTGAGAATGGCTTCTCCCCCCCCCCCCCCCCCTTTCTCTCCCGTTCTGTCGCTTTCTCTCCCCTACCGGTACGTACATGTCATAGTTTTATCTCTGTCTATCTATCTATCTATCTATCTATCTATCTATCTATCTATCTATCTATCTATCTATCTATCTATTTCTTCTCTCTCTCTGTTTATGTATTTATCATCTATAATCTATTTTTATAACTATCTATTTTTCTAGCTATTGATTGCAGTGAATACTCCATAGACGGTAACCACTGAAAACTTGAAAAACTAATCAAGACAGAACTAGACACGAAGTATCCAACTCTCTCGTTTCTGAACAAAGACAACGTCAAAATGTTCTAGTTCCATTTTTTATCTTTTTATTGCCCTTTTACTGACGTAGTCCCTATTCAAAGTTGACGAGTATCAGATAGGTAAATTAGATTTTAGTTTGATTTGGGCTTGCACTTTCTTTCTCTATCTCTCTTTCTCTCACTCTGTGCAGAATTCGGGTCATAGTTCCTAATGATGCGTGACGCTGCTAGAAGCTGCAAGAAAGGGGATAAGAGAAGGAGAGAGGAGGGGAGAGAGGGAGAGAGAGAGAGAATGAGAGAGAGAGAGGGAGAGAATAAAACAAACACAAAGAAATAGAGAGATGGGTAAACACGGGTGCATTCCCACGATATCCACGCACTGTGTGCTGTGACGTTTTGCTCGGCTGAGCAGTGGACACGAAAATTTACTATAGAAGTCGCACTTTACAACATATTAATATGTACACTCTTCCACACTGACAGGGTCTATTAATGCAGGGAGGTGAGACAAAATACCCTCCTGATCAATGATATTTCTGACGAGTAGAACAATCAGTAAGTTCGATCACCTTCGCCCTCATCTATCTCCTCCTCCTCCTCCTCCTCAACAGGGTGACCCACGCCTGAGCTTTAAGATGATTTCTATAACTTGAAGCATAAGACCCTCGAGGGTTTATCCCATGAGGTTAAACGGGTCCTGCTGAAACCCCCTCATTATAGCTACCTCGCTATGATCCTAGTGCACAATTACCTCTCTTTGCCTCCTCTTTGGGTATCGTCGACTCCGACCTGCCTCCATTCTGAATAGAAAGAAGATGATGTCTGAAGTTCACTGTGTTTTAGCGCCCTCTATAGATTCCTGCCTCTGGGCCTTCACGGAGAACCACGGGGATTTACGAATTATTATCATTATTATAATTATCATCATCATTATTATTATTATTATTATTATCAGTAGTAGTAGTAGTAGTAGTAGTAGTAGTAGTAGTAGTAGTAGTAATAGTATTATTATTATTATTATTATTGTTATTATTATTATTATTATTATTATTATTATTATTATTATCATCATTATCATTATCATTATGATTAATTTATTCCGTATTCCTTTTAAGTTTCATGAAAGCATCTGACATTGTCTGATCATGGTATTCTGATCACATTATTTTCCGATACAAAAGAATTATTTGTCTTACGCTTTCCCGTAGGGACAACTTTTTGTAACAGCTGTGCACAAGTAATAATAGTCATTTATGCAAACAAGGGCCACAGCTCCTTCGCTTCCCTGTTGCTGAGACGCTTTGTAGGAGTCATATGCAACTTTTTGTCTTCATCTCCTGATCTCCGTTTCGGAGAAGCACTGGTGAGCATAATCTAAGACAGAGCTGAAAGACATAATGTGTGGATTTGTTTGCTTGTTCGTTTGTTTAATAAGTTCTGTTTTGTTTGGAATGCTTTGTTTGATGGTTTGGCTTATTTTATTGCTGTTGTGGCTGTCGTCGTCGTTGTTGATGATGATGATGATGATGATGATGATGATGCTGTTGTTGTTGTTGTTGTTGTTGTTGTTGTTGTTGTTGTTGTTGTTGTTGTTGTTGTTGTTCTTTTCCTCCTCAGATATGAGTACATGTATTAATTTTGCAAATGCAATGACCCTGGACGCAACTCGCTATTATGCAGGCGAGATAATGCTACTGTCGCGGCATTGCTGCCCTCTCTTGTTTAAAACGCTAAAGTGGGTTTCACTTCCCGTGGTTACTGCATTGTGACGTTGACTCTCTCAGCTTTTTATTTTTTATTTTTTTCATAAAGGCTTATACTATATGCACACATTCTAGACGACCGACATGAGAGGCTTTTTTTTTCGGGGGGTGTTGATGTTGTTGCTGGTTGTTGTTGTTGTTGTTGTTGTTGTTGTTGTTGTTGTTGTTGTTGTTGTTGTTGTTGTTGTTGTTGTTGTTGTTGTTGTTGTTGTTGTTGTTTACGATGCCTGTATGTGTCTGTTAAACTAGTTTCACTGTTACAGTCACCCTATTACTATCAACTTTATTCCTTTACTCTCGCCATCATTTATGAGTCATTTCAGTTACCAAGCACTCACACTCTTAACTTTCTCATTTTCTCAAAGGTCTTTGATTATCCTTAGATTTGTTTATACACAGTCGTTTAGAGATATACTTTCGGGATATTTTTTTTTTTTTTTGGTCTTACTCATTATACGCCCTCCTAAGTAATTGGATGCTTTTTAAGAAGTAAATGCAGATATTTTCTCTTAGTCTTTATGTTCAACATAATACACATGCTCTGACTGAGTTAAACCACTTTATTTCAATATTTTATGTAAATTTGTAAACATGATAGGAGAAACGATCTTCCGCTTGTAACACCATAAAGGAAAACATTTTGAAAAGAAGGATGAAGTTACTTGTCACATGTCACATCACATCTACGTCAGATTCTCGCTCCTTTCTTCAAGAGGCACCAGACAACAGACTGAGCCAGCCACCTTGCCGAGAGAGTTAAATGTCACCCCATAGCTGCTCTTCCCCTCCATAAAAGTGTGATTTCCATTAATGTACGCGACACTAAAATGTAATAATCATAGCGTATACAACATGCCATGAAGAAGTCTAGACCCTTGCTCGATCACAGTAATGACGACCAATCTCCCCATTTTGCACTGACATAAATTTTCGTATCTATATCATGTCCGCTTTCCATGCCAGCACTTCTTTTGTTTCTTTTCTATTTTCTCACTTTATGATAATGTGCCGTTGTGTGTATTAGAGAAGAGAGAGAGATAGAGAGAGAGAGGGAGAGAGGAAACAGGTTTTGTATGGCATTATTGTTTTTCATGAATATCGACGCACTGTGGAAAAAAAAAAACCCACTGGAAACGAAATGGCACCCCACACACACATGCACACACACACACACACACACACACACACACGCACACATACAAACAAACAAAGAGAGAGAGAGAGGGAGAGAGAGAGAGAGAGAAACAAGCACAATCCAAAACTAAACGACAGGCTGACAACACCTGCCGGATTTTAAAAACGTTGAACAAACGGTGAGTATAGCTAAGAGTGGCATATTGGCATCAAATCTTTCCATGGAAATGCTCCCCCCCCCCCACCCTCCCTAAACAATTCAAACCATGACCAATATCAAACTTTGTTCGTTTTACAGTGACACAAATGATCACGATCTTGCAGTTACGAGCGAGTTTGTTCTCTGGGGAGATGGAATTTAATAGAATTAATTAATTAAACCAGAAAAACAGGGCAGGGTCATGTTGGTATCAAAGCCATAATAAAAAGGGTTTTGGATTTTAGTAAATCCTGAAAAGGTTGTGTCAACATCAGCACAGATCCAATTAACCACTCTGTTTTTTACTATGACGTCATTATTTGTCCGTGGAATGAAAAAAAAAACGGAAAAAAAGATTGAATTACGAATTTGTCATGGTATTTCACGTGTTGAGCAGTGTCACGAAAAAAAAAGGAATGTATGTAGACTCTATATTCGCAGAAATTGTAATATTCTCTATTTGTAACGCTCTCTATTTTTAGCTATACGTGACTAATGCAGCATGCTGCGGGTCTTCCTATTCCAGTTGAAAGTTTAGTTTAGTTTATATTTCGTGTATCATATTGAATTGTTATGACAAAATCTACAACTTTCATATGATACAAACAAGAGTACTCACACCAACCTGCGCAAGCTAGTTGATCTAACAACTCACTCGTTATCATTGGCAGTTATACGCTTTGCCTTGTATCACACTTATCAATTCCATGGTCTTTCACTTTTCGGTCCTGTTAAGTGACTAAAATGTATTCCCTCTCTCTCTCTCTCTCTCTCTCTCTCTCTCTCTCTCTCCATCTCTCTCTCCCTCTGTGTGTGTGTGTCTGTGTATCTGTGTCTGTCGATGTAATCTTCAACACGCAAAAACTTGCTTTCAGAACTTCTCGAGATTGCCGCGGAAGTTGGCTGAGAATTAGAAACTAAGGCAAACATAAGTTGGAGCGGTGTGTGGGAGAAATATGAATTGAGGTCGACAATAATGATAATCTAGACTATGACAATGCGGAAACGGGGGTAGGCTCTCTTTTTTTTGGGGGGGGGGGGGGGTTAAGAAGAACCAACTTCTATGCCCGTCACAGGCGGAGGAGATTATATGAAAATAAGTGTGTAAACACCAGACATGCCAGATCAAAACATTGATTCGGGAAATACGGTATCCTCTTGTCAGGTCACTCCATTTTGATGCACCACGCATTTTGGCATATCTGCATGTTATACGTTGGGGCTAACGTAGCTATCAAGCAATGATAAAGCGTGGATTCTACCACCATATAACTTAATTACATTTCATTTATTTATTTCAGCATGGCACAGGATTCAGCCAACACGGCTTATCTTCCTCATGTCCGTGCATCATAAGGTAAAATAATGATATTTAACAAGGCATATTATATACATGTACGTGGAAGTATATACATCATAGAATTAGAATTAGATGAAACAAAGTAGAGCAATATTTACAATACACATTATCATCTCTGGCAGATTACTATTAAGAGAATGCGTATGTTACAACCAAAGATGAAGTATATATATATATATATATATATATATATATATATATATATATATATATATATCATGTTATGGTGTTTGCCCCTGTATGTGGGTTACGTGTCATTTTTACCGAGGGGGCAAGGTTGTCAGGATAGTGGTATGTCACATCGTCGTTTCATAATCGATGTAAATGCAAAAAAAAAAAAATGAGTAAGAATATAAGAAGAGAACTATATTCTTCTTCGTTGTTTAAGATGCAGATGCAACGAGGATGGTAGGAGCGGTATCATCATTGTTATCTCATCGAAATAAAATGTATACATGTATTATAATGATGCTGGGTACACAGCATATAATGTAGACCCAAACACACCAGTATTTATTTGCCAGTTCATGCATTATACTAGGTGTTATAAAAAAAAAAACATTTCCCACTTTTGATGCTTAATAGTTCGAAGACTATATATCAGATAAAACTGTCATTGATATGAGTAATAGCTGAATAGTGTACAATTTTGTTGGAGGTGATTTGAATATAAATACCTATATCAGTTTCATGAAATCTATTATTAATTTCAAAGTTAGGTTCCAGATTTTGGTCAAATTTTAACCCTCTGTACAAAACCTGAACTTTACACAGAAACTAATGATGTGTATGTGAGTGTGTACTTACAATGACCCGGAACAATGGACATGGATACCACCTGTTCAGAGCTCTGCTCCAAGGTGCGTGAATGCTTGATTAATTATTCATGATGGATTGCCCTGGGCACTGCTAGTCTGAATTCTTGGCAAAGGGTGAAATGCATTCACATGAAAAAATAAAGCACATGTTTTCATGTGCGAGCATACACCACGTTTCAGAATGAATAAAGACTAGCTGTGAAAGTGGAATTCCTCATGAATAAGCAATGGAGCATTCAAATCCTGGTCATTGTTCAGGAGCATTGTCTGGGTATCAACTACACACTCCCATACACACCAACTGACTTCTGTGCAAAGTTAAAGTTTTGTACAGACAGCTGACAGAGGGCTGAAAATAGAGCAAAATCTGAAACCTAACGGAAAAATCAATGTTCAATTTAATGAAACTGCATCATGCTTTCATTTTAAAATTGCCTCCAACAATGCTGTACACTATTCAGCTATTGTTCATATCAATATCAGTGTTATCTAATGCACAGTTTTTGAACTATTTAAGGATCAAAAGTGGGATTTTTTTTGTAACACCTATTACCACGGAGCAACAACATCTCCATGAATATACTCTCGCTCCCTCTTCCCCCTCCTCTACAGTCTCTCTCTCTCTCTCTTTCACGCTGCCTTCTTATCTTCGTCATTATTATGTCAACTACAAATATCCATCCTTGTGCCCATATCATGTATCGAAGAATAGTAATGCTCAAATTAACGTAATAAAAGATAAACACAGTGACTACTTCGATATCAATTACCGTAACCGATGCATGGACAAATTTACTTGATACAAACATCACCTGTGTTCTATCGCAGGCAACAGGCAGTATTTCATTTTGTCGTTTGATCAACTTATCAGAAAGATATGAGGGGAAAATGATGAAGTTGCCATGGCAATCATGAAACAAGCAAACCGGAAAGAGCATGCACAGTCATCTTAGAATACATTTGTACACGGAGAAGCCCTTCACAGCTCTCCCAACCGGAAAATCAGAGACATCGTTTAATTTGATGAAAAAGGACATTTAGTGAACAATATTGTCAATTGACCAGCCAGTGGTACCTACGTCAAAGCAAATGCACGTAGAGTCATTATGCCGATACTTCTTGATACACACATAATTTCGTTCTATCTGTACTCAAATAACCTGCGATGCTACTCTTTACAGACACAGAACACAGTGACATGTTTTTACTAGCAATGTGAAATCATGCCTGATCAAGAGTTTGGCGAACGATATCCATGTTATTGAATGAGAAAGTACAAAAAGAAATGATAATTGAATAATTTCGTACACTCTTTTTGTGTGACCTTCATGGAAACTTTATAACGTCTTTTCTGATATTTTGTACTGCAGTATTAGACGACCATTTCAAAGTGGTCGTATATCTCTAATATCAGGAGAGGATATTTTCAAAAGAACCGTTGAGATGGTACAAACAAAATGCCAACTTGCCTTGCCTTTCCGCTACATTTTATATAACTCATACAACCCCAGTTATCAACATCATGCTTAATCACATTAAACTTTGCCCCCTACGGCACTTGGTCAACTAGAATGTCCAGTATAACAACAAATTATTAGTCTTTTCAATCAAAAAGAAAAAAGGTCATGTTTAACAAAAACTTGAAAAAAACACACAACAACAACCAACAACATAATATTATTCAAACCACATCTTCGGCTAAATCAGAGAAGAGGCAGTGACATAATCAAGTTATAATTTCCCATTCATTTTTTTTTTCACAAACTAAGAATACCAAACAACAATTTTTTGTTTTAATTGATAACTTAGCACGTAGGCCTAGATCGGGTAATACCTCTTCCCTCTGAAAGTTATCACTGTTATCTACCACAACACTTACAATTACATTAGACGTATGAAATACTTATTCGTAGTTTATATATTTTTATACATGACCCGTCTCTTGGAGACTGCAGAGGAAAATACTGTATAATGACTTGTGGGCTATGGCATTAGCACCTCTTCAGAGTCACACACGGCCGGGTCACAAAACGGATTTGATCCGGTAGAAAATGAGCCGGATTAGTCTCGGAATGGAGGGTAATTTATGCTACAGTCACACACGGCCGGATTTCGAACCGGGTCCAAAAGGAATTAAAACCGTATCGACCGGATTCGAGCCGTAGAGACCCGTGTTGACCCGTATTGAACCGAGTAAACGACATCCACTTTATCGACCCCTATATCGAACCGTGTCAACCCGCTTAGACCCGTACCGACCCGGATGTATATCTTGTCATCATCCGTTGCATGAAGGCAATGCGGTATATGGCAAGGGTCCATACGGTTTTACACTGCGCGTTTAAGCGGGTCGATGCGAGTCAATCAGTCAATGCGGTTCGAACCGGGTCATTTCGGATATCAATACGGAATTGAAATCCGTGAGAAAATTTTGAACATGACCAAAAAATTTTCACCGCCGTATCGTAGCCCCCGGAATCCATCAGGAATTGACACGGGTTACGATGCCGGTCAATGCGGGTCTCTACGGCTCGAACCGGGTCGATATGGTTTTAATTCCTTATGGACCCGGTACAAAATCCAGCCGTGTGTGACTCTAGCATTAGTTCGTGAAAATATATGACGTGATGTCGTGTACTCTAAAATCTCGTATTTCTCCCATCGTGCACTCTTCCAGTTCTACTGGAACCTCTGCCCTTCTATTTGTTCGATTTTTCTGTCTCATGAGTAGTGGAGCTGCAATTTAATGCATATATGCCAAGAGTAGAGTATATCACTGCTCCGAGTGTTGTACATAATTTATACAGACTCGGTGCCTAAGTAACATCCCTCAATCTACAGCACGCAGATGACATGATTGTATGCGTCAATCACGTACACATACCATTATCATACGATGTACAAAGTGGTACAGACAAACACGCACATGCACTTTGATACAATATCGATAAAATTGCTTCCCCTATAGATTTTGCTCTTTAGCTTTTGAAATGTTTGTCTTTCACCAGAAAGCACGCTGCGTAGAAAAATGGTTTATCAGTGTATTCAAAACGTTATGTACTGTATATCTTTTCTTTTGACTTTGTGACGCACCAAAAAATAAGCCAGTTCGTCATGTGCACATTATAGCAGTAAAAAAAAAAAAAAAAAAAAAAAAAAAAAAGACATTTCTTTTTTTTTTCAAGCTATTTACGCACTTCACTCGTTTTAAAAGCGACATTATGCAAAAGCTAGTCCGATGTCTGGTCACAATTTATGAAATTCATGTTCAAACGAAGAACAAACTATAGCTTAGACCTGGGCCCTGTTGAATATTATGTCAGACAATCAATGTAAGTCAGTTATCAGCAAAGCAAATGTGAGTATTCAGACTGGGTATGTTTGATATTCTGATTAATGCAACGTTTCATGCAACAGGGACCAGAATAGTTTGTTAGTTCATACTTTTGGAAGTATCCAGTTCATTGTTTTGCATTGAATGCATTAACAAACTTTTTTTTTTCGAAATATTGCCAAATGCTGGACTTTAATAAACACTTTGTTGCTGTCAGGTGGATGTGCTGGCAAGCATGAGGATAGCATGAATGATCATTACATCACAGATGCTTAGCTCAGTGAATTTACAAACCTTAATGCCCAGTTGGCATAGAATACTAATCACCTTTTCCTGCTCATGCGCAAAGTGAAACTACAAACTATAGCTTATTCACCTGTTCACAATAAATACACTTCAATACCGGAGATCTTATTCATATTTGTGAATGAAATCCTGGAATAGTTTTCTGATTGTTTAAAAGAACTGTCTTCTGTTATAAAGTCCACATGAAAGTATTCACCTTCATCATCTTTATCATCTTTGATGATAGTGATTACAGAATATCGCCCTTTTACGCTTCAAAATCTTTGCTTGACAAAAACAAAGCTGTTCTGCATTTCATTCATAGTCCTCCATGATAAGTCATGCCTGCATGCATGCATAGTATTATGAACATGATCCTTTAGCAGTGTTTTGTTTGAATCGAGTCGCAGAATTATAAGACTTATATACTTATATACTTGCAATATGAAGATTCGTTTTGTTCACACTGAGATCATTAAGGGCAAGTTTCAAAGATAATAAAGTTGTTTAGGGGTGGCACCTTCAGGTTTTGTTTGAAAATCAAATCCAAAGCTTTCTATTGTCTTATCCAAGATGATGGATTAGGAATCCTGTCGTACTGACATCGCAAGAGGGAGCGAAATATCTGCTTAAAGTGTGGATGCTTTTGGGCGTATATGAGAGGGTTAATGCAGCAGTTGACGGACATGAGGATGAAGGTGTAGATGGAAGGGATCTCGTGTCCCGGGATGAGTACGCACAGACTGTGGGGCATCACGCAGAGGAAGAAAGCGCAGACTACCAGAAAGAGGTTCACGTTGATTTGACTGTCCCTTTGGCGTGTTTCCATCCTTGATGGGGCGTGGCCCTGATGCGATCCCTCCTGAGTTGGATTCGGGCACATCGCCGACTGACTGGCCGCTGATTGAACCGTTGCGGCGCCGCTTTGCGCCAGCACTCGCCGCTGCTGCCTCACTCGCATGAAGATCTTAACATAGCAATAGATGATGAGGAGAAAGGACAGGAAGATGTTAACAAAGGCGATGGACTCGTAGATACCAACTGGATCTTCCTTACTCAACCAGCTGCACCAGTGCTGCTCGCTGGAGTAACCCAGCGTCTCGATATTGAGGACTTCTGGTACAAGCAGACAGAGTATTGACTGGAACCAGGCAACGGCCAGCATGAGGCACAATCGAAAGGGTTTGTAGAGCCATTGGTAGTCAGCTGGTTTTCTCGTGATCAGATAGTAGCGGTTGAAGGCGATGAGAGCGAGAGTGAGCACGCTGGTTATTGTGAAGATGTAGACAGAGGCTCCTACCATCTGACAGAAGGTGTGGTCCAGGGGCCAACCTGCAGGGTGGACCAGTCCTAAAGACTGGAAGGGGAGCATGGCGCACGTGAGGAGGTCAGTAACGCTGAGACTGAGTACGAACACGTTCGTAATGGTCTGGAGTTTCCGTGAGACGGCCACGGCGACGATCACGAGGCCATTACCAGTGATACCAGCGATGGAAGTGACGCTGAGAATGGCGGCACCGATGGCGCGGTGGACGAAACCGACTTGAAACATCTCCTCTGGAGCTTCGTTGACATGAAGTGTACAATTTTGCATCGCCATTAAGAGCCTCACTGTCAGTCACAGTAATTGTCCGATGAGGAAATCAGTGTCAGCAAAAGAATGTAAAAAATGATCAACGATTTTTTTTCTTCCCTTCCGTGTGGAAATGTCAAGCAGATAATTACTCCCAGCGAGGACGTCCCCTTGAAGGTAAATAAAAAAAAATCTTCTTACGTTGTATTTGTATTTACGTTAGTAAATCAAAATGCTTCCAATCGCAAATGAAAGAACGATTTAAATGAGCATCAGATGAGAATCCGTCAACTACTTTTAATGTCAACAAATGATTCTGAGCACTTAGTCAACAGACCAACTCTCGGCAGCGGAGACTAGACGGTAAGAGTTACAGGATGGCGTGTTTCCAATGCAGCTTGCTACAGCTATCGGACGGCGAACAAACTAAGAAGGACGGCGCTTTTGCGCGCGCATACAGAGGGAATGAATCAACACGTGCAGTAAAGTATTTCACTGATAAACAAGGGGTACGAGGAATGACCGGACTTGGCGGCAGTTTGCGTTGGAAGACGTAAAAAGTGACACCATTTTTGAGCTGGATTTTGGTTAAGCCAATTACTGATACCGATACTATACAATTACCGATGAACCAGAATGACAATTATTTGTCATATCCCTCAATTTCTTGATTTTGAGTCTTATATACACAAGGGCTGAAAACTTTGCTATCACTATGCAATAACTTCATTTGCACATGTACAACCTCGCCATCCTGTATGCATGCTGTCAATCGTGCTTGTTCGTTATAAGGATTTATGTTTCATTTTTCTTTTTTGTTTTAGTTATCATTTTTAAGTGATTATAATGAGGGTGATGAGGGAATTACGGATAGTCACTGACATAGTAAATATCTATGTATCATGATTCTATTGTATCTAGTGGAATTGTATTCGTTAGTTTTATCATTATTCTCCTTTCTTTGTTTTATCTTTTATATGGGTACTTCAGAAACTGTGAAAGTGAAAAAGGCACACCTCAACAACAGAATAATATCTAGCATGGCCTTGGACACGTCCGTCTAAAGAAGTTTGGAATCTTCTCTTCCAGGAGACCTCTCTTTAAACAATAATAACAACAACAACAACAACAAAAGAAAGCCAACAAATCCGAAACTAACGTTGCTTTTCAAATAATAGCATGCGCATTGATAATGCATTTTGTTTTGTTTTGTTTTGTTCTTTGAGATGTTTTCTGAATGTTTGTTTGTTTGTTTGTTTGTTTGATTTATTTTTCTTCCAACACAATTTCATGCATAAATCAAAATTATTTTCCGTAATATCACATGGAATATCAGTAAGCAGATTACAAGTACATGATTCAAAGAAGGAAGGAAAAGAAGGAAGGAATGCACTATCTGTTAAATTGTTTGTCTTTGAAAACAAAGAGGGATGCATGGGAGTTTAGCTGATTTCATTACAGCGCTATAAAGTGAACAAAGTAATACTTCATCGTGTTCATGCATCAATCACAACTTTTAGCCTTGTGAGAATGTAATATTGCTCGTGTTCGGTCTGGCTTATTGCAGTTACTATGGTTACGTCACATTTCTCATCTATTGTCATCAAATCAAGCGAGGACAAACTTTCGTTGCGACGATCCGATGCCGTCTGTGACCGACAGCGAAAAAAACCCACATCATAATACTATTTACGTTGTTCTAGATAACGAAAAATGGTGTCTCAAGTGTATTGCAACAGCTTCGTTTTGTTTAATCGACGTCCTTGATTCTTAAGTGCATTTTACATCCTGTATACTATATACTACTAGTATAATTTGGATGGCTCACTCTTCCTTTGTACGAGGGGACAGAAACTAGTGAAAGATTGACAAAAGCGAACACCAATGGTTTTATCGCAGGAGCATTACTGGAATCTTCGCGATGTGAGTTGAGCGAGGGTCCGACAAAAATTGAGAAATTATAATCTCTGTGTAAAATGTATGAGATTGTTATGTCTCTTGGGTATTTTTTGGCAAAAGAAAATTCAGTGGTGTCAGGATCAAAATGATGATATTATGGTGTATGGAAAAAATCCGAATATTTTAATGTATTGTTTATTTAAAGGAATGAATAGAAACCCACAACTTTATGACGTTTGTCACATGCATGCTTTGAATGTTCTATTTCCTCAGTTTGCTAGTAAGGAAAGAGAGAACGCTCATTTAAGTTCAAATAAGTTCAAAATATGGAACATGATGGAAAGAAAATACTTGAGCACTAATGTTTATTCTAAAGAGAGAATTATTCGAAAAGTATTCTTTGTATACTTATTTGTAATATTCATATTATGTGCAGAGGCATTAGTGAATACCAGGTTTGCCTGGTGATGGCTGTAACTGCGCAGCAAATGTCATGGTAATTGACAAACTCTGAATTTTAAAGCACTTTCAGTGTTTGTTTGTTTGTTTGTTTGTTTGTTTGTTTTTTGTAGGGATCAAGAATGGAATGAGGATAAAATCTAGCCTTTGTCGGTTATAGGGTCAAATCAAACTTTACACACGTTAATTATTGACTTACCACTTATTTCACAACCCCTTCCCCCAATCGTTGGTAAAAGCCAGAACTTGCCAGTTTTAATTGAAATACCAGGGTTTTATTTTTTCATTCTTTTTTCTTTAAATCAATAGTCTCATTAAGCGTGATTTTTTTTCTGACATAATGGCGTGATAAAGATTTTAGTTGTATCTTGTATATAGATAAACAACCGCACTTCAATGAAAATTGTTAGAATACTGGTCGTAATTTTATGCGTACAGGCACACACACACATATACACACATACACACGGAAACGCACACACTAACACACACAGAGTGAGACACACATGCATACACACACATTTTAAGCAGGGTTGTGATTATAAGTTGTTTTTTTCTTATTTTGTATTTACATTTTTAGCTACAGGGGAAAAAGTCATCGATCGATTGCGTGAGGTAAAATGTTTAGGACTGCAAGGCTTGTAAAATTTACTTGACTTAGATACCTGCAAATCCCTCTTCTGTATGTTTGGTTCCCCTTCACTCCCTCCCCCCCCCCCCCTCCCTCCTAAAAAAAAAAAAAAAAAAATAGAGCGTAACTCACTGCGTCTATTCATTTCAAACACTGCAAAAACGAAGGGTAGTTTCAATAGTGCTTCGCCTCCTTTCCCTCTTTAAATTCTGCCACTTAAAAGGGAACGAAAAAAGGACTGAGGGGGAAGAAATAGATTGAATGGAAGAGAGATGTGAAGTAGCAGATAAAACGGAGATACATACATAAAGAAAGAGGGGGAGAGAAAAAAAATCTTCCTTTTTTCCCCCTATTTGATGTTTGATCTTCCTTGCTATGATTTTTCTTCCTGTGTGAAATTCATGGCTTTGTCATCGTAAGTCTCGTAGAAGAACACATTCTATGTGGATTTGAACGCCTTGCAATATGGGGAGGCCGAGGAAGGAGCTGAGATGGGGTTCGCTTTGTCCGCTATAAAGGTTAAAACGAGAACATGAGCCTCTTTGATGAGACGATTATGTTGACTGGGTAGACACTTGGGTTCATGCACGTTGCTGATGTGGCTTCAGGTGAAAATCAATATTTCTCGATCTACATTGAAAACGCTTAACTTATGTCTCTTTTTCGTTTATTCACTTCATTATGAATAAATATGTCCTTTCTAGGTGGTAAGAGCTTTGGCATATGGATTCTAGCATATTCAATTCAATTCAATTCAATTTATTTTCATATTTCTCAATAAAGGAATGTACATCAAATATAATGAAACATAGTGACTAATCATATCCGGCTTGGATGCACAGTAAATTAATGTAAACATATAAAACATAGCGGTCAATCATCGTACGTTTGGCTCAATGTATAACGCTAAAGAAATATGATGGAACCTACTTAAAAGCAAGCTTGTTAAGCGTAGGTCCCAAATTCTGAACAGAGTGTAAGATACAGATGAGGAGCACGGATGCAACGTAGGACCAAAGTAAAGAAAAACAAAAATGAAAGGCAAAAATACCCGGGGCAATAACAGAATCTTCTCAATACAACAGCCACATTCTGCAGACGTAAGAACAGTTGATTTAGCAATGTTGACAATATAGTGTAATACAGTGTAATACGATTTGAATACTGCTGAAAAAAGAACACGGGAAGCCTAAAGAGTAAACATACAAATACTATACATTCAAAAAAGAATTAGAATTAGAATTACCAGCCAGTATAGCACTGAGATGAATACAACAAGCCAGCTGTTCACGCGTTGCGAACACTTGTGTTTCTTAACCCCGGACTTTCTCTGACCCAGGACTATCGTTAGTCCCGTACCAATTTTTTCAGCTTTTTACACTCGCCAATTAGTCCCGTACTATCTCTTGTCCGGGGCTAAGGAGAAAACTGACCTTTTTACACTCGTATTTCTTAGCCCCGGACTTTCCAAACCACATGAATATTCATAATTACGCTGTGTACTGTACACGTACACGCACGCACCGGCAGCGCTTGATTACCTCGTTTCTGATTGGTCAGTGAGGGTCGGACTTCGTCTCCGTTGCTTAGCCCAGGATTATTTTTTCGTTCTGTTTACACTCACTTGCTTGGCACCGCAATTGCGGTGCTAACCCCTGCTATTTTGCAGGGCCAGATAGTACCGTACTATCGGTGGGGCTAGCCCACTTTGGCAAAAACGAGTGTAAACAGAAAGTGGGCTAAGGATAGTCCCGTACCAACGGTGGGGCTAAGGCCCCCCCTTAGCCCCACCGATAGTCCGGGGCTAAGCAAAAATTTACAAGTGTAAAAAGCCCTTAAGAGCGCAAACAGAGAGGATTAACTGATTTGAATGACAACAACCAAGCACAAAGGCACATAAACAAGATAGAAGGAAATTTCAATGAACTTACGCAATATGATTATTCAAGAAATTCTGCCTTAATTTGTATTTGAAGATCGACAATGACAAACAACCTGCGAGTTCTATGGGGAGATCATTCTAATATTTCGGCCCTGTATACATAATTGTTTTGTTTTTTTCGCAATAATGTTTCGGGTACGTGAAAGGTGATAAGCGTCACGTTGGCGGGTGGGATAATTATGAATAGAATAATTTCTTTTAAACATATGCAAAAAAAAAAATATATATATATCAGGAAGATCATTTCTGGATAATTTATACATGAATATCCCTAAATTATAATGAAACAAATCTGATTGTTGGCCAGTGTATTGTTGGCCAGGGTATTGTTTACCCTGGCCAACAATAGAAATAATCATTCAAAGCTTTCTTTTTATTTGTCTTTATGTTTAATGAATGAAATAACACAAACGGCTTGTTAACCGATCTATTGTTGAAATCACATATGCCTTGAAAGTAAACTCTTAATGACGACAAATATATATAGTGAAAAATTTATAGAATTTGCATTTACTCCTTATCATGCTCGCCCCCTCCCCCATCTCGTTAAGGCGTATGTTTATTTCATTGTTGTGAATGGTTACCTCATTATAATCTTATGTTCTGTTGTTTAAGCCGTGATATAAAGAACCTTCTTCTAAGTTTATTTTCAAACATGATGCTTTCGAAACTAACACATTATATAAACATAGATACATACATACACACGCACACACACATGGTACAAAATATTCAAGCATCTCAGACATACATTTGTGTACCACAAACTTTATCGCAGAACAGGATTATGTTATTTTGCATCACAAAATCAACAAAAAGTCGCCAGACATGGATTTTTAGTTAAAGGTCCTGTTTACCTTTGGGAGCAGTGATTAAAAAAAAAAAATAGATATGTTCAAGATATCACTTTTGATGCATATGTGTAGGTCAGTTGTGTCACAAAACATCCTACCATATAAAATTTTTGCAATAAAGCCTACATTAAAAGGAGATATTACTATATTTCTCATTAAACCATAACTGTATACGGTTTAGTCTGAAAACATTTTTATTATAACTGTTGTTCACATTTTGTATATTCAACAATACTTGACATCGATTAAACTGGTTCAAATTTTCACATTGGTTGTTTATATCCATAACTCACATTTCAGACTATGTTGAAGCACTAATGCTGGCTTTTGTTTCATCTGCAAATGGCAAATCATGCCTTTAAGGGCACATCTTGAAGAGCAAACTTTAAGCTTTAAAATGATTTATGACTCAATTCAATAGCAGTGGCGGATCCAGGAGGGGACGCACCCCCCCCCCCTTAATTTTTCAAAGGCGCCCCATCTTCACGAAATTCCTGGATCCGTCCCCTGAATAGACTGTCCTAACCTATCAAAATATTGCAAAGAAGACACACACTCTGGAAAAATGTGGAAACTTTATACACTGAGGAAAGAGGCTCTGAACACTAAGCTGAAGAATTGGGCCTATGCAACCCCTTTATAATCTTGCCAAGTTGTGCTTTGTGCAGTGAATTGGGAAAAAATAGGATTTAAAGCTACATAGCAACAATAATGAAGAGATTATTAGATTAATTAAGCATTCTCCCTTTACACACACTCTATTCATGACTGCTACCAACTTTCAAAGCAGTGGCATTTATAGTCTTTCTAAAGTCGAACATATCTAAAATGAAGAGTGTGCAAAGGGGTTTATAAGAAATGGCAAGGGGTTTCTATAGACATACCTAATCACACTGTTCTACCAACAACAAAAAAAGTGTTCTAGAAAAATTGCTAAAATACTCTTTCCTGATCGTTTTTTTTTAATCCCAAACTTTAGAATGATGTAAAAGAATTTCTCTTTCAGAAAAATATGAAAAACTCTAGATTGATCACACTTTTGACTAAAGGTTGGCCCGTTTCACCTATTTTGAGTCTTTACATGAAATTAGGGGGTACGACTTTTTGTTGGTTTTGTGATTCATAGTCCACAATGAATGCTTTATTCATCTCAAACAAAAAAGGTGTCAAAAAAATAACGTTCCATGATAAGGTTACTGTATTAGCATTGACCACCCAACCGTGATTGTGCAATTACTTACGAGATATATATTTTTTAATTTCTGTGTATCCAAAGTGTAAAAGAAAGCCACTGAGCTGATGTTCAGCGCTTTTCATTCAGTGAAGAACCCCTTTCTTCCTCCCCCGCCCCCGCGCCCGCCTGATCTCTCCGCCTCTATGGTGTCTATTCCACTGTATGTTTAAAGGGGCCCTGAAATCCAAATGCATGTTGATCTGTGTTGATTTATAATACCCTCAACATCACTTTTGCGGTGAAACGAATATCTAGAAACATTTCATATATTTTTAATGATTTTTTCTTTTATTTTTCTTCAGATTACTTGGGAACGCCCACAAAAAATCCTTCCAAACCAATCAATATTCATATTCTTGAGATGACATCATCTGTCAATCATTGCTAAAGTGCTGAAATGTTTTAACAAAAGACGTTGGAATGCACCTTCCCCTCGACTCAGCATAACTTGCATGTTTCCGTCATATTAATGTGACTAACAAAAGACATGGCGAGGGAACATGCAATGTTATGCTGAGTCGAGGGGAAGGTGCATTCCAATGTCTTTTGTTAAACATTTCAGCACTTCAGCAATGATTGACTGATGATGTCATCTCAAGAATATGAATATTGATTGGTTTGGAAGGATTTTTTTTTTTGTGGGCGTTCCCAAGTAATCTGAAGAAATATAAAATAAAAAATCATTAAAAATATATGAAATGTTTCTAGATATTCTTTTCACCGCAAAAGTGATGTTGAGGGTATTATAAATCAACACAGATTAACATGCATTGGGATTTCAGGGCCCCTCTAAATCTGTTTATGTGCATTGTCCACATGAGTATGTTGGAGATGTTCACATGTTATTTTGTGATAAAACTGCGGCATGGCTGACACGTTATCACAGGCTGATCACGAATGGAGAGCTTTAATCCTCATCGGAAACTTCGTTCTCAACGTCGTGTCCTGGGGTGTATTCAAGTCGTTCGGTGTGCTGATTCCAGCGCTGATGCGAACGTTTTCGATGAATTCTTCTGCGCTGGGCTTTGTGTGTAGCCTACCGTCTGCACTCACCTTTTCACTCGGTAATGGCGTCTGCACGGGAGTTTGTGCCATTTCTACAATTATGCTTTTGTTTGCATTCATCTATTCATTATTTTTATCTCTGTTTGTTTGTTTGTTTGTTCTTTGTTTTGTTCTTTTTTCTCTCTGCTTTCTGCACTAAAATACTTTCTTTCTGCCATCTCCAGTTACCATGTAAGCCCAGGTCTATTACTAGTACTGTTGTCATTATCTATTTCCAATAGCTTTGGGTATGCAAGGTTGTTGTTTGTTTTTATTTCCGTCTTCATATAAAAATACACACATTACAAGTTGCATATACATTGCATATGCTTACAGAAGAAACGGGGGATTGCCTGTTCAGTCATATTATCAAAATATGTCTGTTCTTCCACAGGGTCCCTAATTTACAGTACAATACAAGAATAATAAACACTGTATATACAAAACATAAGAAAAAAATAACGAAAATCATTTACCGAACTGGTACAGTGAGAGTCAGCAATAATCAGAGATAGGTAGAGAAGAGCAGATCAAGGAAAAGAAAAAGAGGAGGAGAACAAACTGACAAAAGAAAAGGCAAGACTCATATACCCCCCCCCCCCCTAAAAAAACACAAAAATGGCTGTTACATTTGGTACTCTATTGAGTCTTTTTTTTTTACCATAATACTCTATCTAGATAATCAGATAATAACATTTGAAAAGATCTTAAAGTTGATGCGTTACGAATTTCATTGGGCAATTGATTGTACATTGATACTCCCCTGTAAAAGAAAGTCCTTTTACAGTTATTCGAATTTGGCTTTGGAAGATTCAAATTCTGGTTTGAACGCAGTGAATAATTAAGAAATCTTCTAGAAATATTATCAGACATGTAATTGGGGAGAAAGTTCTGCAATATCTTATAAATCATCATACTCATATTCTTTTTATATCGGTATTCAAGAGATTCCCAGCCCAAAATATCATGAATATGTTGAGAAGATACAAAAGAATATGGATTTACTCTCATAATCATACGACCCGCTCTATTCTGTAGCTTTTGAAGGGCTGACAGAGAACCTTGTGGAGCGGAATACCAGATAACGTTTGCATAATCAAAATGTGGAAGAATCACAGATTTATATATCAAATTCAAATTTGATTCATTTACAACATGTCTTAATCTTCCAAGAAAACCAATCAATCTACTGATTTTTTGGCACATTTTATCTACATGAATATTCCATTTCAACTCAGCGTCGATATGAATTCCAAGATATTTTACCGTTTCAACATTTCGAATCTGGGTGTCTTTTATTTTTACATCTAGTGAATTACACCTTGAGAGCATACATTTCGTACCAAAAAGCATACTGACGGTCTTTGAATAATTCACCAAGAGTTTGTTCTGTGACATCCACTGATCAAAAACTTACATTTCTTTGTTTAAAATGGACTCCAAGACTTTAACATCTTTGTTTGAGTAGTAAATGACTGTATCATCCGCATAAAGATGAACACGACATGACTGAAAAATGCGAGGCAGGTCATTAATGAAAACACAAAACAGTAGAGGGCCAAGAAGAGAGCCCTGGGGCACACCATGAGTTAAGTACATTTCATCAGACAACGCGTTGTTGACCTTAGTTACTATCCTCCTGTCCGTCAGATAACTCTTAAACCACTCAAGTGTACCTCCATTTATACCAATTCTCGACAACTTGTCTAACATTACATTGTGGTCGCAGTGTCGAACGCTTTCCGTAGGTCGACGAATATCGCCCCAGTATATTCACCTTCATCCATGGCCAAAAGCCATTCATCAGTAACCTTTACAAGGGCAGTTACAGTGGAATGATTTGCCCTGAATCCAGACTGAACCGGTGTTAAAACATTGTTCGCATTAAGATAGTGTGATAATTGTAACGAGACTATGCGCTCCAGTAATTTCGAGATACAAGGCAGCAGGGAAATTGGCCTGTAATTATCAGGGTTCGACTTATCTCCTTTTTTGTATATCGGAATTACCTTGGCTATTTTCCATGACTGTGGGACAACTCCTTCAATAATTGATTTATTTATCAAATACGTTATAGACTTATTCAATATATCAGCACATACTTTCAAAATCTCAACCGATATACCATCAATTCCAGTCGATTTTTTATTTTTCAGTTTGTTGATTTCGTTCATAACCTGAGCTTCAGATGCAATTGCAAATGTGTCCATATTATCATAACATACGGATCCTGTAATGATATCTACTTCGGTGACGTCCGTTTTCTCCATCTGATGTTCATTTAACAAATTCAAAGCAGCACTGGCAAAGTGTTCATTAAATTCGGAGGCTTTACTGTATGCATCGTCACAAGAGAGATGATGAGACGATGTGTCATTATTTGGCAGAAAAGATTTTAAAACATTCCAGGATTCATTTCTTCCGGAACATTCAGACAATTTATTGATGTAATACTGTTTTTTCAATTTCCTTATAACATTAGTAACTTTATTTCTCAGCCGTCGATACTCCTTCCACAACTGTTCACTATTTTGTGTAATTGCTTTCTTCTTAACCTTGTCTCTTTCTCTCATCAATTCAAAAATCGATTCATTCAAGCAAGGAGAGTATTTGTTACGCATACGCTTTGTCTTTATAGGCATGTGCTTGTTGGTGACCAGTAATACCTTTTCTTCCCATTTCTTAACAGCATCCTCCAAATTATAACAAGTTTCAATTTCATTCCAGTCTTGTTCCATGAGATCTTTACGAAATATATTCCAGTCAATATTTTTTGACTTTCTAAAGGTTACATAATTGTGGTCATGGGTGGTTAAACTATTTGTTTTCCAGATCAGATAATTCATGAAATGATCGCCCATGCTTACCTCGAGAACACCTGAGGTCTTTATACAGTCAGTATTATTTGTCAACATATGATCAATTAGAGTGGCTGTCTCTTCAGTAACTCTGGTGCATTTGGTACTATTTAATTGATAAAATCCATAAATACTATTTATCTGATTATATTTGCTGATATGTGAAGAAAAGGGTCCTTTATAAATATCAAAATTTGTATCACCCATGATAATTGAGTGACAGTTGAAATTTCCCATGAATGTTAGTAAGTCTTCGTACTTATCTAAGACTGCACGTCCAGAATTAGGCGGTCTGTACCAATTCAAAAAAAGAATGGGTTGAGAATTTCTCAATTCGATCGAAATTAAGATAGCTTCCAACTCAAATAAAGACCGGTGTTCCAAGACTTTGTAACAAATACTATTCCGAATATAAATGGCTACACCTCCACCATTTCGGTTTCGATCTTTTCTTATAATCGAGTAACCAGGGATTTCTATTTCACTGTCTCGAATCCCTTCCTCCAACCTGGTTTCATTGAGAGCGCAAACATAAACATCATTTTGCAGGATGATAGATTTCAACTCATCAAAATTTTTCATTATACTAACAACATTCAGTTGTATACATTTCAAACCTTTCTCACACAATGACTTGAATTTTAATTCACATCCATATAAACCGTTTCCACCTGTTACTCTTGGAGGTTTACGTTTTGTATTACTATTTGAATCATTGATGCATTTCTCATCATAAAAAGGTAATTGCTTCATCAAGCATTTTGGACACTTCCAGTCGAAAAACCGTTCTGATAAATCATTGTAAACATTTAAAGGGATGCTTGCACATGAAATATGCACCCATTTTTCACAATGTGTACATAAAAGACCCTTTTGATTACTTTTGACACATTTAGAGCACAAGGTACATGGATATTTCTTGCCCATTAGCTACAAATTATAAGAAGAGGAAAAAAAGAGAGAAAAAACACACACACACACACACTCAGCAAGTATGGTATAACTATGTTGTACAATACTGAACAGGGGTTACCAAAAAGTCATAAACAGTGGAATACGACTAAAAATACAGCAATATTTAGCTGCATCAAATTTAAGACTGTGGTATAATGATGCACTCATATAACTAAGAAACTGGCAGTAATCATATCAAGTTTAGGTCATTTTCGCTCGTGATTACACGTTTGATCGTCTTGTTTCCCGAGGCTGGTATTAATGCTATGATTCTGCCATCAGACGGCCATGCTGCGAGAACCTTGGAGCATTGTTTTGTTTCTTGCAGAAGTTTCGCGTTTGCTTTTGTTAGATCTTCCTCGATTGCGATTCTAGATCCCTTCAGCCGACGGCGTTGACCAATCACCTGCTTCCTCATGCGATACGACGCGAACTTAACAATTATGGGGCGTGGCTTCTGTTCTTTTCCTTTTGAGCTCCTTGTGACGCGGTTGTTTCCGGCGTTAGGCTCGGTCTGCCTTCTTCCAATCCGGTGCGAGCGCTCTATGTCAAGCTTTTGAAGTGGGACATCAAGCCGGTCATTTACAAGTCTGCAGATGAGTTCATCGGTGTCCTCGTTGGCAGATTCCTCAACACCAAAAACTCTTAAACAGTTTCTCCTCGAGTATTGTTCTTCATTCGCCACGAGTATTGTTCTTCATTCGCCACGGGATCAGGCTGAGCACTATCCAGTATACAGTAATCAAGGTTTGGCATATAAGCGTAAAAACGGGTTCATCCCACGAGGCCGACACCCACGAGTCATACAGCCCACGAGTCATACAGCCCACGAGTCATACAGCCCATGAGTTCGACACTAGGTAAAAACAGCCCACAAGTTCGGCAGATACAACACGGGGCTTAATGTGTCGGTCTCGTGGGCCTTGTTTGCTTAATGTCGAACTCATGGGCTGCATGACTCGTGAGCTGTATAACTCGTGGGCTGTATTACTCATGAGTTGTATAACTCGTGGGCTGTATGAGTCGTGGGTGTCGGTCTCGTGTGCACCCGTAAAAACGGGTTTACTAGAATTATGATTTACGGTTTAGGGGGATTTATGAACACTACATCATGTTTGGTTTTCTTCGGTTCTGTTTTAATTGGAGATGTTACAAAATGCATATTTTGATACTTGCTTTTGCCAATTTCACACACAAAATGAATAAGATTTCTCCATACATGCCAGACGTGACGTATAGATGTAATTCCTTAAACTCTGTTTCGATTAAGTTCAGGGAAAGAAAATTCTGGGATATAATTGTAATAATAATATCATGAACAGCTTTAAAGTAAAGGGTTTAACTGTGTGCAACGCAAGAGAATGTAAGTAATAAGTAAGTAAATTTTCAGTTGTCAATGACTCGCGGTGACCGGTCTACAGTCAAGACGATAAGAAATCTGACCTAGAAAATGGGTCGTTGCCATGACAACAGTACTTAGCTTAGCCTATACGCAGATATATTTGCAAAATCAATCTTTAAATACGTGAATTCATCAAGCCAGATTGTACGAATTCAAGGACTAGGATGTGAAGGCCAAAGGCATGCCCGATATTCAAGCATTTCCATGGCAACTCCACTTCCCGTGATCATAGTCATTTTTCCGTAAGTGACGTACAAAGAATGGAAGTTTATTTTTCCCTATTGAGTGCTGACTCTTACTTTACTCAAATGGCAAATACATTATCAATATATCAAGTGAGATATCTGAACATGGATTCAAATTCATAAGTATTCGACTTTTTGTGTGTGTCATATTCATATCATTTATTAAAGAAATGCGTCTGAAATGAGGTGCAATCTGGGATATTTCCCACTCCCGCGGTCTCAGGTACTTCTTAAAGATTGTTGCACGAAAATTGCAATTTAAGGCACTTTTATATGTCCTCATAAGTAGGTAAGCATTGCCCAAAGTCCCCCCCCCCAAAAAAAAAAAAATGATAATGGTCAAAGTTGTCATACTCGTAAGTTATATAATGTCTTTATCGGGCTACATTGCATTCTGTAATTGATTAAAGATTAAAGAATTTACAACCTTTTAACTATACTTAGCAAAAAACAAATACAAAAAACGTCTTATTCTTATGTCGAATTGTTTTTATTGCAATTGATTGATAAGGTGCCCTATACATCGACGCAAAGGACCATCGGTTATACAATATTTAAGAGGTAGCCATGATTAAAAAAAAAAAGATTAAAAAAATCATGGGCATAGATACTGGGGTTGGACTAGAACCTACAACCTCCTGATTACTCGACGTCAAATCCACTGAATATTAAGGACAATTTGTCAATCAATAATTGTAGTGAAAACAACTCGGCGCAAGAATCATTGAATATATTGAATAAATACCCAGAACCCGCCGCTATAAGCGATCAGAGTCATTACTGGCTATCAAGCGGACAATGGCGGAGGCTAGTAGATAAGATGCGTGTCTAACAACAGAAAAAACACACGTTCCGCCAAAGTGGCATTTCTATCAAAATCATCATCAAACATGATATTGATGACAATCAAGAAACAACGGAAATTTAAAACTATATCTGATTCTTTATTGCCCAAATCCTTCAGGAAATCTATATCTTCTCTCCCCTGAAATGGTTTTTCCGTGTCATCTCGAATGATCCAGCCATACACATTACCGTAGCGAATGTGATTCTGATTCGAACTTCTTCAACAACGAGATTTATATCTTTTCAATAACCTTATTTGCCATATATTTTTCCATGCAGTATATCATTTATGTAATCTGTTAGCATTTTACATTTCGCGACAAAATGTGTTTTGTTTTGTTTTGTTTTTGCTTGCTGCAGTTGTTATCAAACTATTCTGAGATCAGTTTGAAGAGGTTGCATGGTGTAAAATATTAGAGAGACGAGCGTACTGGCATCTGTCTAAACAGAGAGAGAAAAACACAGAAAGAAACATGACAACACTTAGTTGGAAAGAAAGAGTTTCACTGGAGAAAACTTATCTTTTTCTACACTCCGTGTTATGATGGCGCCTGTTGCATAAAACTTTTTCCTGAGAAAAACTCTGGTAAAAATTAAGCATAAAATTTATCATGATTCTATACCATTGGTTTTAGCGCTGGAGAATAAAGCTGTTTAAAAGTAACCTGAGATTTTTAAGCATTTTATGCAGCATGACCCTTGTTGTAAGAGAATTGCAATATCATTCCCATTCTTTTACATATACTAACAACGCATTACAACATTGTAAACAGGTACAATGTATGTGGTCTATAAATTGTCTGTCAGAATACCAGTTTGTATCATACGCGTATACATCAGGCCTATACTGGTACGAACTTTGATACATATACACTGTATAGATATAAATGTTTTTCATATATCTTGATATTACAGGACCACTAGTTGCCCAAGGTCTCCGTTTGGGCGTTGCTGGATGTTTCAGACACATTCTCTCATTGTTCTAGGAATATGCATGACAATCACAGTTAAAATCTCCAATAACTTCCGTCAATGTCAATTTTACCATGTGATTGCCTCATCATTTGTCGTGATACTGTATTCTTAGAATCGCACAATGAAGTTATTGATCACAAGGTAAGATTTTTTTTTATCTAAAACTGTTAATTTGCATCACTAATCTGTTTATTCCCACGATAATTTTCATTATTTTTCGAAAAAGTATGCAGCAATAGATATACGATTATGAATAAAGCTTCAGTAAAGAAATGCGTAACTCTTCTATACAAAAGAAATGACAAAAAAATTAACTTCGTCGATGTCTGCATGCTTGTTATTATTAGTGCCATTATTACTTTCATCATACTTATTGCCATTTTCGTCGTTTTTGTTGCTCATTATCATGAAGTGTTGGAGTAAAACCTGATCAAATGATTGCTTGAGAGCATGCACGTGACCACTGACCAGGTATTTATTTGTGTAACACGTAATGTTCCAATTGTGACCGGTCATTCCTAGGCCCTAAAGTATTACTCGTGGATAATCTAATCAGTCATCAGCACTTTTATGTCACGTTACACCATGTGACAAGGTCAGATTTCATCTTTCATCATGTATTTCTCTAGATGACGGTGATTTATCAAACGACGAGGAACTGCTTCACCATTTTATAAAGCAAATATTACGCATGATTTTGCTTAGTCATTTTTGTAGATGCCTACACTTCTGTTTTGGGGGTTGGTCATTCTTAATGTCCTCACATGTACGTAGATTTTTTTTTTTGTATAAAATCGTTGATTATTGAGTAACATAAGACAATGAAGCAAAGCCTAATCATAATATGATTGCTTGAGAACGTACAACTGACCAGTCATTTATTTTGCCTATAACACGTTATTTTGCTTACGACCGGTCATTAACACTTTCATGTCGCATGGTGGGCCTCATAATTGTTTCGTACTCGCGAAAATGGTTGGTGCTCTGTGGAATTTTATCAAACGACAAGGATCTGCTTTATCATCTTATAAAAGCAAAGAATAGACATTATTTCATTTGGACAATAGTTTTATTACCCTCAATCTGTACCATTGAAACAGTCCAAACGTGTTGAACTGTCACAAATACCCTTTGTGTTGCAGTGGTGGCTCGGGGAAGGGGGAGGGGGTTAGGGGCAGGGTTTAACCCCCATCCCCACCTCTTGGGCTGCAGTGTGAAAATGTGATGTGCATAGAAAAATGTCATCATGTGTGAGGACTCAAACAGTACGCTCTATGTCCCTTTAGCACTCTGTCAGGCTCAACCGAAGGGGAAAAAAGTCAGGGCTGTTTTTATTTCTTTTCCTTTTTTGTGTTATGTTTTGCTGTTTACATTTCATTTAAATTATTTATATGTTTATTGTTAATTTTCGGCACTTCAGTCGATATGGGGAGAGAAGTGGAAGCCAAAAATGTGAAGATCTTTTTCTTTCTTTTTTTTTTTATTGCTCGCTTGTCATGTTTCATCGTCACTGGGTCACCAACCCACCCACCCCCCCCCCCCTGCAAAAAAGCTAGATCCCCCCTCACTGATGTGTATTATTTGTATATAGTAATGGTATGTTCTGCAAGGGGACCCTCAGAGAAGATCGCTGATTGTTTTAGAGGGGCGTAGATTCTAAGTATGCATAATAACTGATGATCGTTGGGATGAATTTGCATATATTTGCATATCAGTTCGTCTTGTCTCCACCTTTGACGACAGGCGTCGGCTCGTCTATGTGCCTGCTGTCATCCAAGGTGATTCTGAACAACTACTTTCCCGACAGGTACGTCTTTGCGAACTCTCTATGCGCTCTCTGCTCTACGTTTGGGACCCTTTCAGTCCCGTTGATCACCGAGAGGGCGTTATATGCGTATTCTCTATCGGGCACCATGCTCCTATTAGGTGGTCTTGGTCTGCACCTGGTGGCAGTTGGTGCTACAGTAGTACAGAAGTAGAGAGTGAGGATGCGAATCTTAATAACAGCGTACCGTCAAATGAAACGTCTGAAGAGAAGAGTAAAATGTTCGTTCAACCTGGCAGCGTCACAAAGTCCAAGACCAACCAGCAGTCCTGGCGTCTTTTCAATGAAGAAGAAAAAGCGTCATTTAATGATCAAGGCCAATGCCAGCAGACCACCCAGGAATCGTTGAAACAGAAATGGATTAATTGCGTTTTCGTCAAGGAACCCATGTTTACCTTCCTCCTTCCGTCTGTCTTTTCCTACCAGTTTGGATTGGCGACCTGGTATCTTTTCCTTGTACCCGGGGGAGTGGCTCGGTTACAGCGGATCGCAGGCTGTTCTGCTAGCCACAGTTGGCGGCGTAGGCGGAATCCTGGGACGGATTCTCTTCGTCATTTTGACGTATCGCAAGGTCGACCCCTTCCTGATCTTCTGCGCGCTCAGTGCCCTTACGGCTGTTACGTCCCTCATCGATCCTCTTCTGAAGTCATTGACGACGATGTATCTAGTGGTGTTTGTTCAGGGATTTTGTCTCTTTCCCGTTGGCGTGATGGTTTTTGTTTTGGCTTCCTGCGTAGCGTCCAAGGAGAATTTCACCGTGGCCAGCGGCTACTGCGTTTTGATAGCTGGTCTTGGAGCCAACGCGGGAGGGCTTCTGTCAGGTGAATGATCATTCTCTTTATATTTTTTTTTTTTATTTACATAATCTTTCTCTCTCGGTCCTGTCATTTGCCCTTGAGGGTCTACCGATGATAGCAGTTTCGGAGATTCCGTCCAAGAATGAATATGATTTTAAATAGATACAATGCAATACACGAAAGAGAGAAATAACAAATAAATTGCATATATTGACAAGAAAAATATAAACGTTAAACGATACAATTTTGCCATTCAACTTGGGTGTGAGAGATAGAGAGAGAGGGAAAAAAAAAACAGGTAGTTGGAACCAAGCAAACATCCGACTCATTGGTATAAAAACGCTCTTTCACATCTCCATTATGGCCAGACCTCTGAAAGGCCGCACCAGGGTCTCTCTTCCACCTCCCTGGCCGCACACACGCACGCACGCACACGCGCACACACACACACACACACACACACAGTGAAAGTTTATGTTAGCATTTGATCAATGCTAGGATTGATGATATTACTTTTCGCCACTGTTCTTCAGCTCCTGGTTAGTAATCTATTTGAAACCACTAAAAACGAGAGTTTTTGGAAGAATTATGAAATTAACTTATTAATTTGCTTACGCACTGAACACTGATATTTTATCATCCTATGACAACATATTCTAAAGTGAAAAGCTTCCAGTTTCTTATTGACATACATATCATACATACATTATATATGACTCAACAAACAGCAATGATTGATCTTTCTAATGGTATATCTCCCAGATTTAAAGTCTCTACTACTTAAGTAAATTTCAGCCTTCAAAAACTTGTACACTCTATTTGATATTTTGGGGCAGAAAACAATTGTAACTTTGTGTCAAATGGATGAAAGTATTTAATGACCTTTTTGTAAAATATTTTATAGATCTTGTACAAACATTATTTCATATGAACTGTTAGCTTTATTTCTGTGCTTTGTGCATCAAAACCATTTCATGTTTATGTCTGTCTCCTTTGCAAGACATTTATAAATAACATTGATAGGGAAAAAAAATGAAGATTACAAAAAAAAATGCTCAAAGCATTATGAATTTCACTTCAGGGTATGATGTGCCGTTGCTTATGTGTGATGCAATGTTGAATGTAACTTTGTGTGATTTGTTTATCAAAAACGTTTCTATAAAAATGCATGGGCTTACTTATTTGTGCTGATATAATTTTGCGTGGCATCTGTGGAATTTAAAGTATACAAAAAAAATTTATCTGTATACCTCTGTGAGTGTGTGTGAGTACAAAACTGTTTCAGGTATTTCAATGTGTCTCTTGGCAGTATTGTTTCTTCTTCTTCTTTTTTTACGTCATAGGTGTCATTAAGGACGTCACAGGATCCTTCACATATGTATTCGTCGCAAATGGAGTAGTTTTCCTGGTCTTAACAGCAAACTTATTAGGCTATTTTGTGATAACCAGTCGCAAGAGGTAGTGTAGTGCGTAAAGAGATTTTTAAACATAGCTATAGTAATCGTATATTTGTAACGTCAATGGTGAGTTGTTAATGAAGCAGAAACCTCAAAAAATTCATAACTTTTGAATGGATTGTGCGATTTTCCTCAAACTCTCATTGATGTGTGCTACTAGGTGTTACACAAAAAAAAATACCCCTTTTGATCCTTTATAGTTCGAAAACTGTACATCAGATACCACTGTCATTGGTATGAGTCATAGCTGAATAGTGTACAATTTAGTTGGAGGTGATTTGAATATGAGAGCATGAATCAGTTTCGTTAAATCCATGATTGATATTTAAGTTTACTTCCAGATTTTGGTCAAATTTGAACCCTCTGTACAAAATTGAACTTTACACAAGAACCAATGATGTGTATGTTAGTGTGTGCTTACAATGACCCTGAACAATAGAATTGAATACAACGAATACCGCCTTTTCAGAGCTCTGCTGATTATAGGCTTCTGGACTCTTGCTCCAAGGTACATAAATACCTTATTAATAATTCATGATGGATTGCCCGGGGGCACTGCATGGTAAATGGTAATGTGCATGTACATGAAAAAAAAAAAAATAGCACATGTTTCCATGTGCTGGCATACGCTTCATTTCAGGAAGAATAAAGACTAGCTGTGATAGTGGAATTTTCCATGAATATGTAATAGAGCATTCCAATCCTGGCCATGGTTCAGGATCATTGTCAGGGTGTTAACCACACACTCCCTAACACACCAATTGACCCCTGTGAAAAATAAACATTTTGTACAAAGGGTAGAAAACAGAACAAAATCTGAAACCTAACTTATAAATAAATCTTGAATCTAATGAAACTGATTTATGCTATCATTTTTAAATTACCTCCAACAAAATTGTACACTATTCCGCTATCGCTCATAATAATCAATGTCAGTGTTATCTGATATAGAGTTTTTGAACTATTAAGGATGAAAAATGGGAAATGTTTTTTGTAACACTTAGTACTAATATTGCTGCATTCACTCAATCCCCATGTCTATGAAGGTGAACTTGTTCTTTAAATGCAGGTAATCGTAGAGCCATGTTTTGTGTTTTTTTTTTTGGCAAACATCATAAACACAATTTCCTCAGAAATATCTCCAGACATTCATCTTTTACAACTTAGTGAAAACATCTATTACTCTCATCTTCCCATATCCCTCGACTTCATTTATTCCTAACTGACGTTTAAACTTAATAAACGTATCTGACAACTGACTTTCAAAACTTTACAGAGACAGAGATTTAAAAAAAAAAAAAAATCAGTGTATAGTTCACTTCATGCACATGTGACTTGAACAACTTTTCAATGCACATACCCTGAGGCTTAGCAGTATGTGATACTATTATAGTATACAGTAATCAATGTTCGCCATTTTAAGCATAATAAAGCGAGGGTTTTGATTTACGTTCGGTTTAACGGGATTCATTCCTAGCTACGAAAACTAGAATCCTGTTATTGCCCGAATACTTAGGGAAATCATCATCTTCTTTCTTCTGAAATGGCTTTCCCGTGACAAATCTGATCAAGAAGCTCCTTGATCTGATCCAACGATTCACATTACCGCGGTGCGAATGTGATTTTGATTATTACTTTATCAATTACAAGATTTAGAATTATTCAGTTTGTTTATTTGCCAAATACTTTTAATGATATTCATATCGAATGATATGCTCACGCATAATATTTATCTTTTCTTTACAATGTGTTGATAAGATATTAAAAAACAAAGTAAAACAAAGTACTTCATATCAAAAAACAAAGTAAAACAAAGTACTTCATATTAAAAGGTGGCTCCCCCTTCTATCAGGATCTCTCTTTTTTTTTTATTTCTCAACCGTTGCAAAACCCATTTTCATCAAATAATTTTGAATTCCTCTTAAAATTGTATTTTCCTTCTTATTTCATAAGAGGTTTCTCTTTATGTCCAAAAAAAAAATGGAAAACCTGAAACCCCACCTCAACCAAAAGTATACAATCCCTTTAACTATTTGTTCTTCTATAAAACTTTACCAACATTATGCGTCTAAGTAAACAATATCCTCTATTCAAGAAGGCACTACGTGTACTAAATAGAATAAAATACGCTCTCTACTGATACCAAAATTTGAAGGATATGTCGCTAACAAGAGTATGTGCGTATAATGAAATATAACAGGTTAGTTTCGTATAGATAGATAGATCGGATGTACATTGCTGCGGTTCCTTAATCACTATATGCGATAAGTTCTGCATACACCTGTTTTGAAAGAACCAGAGTTGCATATGAGAACATAGTATGAAGCACTTTTTTGACAAAGCTCAACTAAATAGCCAATATTTCACTTGGTGCCTTCCTACTTTGAGGGTCAATTCATATGAACTATAATAATATGAAATGATTCGCTAATTACATCATGAATTAAGAGTTATATCAGTGAACTCACAAATCACCATAATTCTCCTACAAATATCATACATGCAAACTTTTCTGAACTATCGTAATCTAGATCAAAAGAGATTCGACATTGTATTAGACTTCCGAACATTCGTTTGCAGTTCGTATTATATTCAACCATATAAATGTAGACTACCGGTGAAATAAAGATAATGTGAACGCACTTGAAATGAAATGCATAGAGAACAGTGCAATGGAACTCCAAAGAACAAATAGCACAGTATAATATATTAAGTTCCAATAACAATGTATAGTTGGTATATAGTTTAACACGAATGGAACAGATAGGATGGTATACAATGTCTTCGTAAAATGGAAACACACAAGTTATGCTCAGTGTGTGAAAAGGTGCATTCTTATTTCTTTTGTCATTCATAATTTCAGCAGCGATTGACTAACGACGTCATAGGTAGAATCTTGGTTCAAGTCCTCTGAAGCAAAATAACAGAAAGACTACTACGAATATACGACACCGCTACGCATTGAGATCTACATGTATTAGATATCTATCAGCCACGCAAGTGATGTTGAGGGTATCATGAATCGACACAAGTCATTATGCATTTGTACTGCACAGTTCCTTTAAAGAGCATAATTATAACAAAGTAATATTCTGCTGGACGTAAACAGTACATGTTGCGGTGAACTGCCCAATTTGTGTCCACATAAGACGACAGTCAAACACAGTGAAACGATTGAAAGTATCCATATTTTGAGCAATTTTTTCATCAGCATAGAATGAGCATAAAATTGTGAAATTATTCGATGCACAGCAACGATGCATCATTAAATTTCTTTTCCAGAAATAGTTCCCCACTTTCAAAACTGTTTTAACTAGAAATGTCGCTTTGGCGACTGGTATGCCTCCGCCATAATGCATGATTTTCCCAATAGGTCTAGATAGTACATGTGGACAATGTGTGATTACATTTTCACAAAACTGGCAAAATATTGAAATGACAAGTTTGTCACAAATGTGTTGAATGTTCACCTTCCTTGACCTAGGTTTAATTGGATGAATAGGAGAGCATGTATCTAGGGATTTAAGGACTTTAACTCGACTTTGACCCATTCATACATTTAGGCATTGAGTCATTTTCAAGGTACAGGTGTGGAGAAAAAGTGCAATTTCTGAATTGAATAGTAAATTGTTACCATTTTCATCTGGCCCTTGACCCTAAAATTCATAAGATAATCACTTTCAGGTAGAACATGCATAATATGTACTGAGTTTCAAGATAACTTGAGCCACTTCCGAGATATGGAGGAAAAAGTTAGTTCAGCACTTTCACTTGATCTTTGACCTTTTGACCTTTGAGGCAAAAAAAGAAGAAAAAAAAAAACTTTCCAGAGAATTTCTATTAGGTTACACATGTATGCATACACCAAGTGTAAAAAAAAAAAATAACCCTGCTGGCATTGCATGATAGGAGGGAAATAGTAAAATTTTGAAGTGTTGCACTTGACCTTTGACCCCTGACCTTTGACCCCATGAACCCTACATTCTCTAGATAATCACTTCCAGTCAGTATATGTATATACTATGTTCCATGAAGATACCTTGAACAATTTTCCAAGGTATGGAGAAAAAAAAAAGTTTTAATATTTTTACTTGACCTTTTGACCTTTGACCTTTGACCTCATGACCCAAACTTTCACCAGAGAATCTTAATTGGGTAATACATGTATACACTAAGTTTCAAGAAAATATCTTCAGGCATTCAATAGATATGGTGGAAATAGTGAAATTTGATGTATTTGACCCTGACTTTTTGACCATTGACCTTTGACCTCATGACCCAAACTTTCACCAGAGAATCTTAATTGGGTAATACATGTATACACTAAGTTTCAAGAAAATATCTTCAGGCATTCAATAGATATGGTGGAAATAGTGAAATTTTATGTATTTGACCTTGACCTTTTGACCTTTGACCTTGAGCATGTGCACCCAAAAGTTGATAGGCACAACTTCACCCCCTAATACACATACATGCCAAGTTTCATTAGGATACCTCAACAGGTTTTGATAGTTACCATGTCCACAAAATTCATTACGGACGGACGGACGGACGGACGGAAGGACGGACGGACGGACGGACGGACGGACGGTCAACCCGAAAACATAATGCCTCCGGCAGCACTTCGTGGCGGAGGCATAACAAAAAGAATGAGAAGGTAACTCTTCAATCTTGATTTCCAGAAAACAACAATGAAATACGGTCGTCATTTTATCGATAACCCAGAAAAGAGGAGAATCAAACAACGCTAAATCCTCAGATATTGTATTTTTCAACTGTCTTTCAGGAAATTTCTCTCTTGTTCCATGTAAAAAAAAAATAATAATAATAATAGATTAAAAAAAAAAACTAAACAAAACTAATATCCGAGGCTATGCAGATTACAATTTCAAAATGTTCGGGTAACAATGTATAGCATGTGAAGTATATTCAACCGGGCTCAACACTTACTTTTATCTCTGTTTGCCAGTTATCAATCAATTTGACAGTTAATAATCTTCCAAATATATTTGAAACAATGTTTTGAAGAAATCAATCAATTCACAATTATCCAACAAGGCGATCGAATGATTTCTATTTGCCATTTTTGAGAACTTTGCTGGCCCAGAGCACATTCATCTATGATGGGCCAAGTTATTGGAACTCACTTCATAACAATATAACAACAGCTTAAACTTTGAACTCTTTCAAGAACAAATTCAAATTGTTTTTAATGAAGTCTTATAACACATACTGCATTAGGTTCGTTTTATCATCTCAGTCAAGTCATCATTTCTTTAAACATCAAACAATTATGTATTCCTTTTTTTTATTAGAGAAAAATAATCTGTTAAACACAAGTCCCCCTCAGATGTTCCTCTTATTGTAACGTATTATACCACTGTGTCTATTCTCTCCTTCTTCTGCATTCTTACCGGTATAATTACATACAAAACTTTTTGCAACAATTATATTCAATCCAGGTGTATTTCATTATTACTCTTACATCATGAAAAACAGTTTGCTTGGGTCCACAATGGCAAGTGCTGTGGTTTCTTTTTACTTCTTCCTTTTTTCCTTTCCCGATTTGATTTCATGTCAGTTAACATTACTTCGTTTTATTTTGTTTTGTTTCGGTTTGTAGCTTAATTATTTGTTGGATTTATTTGTTGTCTTATTTATTTTCTGAGGGTCCCATATCGTACAAGCTTTTGCTTCTAAGTGGGACCCTCCATTTACATCCCCATCCTTAATTAACTTGTTTTATATGCATTTGTATATATTAAAAAATATAATTGCGCTTGCTACATCTGTTATTCGTTTTCACTTGCACTTTGTTAAATCACGTTTGTTTTGTGTGTGTTTTCTTTTTTTTTTGCAATTATTACAAATATCTTCTGCCTATACATTGAATACAGTTTCTTCGTTTATTTGATAGAAATGAAAAACATAAAAAAGCGATAATTTTGGAGGCTACCCTGCATAAAAATACCGTATCATACATTGATGCTATGGATCCTAATTGAATGACTGGCTGAGAGCTATCACGTGACCAGTCTTATACCAAATTTATAAAGATGCAAATTCAGGTCTTAGTATACTCCTGATTCGTAAGCCGTGTTCCTAACAACCGCTAACCTACGCTCAACTCCATTGCCTATAGAATGCAAAGAAACTATGTGTGTGCGCGGTTCAGTATATACTTGGAAATGGTGCTAGCCTGGGAAACTTGCGAAAACGGCTGCCAAGGAATTCAATTCATATTAGGCAATTGTTAGGCCTACCATTTTATAAGAGACATAACGCACATTACATGATCTTTGACGTAAGTGAAATAATCATCCACTCTCTGTAACCTTTGAACAGGCCAAAATGTACTTTTGGGTGGATATAATAATCCTAAGGCCTGTGTAACGTGCATTTTTGTTCTATGTTATGGTGTTGCAATGTGACTTCTACCAGAGCAGAATACATCTATTAATTATTATTATTTTTGTACACAGAATGGTTATTTCGTAATAATTATATACAGACAGTAGCATAATTTTGCGTCCCTTTGTCACGATAGGGAGCTTAAGATTTTCGCGACGTGGACGATTAAAGGAAAAAAAAATGTTCTGAGCATGCGCAAAAACCCGCGTCAAGTCGATCTATTTATAGCTTGCGTCGTCTAAGTTTTTCACTACTCGTTTTGGGCTATTTTTACGTCGGCTCAATTCAAGACGCAGAGAGCTACTTCATGCACCGATCATTATGGGAGCGCCATTTCATTTTTTATACATTGCGTCCTAACATAATCTAAAGCTATTTTTCAGCACGACGCAGGGAGAGAGGAGAACGTCCAACGCACTCGTCGTCTCAAACGTCCGCGCCGCAAATCTAAAGCTCCCTAATATTGCCATGTGACGAACGTTAAATGCGTTATGTTACAACAACGCAGTTAATACACCAAATAAAACTTTATAGGCATTAGAAATTAACACGAAGCGACAAAATTGTGATATAGATTCATTGAAATGAATTCATCTGACTCCAAAAAATGAAAAGATAATCTACAACATCCGAATGTGTAACATGCAAATAACACGAGTGATATATTATACATAAATTATATATATATATATATATATATATATAGATATAGATATAGATATATCATATATATATATATATATATATGATCGGCTGGACACGTCCAGTCGGTATTGACCTACAATAGCTCGGACTCATTTAGACAAAATCAATCACCTGGTTCTATTTAACAAGGACTGGGAAAGAAAAAAAAAGTGATTGTCGCCTGCAACCAAATACATATGTCACGTGAATTCAAAAGCGTCTCTGTGCTATCGTTAAACTTCCACCACAGGCAAACTCTGTCTTCTATTAACAACGGTGACAAAACAATTTAATTCAAGAAATCAAAACCATCTGAAAAGTGAACTCCAAAAACTCAAAGCAAATAGCACATATTAGAATGTCATAATATATGAAATTCCGCCTGTTGCTTTCATTACCAATGATACACAATATTATTGAGAAAAAAAAAATTCACCTCTGACATTACAGCATATGCAGTGCTCATGGGGTCCATCCACTTGACAGAAGTCTTGGTGTCTTCTAAAATTGACAATGCAAATTAATATACTTTCTTAGATCTTTCCCCGTGTAGGAATCCGAAGTCAAACATATGCTTGCGTGTGTAATAAACAAAGCGAATTATTTGACCCAAGCATCGTTCAATCTAATTAACTAGTGCTTATACTTGTATATCAACCTATAAAATAATACATCATACAGCCGTTTGAAAACTTTACTTAAAGGACTGATCGGCTGCCTTTGCCAAGATAACGCGCAGTACTATACAGAATTATGTACAAGAGATATTATGTATAAGATATATATATATATATATATATATATATATATATATATATGTATATATATATGTATATATATATATATATATATATATATATATATATATATTTCTAATTCCACCATCCAACAACTCCAAATATATTGCACATGTGTCAATATGTGTAGAGGCTTTCCAGCCTGTAAGTGGTGTTCACCACCAATACCACTCAATATTAATAACACAAAAGCATAGATATAAAAAAAAACAACTAAAAATTCTTAGTTGCTGATGCACTTCATGGGCGACTGAAATGTCATCCTCATTAACCACTTATTAATAAAACTTCATCAATTAATTATTTGGCAAAACGAAACACTCTCAATTATATGTAATATAATGAACGCCACATTATGTTAATTGTTACGACCACAATCACTCTGAGAATGATCGCACACAAGAAACAATCAACTAATGTTTATTAACAGTGATATTGTGGGTACAGACTCGTAATCGGTTTTCACTTCAGTACAATAATGATCAATAGAAACAATTACAAATCGGTCATGGAATCACTTACATGCATCCAAATCTTAAAGAACAAAGTCCCTACAGTTCCCTGCCAAGTGTGCAGATACGATGTTCGATGCACAGATGAATGATCCGCGACGCACCGATGAATGATTCCTCCGACGTAAATCCAGAGGCGCTGGTTGCAATAATCCACGTTATAAATCCGGGGTAAAGTCCACGATATATGTCCACGGTGAAATATGCAAAGTCCAAACGTTATGACGACCACGTCCAGTTGATGCGTTGAATGATGATTCACTTTATAATGTCCAGCAAGGAATCCAGCCCGTCACAGCTTTGCCGTAATAATGTCCGTTGACACTAAAATATGGAGTCTATCTCGAACGTAGGCAAATTAATTCTCTGCAGGCAAAATGTCTCCCAGGCTTTATCTCCACAAACACAGTTTGTATAGCAGGTCAGCAGGTAACACAGGACTGACTATAACAAGTCGCTTCAGAGCCAGAAGTGACGTAACTCTCAGAGGAGTGGTGTTAGGTACTCTGCCTACCTCAGAATTTCTCCGGCTTATATACTATTCATTTACCCCTTTCTAGTACATTCTGTAATTTTCTCCAACCTGGGGGTACACACTTGAATATTCTAGCAAGTCCAAGTTCCAGGAATCCTGGATGACTTCACTGCCTAACTATGTGCATAACATCATTGCCAAAATTAACTACCAATCACATTGGGCTACAGGGACAGTGCCTCACTCAGCCAAATATGTAAGCACTTCCTAGAATATTCTGGAATGGGTGAAATCCTTCTAGATTGAGTGAGCTATAATGTATTTCCTGTCACATGCATGTACTGTAGTTACATTTTATATCACCTAGAAAATTCTCCACTGATCTGGTCAGCCTGTATGTACTATATCTATATCATATAGAATGTTCTCCATTAATCTGGTCACCCGTGTACATACACATTAAAACAACCATGCATACAGCCTTGATACATGTACATAACTACTAGTGTGTACATTAATATAGTATAGTAAAGACACATCATACAGATGTTCTTACCTTTTATTAGTACATAAGGACGAGGGACTGGACTATAGCTACAGCCACATGAGCAGGTTGATTAAAATGGTGTTGCCTGTTTGGACGCCTTCTCGAGAATGGTAAAAAGGAATGCCCCTACTAAATAACATCAGGACACTCTTTACCCCTCACAGGGAGATTACACTTATGGGGGGGGGGGGGGGGAGATTCCCATGATCATGCAAATTACATCCTGACCTAACACCACAGTGTATGTACCTCTACTATCCAACTAGATTACGCTAATATATCATATATATATATATATATATATATATATATATATACAAATGTTTATATATTACATGCAATAAGCGGGTGCAAACATACAAGGAAGGAAGGGAGGGGTGAATGCTGATATTACTGTGACCCTCTCATATAGGCCTATTTATATAATATATATGTATATGTATATATATACATATAAATATATATATATATATGTATATATATAAATATAAATAAATAAATAAATATATATATATATATATCACTACACTCAGTATATATAATACAATTTGGTCAATATTGTAGGAATTGTAACAACGCTTTCAACAGCCATAATGCTAAACCATAATTTCTTTGAAATAAATGTAATGGTCTCAAGAAATTCATTCAGGTTTCTGACTTTTTGTTTCTGAGGGACTTATGAGATGATAATTACCTCATCTAATTTAAGATGAATTGACGTAGATTTCGTTATATCGGCAAAACATATGAAACTAAAAATCATATCACTTTGTTTTGTACCTGATTCTAATGAAACTATCATTTTCGTCTGTTTGATTTTGAAGCTATCTTGAACATGAGCTGACATGCCCTTTACTGTCTCCGCACCAGCATGACCAGCGTGGCAGTGAGTAAACCTTGCACAAGGAGCTCGACGGAAAAGAAAAGAAAAATATTTAGATCGTTATACAACACAACGAACCTAACAGTTCCAGCATGTCAAACATTGGACGAACTACGCCAGTCCATTCCTTCTACATTCCGACGTTCTGTTTGATTATAAGTGGGTAAAATCTCCTTAATAGTCCACGCAAGAAGCTGCCGTTTTAAAGACAGAAGATACACGAAGGCAGTGGACACAGCGACTGCAATTGCAATGCTCATAACACTATACGTTCATGAATGTTAAGTGGAACACGACGTTGATGACATCAGAGAGATTAATCACGTGATTCCTGAAGCTCTTCGAGGAGGTCGATGATATACGGTAATGAACTCTTGTAGATGATAAAATAGGGGTCACCACTCATGACAAGGCTGTTTGTTGCTAGCACGTCAAATAATGTGAAATAGAACTCCGCTTTTATCTGCCCTTTTATAATGCGTGCTGGATAGACAATGCGAAAAATCTCACTAATGACCAACTCATTATGATCCTTATCGGAAAAAAAAAAAGAATGACTCACAGTTGTTAACATATCGACTGCAATGCTCGAAGATAACTTTCAGGAATATCAATTTTGCACTTGACATGCCACATTTAATATTCAACACTATTGCGGCTTATTCCCGTAAGCACGGCTTATTCCCGTAAGCACGATCACGTTTTCCACTGACATAATGTTCTTCAAGGCTTTAATAGGCATGCCATATGCCAGCTTAGACATTTCCCATCCTTGGGGTTGAACACAGCAGGTATAAATGGGAAACCTATTGTTTGCCGTTACTACAGAATCATAAGTCATGGCACGTATTTGAATCGATAATCTGTCTCGCATAATTTCAGACAGTTGATACCAAAGCTGATCGCTCACCATGAGTTTGCAACCACTGGCACCAATGACAGACCCATCAACAGCAACAGCTTTGTGGCAGGTGGCCGGAAAATTTGGTGAAAAACCCCTTTAGCCCCTGTTTCTTCCAGTCCTACTACTGCGCCAAGACGTCCACTTCCCCGTACGTACTTGATTTCTTCAATCAATTCCTTTACTCTATCAAGTCCCTCTCTGCTGAGCTCAAAATCGAGACACCCGACCAGCTGTCGGGTAATGTCATGAAAGTCCTTCATTAGAAGCTCTTGATTGTTCAAGACGTGAAAAGATCTCCGAAACCCATCCAGGAGCATTTTGTTTAACTGTTCGAGACCAGGCATGAGTTCAGTTTTCCAAGATTCTAGTCTCCGTGTTGCTCTCTCTAACTGCTCCTCAAGAGACTTCTGCTCGTCCCGCATTATTTGGAGTTTCTTTTCCGATTCTTTTCTGGTCTCTTCCAGTCGCTCGTTTCGCTTTGCAATTAACTTCCTGATCTCCTCATCGTAATCTGCATTGATCCTCTTCTCCTTCTGGTCTCGATCTTCAAAAACTTTCTTTTCCTCTTCTTCGGCTGCAGTCGACACCTGGCCTCTAATTATCGCTAAACGTTGTGATGTTTGAAGGGTGTAATCGAATATCTCTTTATAATTTTCTATGACAGTGCCGTGTCTAGCTGCAGCTCGAGCAGTGAGTTCATCTAGCATGTCTTGCCTATATTTTCTCTCGTCGTTAATTTCGTATTTTTCGCAGTATGTGTGATTCGAAGTTACCGCACAAATGCGACAAATGGGATAATCATGAGTGACGCAGAAAAGTTCCGCTTCCTTGTCAGTGTGCTCCTTGCAAGTCCATTTCACTTTGTCTTTCCAAACCTTGATGTTATCCTGGTGATTGATGGCACATTTAGTGCACAAGTTCTTTTTGATAACGAGGCGATATGAAGCTACAGAATCCACGTCAGAGAGGCAGTGATCACACTTGTTGGTGTCTGCTGGAGTAAAACCAGAGGCCATGATGACAATTATGATTGACGCCCACAGACTCCCGTAGAAAATGATCCACCTATATAGTCGTATCAGTAAGGAATACACACGAAGATAAAGTCACTTTAATTTATGATTACTTTCATAGTTAACTCAGAAATTTTGTCACATCTAATGTTACTAATTTTGTCCTGTCCGTCGACACATTGTATGCCAATGTGCATATTACCGCAAGTAAAAAGGAATCACTATAATGTAAAAGCTTCTTAATTTCAAGATTGGCAAAACCTTCCTCAGGGACCGGTTTTTATTGATGAACACTGGTTAGACTGACGATCTTTTAGCGTGTTACACTGAAAATTTGAAGGCTTAATCAGAGAAAAGAAAAAAAAAGACCATACACCTTAAAAGTTTTGAAAGTATGAGATTTCCTTTTGTCTTGTCATATTCATCCAATTTCCTTAATTTATTTCCTTGTTTTGAAACCATAGGGGCGACACAATTAAATTTGTTTGAGTTTGTTTGTGGGCTTGCTGGTCTGTATATATATATATATATATATATATATATATATATATATATATATGTGTGTGTGTGTGTGTGTACTTATTATATATTGTCCTATATTTATAATAAGAAATTTGACAACCATTGCGGATTTGTTCCTCTGAAGAATTTGATTTAATCTGAACTTAATGTTAAATGAGAGCAAATGCACAGTCAGAGCTGTCCTAATATAATCACCTGTTTTAATTAAGAAGTCATCCGACTCTTTTCCCTGGAAAGACGGTGAAGCTTATCATAGTCTTTTCGACTTTACAAAACTGACTCACATGCATGTTCTATCTCTCAATATCACACTGCCTATTCCTATGATGCTATAATAGGCCCTATAAATATGTTCCTCTTGTATTTTATTGTTTTTGGTGATAGGGTGTGACCGTATAAGCGACGCACACGCGGAAAAAAAATATGATAGATAACATGATTTTAATCGCCAGTCCACATTTTCCTAAATGTTCATTTTTCTTACTTATTTTACTTTAAAAATTTCAACGTATTCCTTCAAAAGTGTGGACGAGATCACTGAATTTCAATTTTAAGTATGCAGATGCTTCCAGGTATTGTGCTACAAGGATGAAATATCCAGTAGTAGAACGACTACATGTGGCGTACCACAAGATCCAGTGCTGGGACCCACACTGTTTCTATATTATACATTAATGATTTACCTAGCTCATCTATTTTCAGTTTAGACTATTCGCTGATGGTTTAACTACATTTTTCATATGTTTCCCAAAGGTACAAAAGAAATTGATACGAATGAGGTAAATGCAAAATTGAGTGAGGTACAGAAATGGTGTATTGTGAATAAATTAACTATTAATTCGAAGGAAACAAATTATGATTATGATTATCAAAGGACCAAGACGACACATTGGAATTGAAGGTGTGTTAACAGTTTCTGAAACGGTTATAGAAAGAGTACATGTAGCATCTTTTGTAGGAAATCAAATTGATGAGACCTTGATATGGAAGGATCAGATTCAGTGTATCAACAAATGCATTAGGCACTAAATTGGCTTGCTTTCTTTAAGTTAAGATATTATGTTCCAAGGCATGTTCTCATGCTTTTATACAAATTCTTTATACAATCACATATACTTTATGGAATTGAAGTCTTGGGAAGTTGCTACAGAAGCAACTTAAATTGTATATTTTTAGCACAGAAAATGGGAGGAATTTTTTAGCGCAGAAAATGAGAGCAATTATATTTCCCCCTTGAGAACAAGTTCTGGGCCATTATTCACCAGTCTACGAGTGTTATATGTTTTTGACCTGCATAAGCTTGCAGTATCAACCTTTGTATTGTATGATCTACACAAGGGACATTTACCACATTCTTTAACACAATATCATGAGCTAATGAATCATGCATACGATCAGGACTAGAGGCAAAGGTCATTCCATGCTGAGACTCCCGAAATGTAAAACGACACATGGTACATTTTCTATCTCTTTTGTCGAGTCAAAGTTCTAAAATAGTTTGCCCAAAAATATTAAAGAGGAAAGAACAACATCTTCATTTCGAAGAAATCTAAAAAAAAAAAATAATTTGTTAAATAAAGTTTAGTGATGAAAAGAATAGTTAAATGTTTAATTTAAATTACTTTTTAAGTATAGTTACTTTAGAACAGTAGACTTTGCAATGAGTATTTGGAATGTAGCTAAACGGGAGAACCATCTACTAACACTTGTGCTAACTTTTAGTTCCCCCTTTAACAACATTATCTTCCGTTTGTTTTCTGTTTGTTTGTTTGTTTTTGTTCAGAACCTTTGTCTCTGCATATTATGTCTATATTACATACATGTACTTATTCATTTTTTGTTGTCTTTTCAGTGATAAATATATCATCATGAAATTAAATCAAGTTACACCACATGTATTCTTATGTAAGATAATGTATTTATGATATATGCATGCATAGGCCTATAATTGTAAGTACCTTGTATAATGTCATTGTATTCTCATAAAAGATGTTCATGTTTATCTTACGTAATTTCATGTTATCATAATTCACATGTATATGTACAAATATGTTGTTAATAAACTCAACCCAACTCAACTACTACACCCCACCCCCACCAAAAAAAAGGTAAAGTAATAAAATTTTAATATCACAATTCAAAACGTTCTTACATAATAATTGTAACGGCTGTCATCATGAAGCCAAAGACTGGTCTGTATTACATGAATTGTGGTCTATATATTTTGCAAAGCCTGAGAGCGGCCATTGAAAATGGGTAGGCAGTTATGAATACGAATACGGGAAAAGCGAAATGTCATAAGCAGGTGCACCACAATGCAACTACAGTATAGAACCTCGATTATCAGGCCACGTCGGGACCGGCGCGGGCGTCCGGATATAATCGATTTTGCCCGATGCACATGTAACCAATTCACTAATACAGCTGTACTATGATTATCTGCATGACGTTGTCATTGTCATTTTTCATATTGTAGAAATTGATATGGAAATAAACCGAAATACAAGTAAAATATCCCTTGATGTATTCTTTGTTTGATTGATAGTGACCGACAATGATATCAATATTGCGACTCGTCGAATACTGCCGCTGCATTGTACATATACTGTAAACACCGCTGTGCACTCAGTGCCAGTGACAAGCACCACCGTCTTTGACATCGTCTCACGAACTGACCTAAAAGTGCAGTCCGTTGCGTTTGAATAATAAAAAAATGTTCCGTTGTGTATTCGCACAACAATGGTTGAACATGTGCTTGTTTTGTGTGAGATTTAGCACTGAAAGACATAAAAAAAAAAAAAAAAAAAAAATTCAAAATGTCAGCCAGTCGACGACCGGATAACAGAGAATCCTAATAATCGATTGCTGGATAATCAAAGTCCTACTGTAGTCTGTAGCTATACATAGAACCCACAGCACTGTTCATGCACCTGTCTTTTGAAATCAGACGTAAAAAGAAACAAATTTCATCATAAGTAACACTATATGCATATACAGATCAAAATACCTAAATCAACGTGAAAATATTAAATCTCACCTTGAGATCAGCGCCACTATTAGATATCTTATCTGACTTTGTTTTCTTCCTGCAGAAGTGATGACGACGGTATTTGCTTATGAGGAAGTATAAATCATGCAATTCAATGAGTGGGTAATCCCCATTATGCATATATACCGGTATATGTATCAGATACATTTACATTTTATGTTATATGTTTTGCAAGGCTTTGTAAATAATTCTTTACAGACACAGTAAATCAAATACATTGCATAGCAATTCAACATCCCCTTAAATAAAAGAGATATACACTCTTTATGTCTGCCATCATCATCTTTTACGTATTCCTACTATTTGTCATATCAGTCCTCAAATTGGCAGGGGTCTACTCAACCCCGGTCGCGTTTTTTTTTAAAGACGGCACAGATTGGGGCATGGCGCGTGTTAAACCTATGGGAAAAACGTTGGGTTAGGGTTTATGGTTAGGGTTAGGGTTAAGGTTAGGGTTAGGGTTAGGGTTGGGGTCAGGGTTAGGGTTAGGGTTAGGGTTAGGGTTAGGGTTTGATGGTTAGGATTAGGATTAGGGTTAGGTTTAGGGATAGGGTCCCCAATCTGTGCCGTCTAAAAAAAAACAAAAAAAAACACGCACCCCGGTCAAAGGTCTGTGCATTCAACCCATTCGATGCCGTGAAAATTGCTGATGAGCGCTATTTACCCGTTTTGAATGGAACTTCGATCCACACAGTGAAGACTTTCCACACAGTGAAGTCGCACATGCGGTAAAGATGTAACAACCATTCACATTTTCTTTAGCCCGACCAGACGCCGTGTGTACAGCGACAGGGCTGTGTATAGTTACATTTTCTTATACCTTTCGACTGAAAATCTTAGTACATGAGATTGTATTCCCCAAAAGTGTTCACCAGATCAGCGAACTTTTTAAACAGTTTAAAGGGTGTGTACAGTTCTGGGCCCCGTTGCTAGAAACTTTGCGTTTAAACGCAACTTGCAACTGATTGTCACTGGCCAATCAAAATCATTGTTGCATGCATGTCTTCTTAATAGGGCAGACCCTGAGCCAACCAGAATGGTCAGTGACAATCAGTTGCAAGTTGCGTTTAAACGCAAAGTTTCTAGCAACGGGGCCCTGGTCGAGGTGAGGATTTAGCTTTTAACGTTTTGCAAGATATTCAGAAACCACTCTATGAGATGTCAAAGGGCATGCAGTTCTAAGGGGTATCAAAAGTTTATTCGATGGAAATCGGCTTTGAAATGGCTGAGATATCCAAAAACAAAGTGAAACAAAGAGATCTTAATAAAGTTGTGGCATGTCGCCTTTTATTATTAGCATTTTTTTGGATATCTCAGCCATTTGAAAACCAATTTTCATCAAATAAACGTTGAATCCTTCTTAAAATTGCATGCTCTTTCATACTTCATAAGAGGCTTTTCATTATCTCACTTAGGAATGTTCAAAACATGAATCCCCACCTCAACCATGTTGTCCAGTCCCTTTAAAAAGGCAAAAGCTCACCCCAGAGTACCTATAGGTTCGTTTATCCGAAAATGAAAAAGGGTTCGTTAATCCGAACATTTGTGGTGTTATTCCGAAGGTGCGTTATTCCGCAGACTCGTTAATCCGAAAATGAAATTCGGAAAAACGATCCTTCGGAGTAACGAATCTTCGGACTAAAGAGCCTTCGGAACAACGAGCTGTAACCCCCTCAACCCCTCGCCCTCCTCCCAATCGGTAGGGGTAGGTGGGGTTAGACAGCCCCTTTCACATTGGAGGCACCACGTTCTTAACCTAAGGGATATATGGACGTTGTTCTTTGGTGTATAATTAATTGTGACCGCATTATTTGTTCTCAATCCTTATTGATTAAATCAGACACAATGTGTTATTACATGACACTATTTGAATAAAATCTATTTGTTTCTTTGGGCCTTTTACCCAAGGTCTCGGGTAAAACGGGCCATAATAATTCGGGTGGCAAAACGGACTAGTGTTCCGTTTTGCAACAGGCAGTTCAGAAAAAAAAAGGAATAAACACTTTCGTTCCTTTTGTTAATTGAAAAAGAATAATTATAATTCAGAGATTAATGAATGCCTGTGAAACATAAGGGATGATGACGATCGAAATACTGTAAAGATTAAAAAGATAATAAACCTGATCTAAAAACACATGTAATCAATTTATCTAAAGAAGTTCAAGTTTGAAATCGTGTTGACCCTTTTTAGCAAGAGATAATGAATGTAGCAAAAATGGTTTCCTGTGTTCGTTTGCAAATCATCCTTGAATCTACGTTTAAGTACAAATTACTGAAGGTGTACACAAATTCTAAAGACCCGTGTTTTCTTCTCGTTTGCTTTTTTGTTTTTGTTTTGTTTTTGTTTTGTTTTTTATAGGGAGACAATTAAAAGAGCTTGAGGATGGAAATGTGACATCTTACGAAAAGCTTTATTTCACGGCTATCAGGAAGGTTGCAAAAGATGTGTAAATTTCACTGTTTAATAACAATGACTTCAATGCCTTTATTTATTGATGAATACTTCGTGAAAGGGGATTACTTAAATAATACGTGTACATTACAGAATATTTGGGTGTATGTACATGTATACGGTACACACACATATGATCATGTATCTATAGTAAGTCATATTATACATATACACAAACAGCTGTTTTGTGCTTCGATTGAACTTTTCATGTATTTCCTTTTCTTAAAAATGTTATTTCCATGCTATGTTTTTGTATATACAACTGTTGCATTTTCGCACTCTGTAACATTGTGAAAAGGGGGCTTTGTAAATTAATATTCATAGCCTGTCAACGGTACTGATCGTTATGATGCTATGCATGTACACGTCAAGGCCTATAAATATGAGCCAGTATGGTGGCAGGTATAAACTAGAATGTCGTTATGGCGACTGGTATGCATACGCCATCTTATGTATGATTCTCCTAATACTGTAGGTCTATTGTACGTCTTGACAATGTGTGATAACGGTTTCACATAATTAGCAAACTATCAAAATGACATGTTTGCCACAAATGTGTTGGATGTTCATTTTCCTTAAACTAGGCTTGATTGGATGAATGGCTGTATTGTTTAAGACTGGGAGCAGGTATTTGGGGACTTGTGACGGAAGAAGTGAAGTTTAGCACTTTCACTTGACCTTTGACCTTTTGACCTTTTTTGAAACTTTTGGCAAAAAAATCCCCAGAGAATCTCTATTTCATAAATATGAGGGAAAGGGTGAAATTGTGAGGACTTGACCTTGACCTGTGACCCTTGACATTTGAATCATGACCCCAAAATTCCCTAGATAATCACTGCCAGTCAGTACATGCATGATACTATATCTTCCAGGAAGATACTTTGAACTATTTCCAAGATATTGAGAAAAAGTGAAATTTTACCATTTTAACTTGACCTTTGACCTCATGACCTAAACTTCTCAGTAGGGAATCTTTGTCAGGTAGTACATTGTTGTACATGATGTATACACTACTAAGGAAATACAAATACCTCCAGGCATTGCATAGATACAGGGGAAATAGTGAAATTCTTAGCATTTGACCATGACCTTTGACCTTGAGCATGTGCACCCAAAAGTTGATAGACACAACTCCCCCCCCCCCCCCCATACATATACATGCCAAGTTTCATTAGGATACCTCGAATTGTTTTTAATGACCCTGCAATGTCCACAAAATTGATTACAAGCTTGTATGGACGGACGGACGGAACGACAGACAACCCGAAAACATAACGCCTCTGGAATGTCGGAGGCAAAAAGTTAAAGGAAACCGAACAATAAACAAATATGTATCTGTCCAAATATTGCATCTTGGTGTCTTATTTTTACCAATCCCATTTTTTATGTACAGTTATACATGTATGTTTACACATAATCGTGTATGTGTGTGTACACATGCGTGTGGTATACATCAGGGCAAACATATTGCACTAGTTGAACTTTGAAATACAGCTGTAATTGCATCATCAAAGTCGGTCACACAGAACATTTGCAAAAATATATTGCTTTATTGTTTCCATTCTGTATCTGCACATTCACATGTAAGAGCAGGCACATAGGAAAAGCCATCAAAAATCATCTCATACTCTCTCTTCATACAAACTTCACTTCAAATGCAGATATTTGTAGACCCATTTTTTCTCTCTTTGCTTACATCATGAAAAAAAAATTGTCACAAATATATTAAGATACCTATTTTTCACAATTTCAGTTAAAACATCTATTACTCTCTTGGTTCCCATACCCCTCCCACTGATAATTAATTATATCATTTTTAACTGATGTTTTAAACTTTAGAATAACACAGCTGATAGCACACTTTACATAGAGAAAGATAAAGAATTCAGTATAATGATATACTTCACTTCATGCACCAGTGATGAACAACTCACATCAATGCACATACTCTTATTTCCTGGCATCTCTTTTTCAAATGTTGGAAAGTGATATTGCACTATAAGTTTTATTTTTTATTACGATTATGTTTACGTGTATATCATTGACATAGCATACATGGCTTGTCACAGAGTGGCACATTACAATACATGAAATCATATTAATTTGAAAAAAAAAAAGAAATTTATGAAATTTATTTGGTAATGACATACTTATTGGGGGATGAATGGAGATTAATGACAAATATAATTTTCTTCTACAGGCATCCTAATAGAAGCACAAGATGCTTTCAAGGCTGCCTGCCTCTTATTGTAAACGCCAGTGGATATGTTTTGTTTTATTTGCAGAATAAATGGCCTAAATTGGCCTCAATCAATCGATTGCGAGATGAATTGTTGAAGTTCAGTTCAACAAGTTCATTTTTTTTCTCCATCTCCAACATAATCAATGGCACATTCATAATATGCCAACAAAAGGGAAAGATATGAATGGAGGTACAATGTAATATAAACTAGAAATGCCGCCATGTATGACGACTGGTATGCCTCTGCCATAATGCATGGTTCTCAAAAGAAGTTTATGGTACGTCCTGATGATGTGCGATGACAGTTTGCAAAATATCAAAATGAGAGGTTTGTCACAACTGGATTGAATGCTCACTTTCCTTCAATCTTGTAGGTTTAATTGGATGAATGGCTATGTTGAGAATTTTTACTTGACTTTTAACACACGGCATATACCTTCCGGAACAATTGTTGGCAGGACCTATTGCGTGTTGTACCACCATTCTCAAAACACAACTATGGCCTATGAGTTATGACCAGTACCAAAAAAAAAAGGGGCTTGTTTTTTTACCTTGAAACAGCCTATTACATAGAAAAATAAGATTAGTTTGATAACAAAATAACTTCATCAGATAAGCATACCTGTCCTAAGATTCATTAACCCGTTGAGGACGAGTCCTGAGTATACTCTGAGTATACTCGGGCAGGGGTCTATGGGAAATGCATGTTGTAGCAAAATCAGTCCGTCCTCACTGGGTTGACCCAATAATTGTATTATCGCACATGTACTAGGCCATCGCTCCTAAAGCTATATTACCCATTTAACTGAAACATCAATTAAGGATGACTCACCCTCTTATACATGAATGATTATAGCCCATATAAGATAGTTATAGTGGGCAATTGTAGTTGGTATTTTGATTGGTCAGGAAACCACCAGTTTTAAGCGGGCAATATTAGTGGGTACTTTTCTTCTTCCGGGTTTCAACATTAACTTTACATGTAAACACTCCGGTCAATCACCAAGAGAAAATACATTGTACATGTATGCTCAAACATATGCTGCGGCATGTAGTGTGCGCACTCAACAATTACAAGTGCGCTTGCTAGCACATACTTTCGTCACCCATTTTTTGAAAAACAACTTCAACCAATTATTTTCGTTTACATACATATGTACCCATGATGACTGTGACAGTGTCGCTTCTCATTTGTCTTTCAAGGAAAATGGTTGCCATTTCTGTGCTAAATTGAAGAATCTGTGTGGACCACATTTGTTGTCATTCGAGGTGTTGTATAAAACAAATACTGTATGGTCTTAAGTTACAGTGTTTCTGGTGTCTTAAGCTACTCAAGCAATGGGAAAAGATTTGGCACTGGTGAAAGATAGGCGAACTTCATAGTCACATGTTGGTGATGATTTACAGGTAAATCAAATGTGGCTAGACTCTAGATTCTATATCATTTTGTGTTCACATACAGTAGGCCTTGGCCTATTTGCCTAATTTCACCCAAGAGATAGGTAATAATTATGATATTGACTGGCCTTTCTTTCGGGAGATACCAGAAAATATTGCCTGCACTGAAACCATATTGTCCTCGTCTTCGACTTGGGCAATATTCTTTCAGTTTCGGCAATAATTTGTGACCCGCTACAACAAAAGGATCCGAAAGTAGGGGAGGACAATTTCCTGAAAATTGCATGGCATTATTTCCTCACTCTTCTACTTAAATCTTATATATAGCACAACTCATAAAAGTACTCGGTTGCGGAGATATCGATGATTTTATTAGAGCATGTCAAGTGCTTAAGGAAATCAGAGTTTCGAGAAAAACGCCTTCAAAGTTATCCGACGTTATCATGAGGTGAGACAGTTTTCACAGCTTGACAATAGAAGGTATGCTCCTAGCAACCTCCGCGATGTTCATTCAAAAGCTTAGCGCCAGCGGTCTACGCACGACCAATCAGTAATTAGGATGCCGCGCATTGACCAGTAAGATCACTCCCTCGTTGCTAGGGGCGGAGTCTAGCTGCGGTGCTAATACCAAATCTTCGGACACGTTTCTATTACGTTGAAAGTCAAAAAATCCTGGCCCAGAAAAACGCTGATTTCTTGCCTTTCCTTTGATCATTTAGCTTCAAAATTTCGGTAGATGATAGACAAAACATCAGAGTACAGTATTATGCCAAAAAAGAAATCCGATTTTTTTTGACCAATTTTGATGATGTGACTTCAAACTCAATTTTTCGTGGCTAAGCCGTCAGTGACTTTAGGATCCTTTTGTTGTAGCGGGTCACATTTTATTTTCTGGTATCTCCCTCAGGGCCATTCAATATTACTTTAGCATCAAAACATAATAACTGCAGAAAAACTTTATACAGTGTACAAGTTCACTTTAGTTTCAAATTGACTTCAGTATACATGAGATGTGTATGAAAGTATTTCAGATACTCTTACAGCTGACCATTTGTTTTGTTTTTTTCAGATTAGGGAAATCTGTAATTTGGCAAGCAAAGGTACAACAGGAACTTTTTATATTTAGACAAAGCTAATGGATACTCGTACTCATTCAACATATGTTATACATTTGTAGCACCATACCATACAGTATACTCGGCAATGGAATAGAAGATCCTTTTCAAACTTTGGGAACCAACTGGGTCACAGGAAAAAAAATCAACATAAGATTTTGTTATTTGTGAAAAATAACATGAAACACGTAAAACCCTGTGGATTCCTTGAAGGCTTTTGTAACACATCTGACGTTAACTCTTCGCTGACAACAGATAACGTGGCATTGGTGAGGTGCATTTACCCTTCACTGGCATTGGATGTCATTGCATTGGTGAGGTGCATTTACTCTTCACAGGCATTGGATGCCATGGCATTGGTGAGGTGCATTGCACTCACAGCCACCCAGCTCAGACAGCTCTTCCCACAATGCAACAGATGCTGGACCTTGTTGATGTCAAGTTTGTCTTCTTCATTGAAAATCTGTGCAAGTACAGATGGAGAAGGGCAAAAATACAAAAGCACAGGATCATTAACAAGTCCTTAAGCAGAAAACGTGCACAAATGTTTGTGTCAGTTTAGAATCAACATCCATTCTTCGAGTACAAAGTACAATCACCCGATAGAGGGCAAATTTCAATGCATGTCCTTCAGTTTACAATACATGCATCACCATTAAAGGAATGAAAAGATGCAGATATCAAACTCAACTTTTGATAATGTAGAGAATTGCAATACATAGGCCTACATCAGTGAGTTTGACCTACTTTGTAAAAATCCAACATTTGGCTAATTGAAAGCACACAAGGAATGGTACAATGTAACTATCATAACTGAATGCAATGGATCAATGTGTGAATATCGCACAAGACAAGATTTTGTTTTTCCTTCTCTACCTGCATATTATTCAACTTATACAGGGTAGGCCAAATTGATTTGATAGAATCTTGATAATACTTGCATTGAGCACATTTCACCTCTAAAACCAATTTCATACAAAGCAGATTGGGCCCAGTACCTTTTACAGCTACAACTCATATTCAAAATCACACATTATTTTAGAAAGGATGGGACTTTACTGGACTAGTATTTATCTACAATGTACCAATTTACTCCTTTCCATTTGTTAAATTCATCTCTTCTCAATCTTACCCTGTGAAGGATATCTGTGATAAAGATGAGTCGAGTCCTGTGCTCTGAGAGGTGTGTCTTCCTGCTGCTGGGTGGGGCATTAGCCAGGAAGATCTCCAGGTTTTCAAGAACAAACTCGGCCTGTTTGGAAAAAATGAGACAGGGATCACATTCATCGGTTGTTGTGACATCACTCAACTGATTACCTCTGCCAAGAAGGTTATGCTTTTGTTGGCGTTGGTTTGTTTTCCCGTCTGTCTATTTTGCAAATTGGATTGTAACTTAAAATGTTATGAACTGGTTTGAATTAGATTTTCAGGAAGAGGATGACGCAAGTAACAGATGATTACATTTTGTTACTCATCGAGGTCACAGACTGGACCCAAGAATATGAATCTTTGTTAAGGATTCTTTGGGCAAAAAATGAGAAAAATTGAAACTGTACATCCTTCAGGTGCACATGCACATACTAAATACAGGTTAAGGGCACAGTAAGAAGCTACTAAAGGTAAAGAAACCACCACAGAAAGGATTCTTTGTTTTTTTCTTCATCAGGAAAGAGGTCCATTTTAGCTTATGTGTTAATGGCTGGTGATGAGCTGTTTGGCAGAGGTCTGCCTCCACAGAGTGCTTTTCTAGCTACAAATATCAAATATCTTATTTCAAAGTAAGCAGTAATCAGGAAGGTACAGTAAATCATTTGTCTCACCTCTGACAGAAAGTCAGCACTTTCTTTCATTATCCCCCTGATTTTCTGGAGGAAAGGCGAGGGTCGTCTATCTCTGGTTGCTATGGAGACAGATGAGGATGAGAATGAGGATGAGAGTCTGACTGTGTCATCAGAATCTGACTCCTCCATGGTCTCACATTTCTATGATAAAGGAAGACAAGAAGTAAGGTATGAGGTATGACATAGCACAATAACCAGAGCTTTATATTAGCATGTTCCCAGTAATATGTCTCTCTCTCTCTCTCTCTCTCTCTCTCTCTCTCTCTCTCTCTCTTTTTTTTTTTGGGGGGGGGGGCACCACCATACAACAATAAATTACTTTTGTGACTGCAAATTTGGTTAAATCCCATCTCCTTACATCGTTATGGCCTGTATTCTTCTTTGATGGATCGTCGGGTTGTTCTTTTTACTACCTAGAGACATTTCTTTTAAAATGAAATCAAAAATAAATTTTGATGGAAAAAAATAAGGCATTTATGAGAAGAAGGGTAGGATGAGATGTGCCACATGAGATTCAAAACCTTTGAGATCAAGAAACCGTTACAAATCAGAGATTTTAACATACCACTCTGGATGCAAGCCTCCTTGCTTTCCTGATTCTGCGATGACAGGCAAAGTGTGTTCTCTGCCTGTAATGTTCAGCAGCCAGTTCCACTGTGCTCTTGACCACTAAGTCAACAGGTTTGATCTTGTAAACCTGAAGTTGATGAGACACAACAAATCTGCTGATTATTAATTCAATATCATTTATTGTATCCAATACTGTAGTCAACTACCATACAGAATGTTAATGGTAACAATAGTAGGATATTTATGATAGCAACAGTTATGGAAATCAATGAAATTTATAAATGTACGTATGCATCAATAGAATAATAACAATGTAGTAATGCTGATACTATCTATAGTAATAAATAAGCATTGATGAAGGTAATTATAGCAATAATGATGACAATAGCAAGTTATTACAGCTGTCTCATTATTATTATTATCATTAGTACGGTAGTAGTAGTAGTAGTAATAGTAGCAGTCGTAGTAGTAGTATCATCATCATCATCATCACCATCACCATCATCGTCATCATCAGAACAGCTGTCATGATATGAGATGACTTTATTTACTGAGAGAAGCCCCTGAAATATCAGCACTGTCCCTTAGGAGCACTCTGCAATTATTTCCCTCTGAATTGCTATCATCTGACAGCCACTTTTACTTGTAAGTGAAAAGATGTCAAAGAGGGTCACTCTTGTCTTGTCCAAGAAATTTTCAACCTGGCGGGACCCACTCTCAGATCTCACATTCAAGAAGCATTAGCCTTATCAAGTCACTGCGCATTCCCCAAAGTGGGCCCAAAATAATGAATTGACTTCACAGAAATAATGCTTAAAAAAATCAAGATAATTGACACAGAGTTTTTTTTTTTTTTTTTTTGTTTGTTTGTTTTTTTTTTTTTACGTAGGGATATAGAGGGCATAAGACAAATATTTGCCAAGCTTCATGATTTTTACAATTTAGGACATTTGCGCAACTGTGTGTGTAAAAAAAAAAAGGCAGCAAGTTGTCTATAGTAATATAAATGATTTGCCCAATATTTCATCTCTTATCTGCATTTCAGTGTGAAATATTGGGCTCGTAAAAATTATTTACAAAAACATACAGTTGTACATATTTATATATGATTTCTGGCAACAGACTAAACCATTGGTGGGTTTGTAACTCAAGACTTTTTTGGAATATTTGCTCTTCGTCAAAATGCCCTGGACGTGCCAATATGATTGTGCCAATGTTAGTTCTATCAGCCACAAATTTGCAACGTCAAAATGAGTATATGGAAAGAGTTTGTACTGTACCTGAGTCATCCAAATCTTCCCCTCACAGTGGTGGCCATAGTCGATCACTCTCTTCCCACATTCCCAACAGAAGCCATGTCCACATTTGCAGAGCATGTAGTAACAGCCATCTTGCTTATAAATTGGATAGTAGCACTTTGGGCATCTCTTGGTTGGAACTACCACAGTGAGGTCATCACTGGATTGCTTCAAACCTGAAGTTATAATAGAGAGAGAGAAAAAAAAAACCAAAAAACAGAGGTTACCTCTCTTTTCGTTATAAGCAAAGATGATTTAACTGAACTTTAGAGATATTTGAAAATATGAAACAATGCATGGAAAGAGTACAAACAAAGTATATCCATTTGTATCTGCCATGATAAAACTTCCATGTGTACTTTTTGCCTACTTAAATCTCTAGTTCAATTCTGGAAAAAAAAAAAATACATTATTTTCATTTTACCAGCACACTGAAAGAGCATTTGTATACCTCCTTTTAAAGGCAATGGGAATAGTACTCTTCACTTCACTAATTGTAATTTTCATATCTGGCAATAACCGTATGTGGATTTTTATCAAAACAATGAAAATTCAAATTTCACTGATGTGTAATTATACTACAGTGCATATCAAAAAAAAAAAAAAAAGGTACAGTGCACTCCCGTTATAACGAACACGGTTATAGCGAAATTCCGGTTACAACGAAATTAAATTTAGGGCCGCAACATTATCAACTCTATGTATTTTTATTGTTTATTCATTCGGTTATAACGAAATTTCGTTATTCGGTTATAACGAAAGAAAACTGCCGGTTCCGAGGACTTTGTTATAACGGGAGTCCACTGTAATCCAATTTTGGAAGGCTACTATTTTATAATTGTCAGCTATAGAGAGCGCTACGTTGGTGGTGAGGATAAGGGAACTCGTCCTTTTCATTGGTACCTAATTATGTTGACAAACGTCATGCATGACTGAGGAACATGAACTTTAAAGACAACAATGACAAATGACAATTACGAAATAGTAGCCCTCTAAAATTGGTTTACCTCTTCTTTTTTTTTTTTTGATATGCCTTGTATTTCTGCATCTACATAGCTGGTACTTTGGTATATGTTTGGGGGAAATTCACCTTGAAGTCATGCAATACCTAAGTGCCTAATTCTCCATGAGACAAGGAACATCATCACACAGCAGTGAAGATTAATTTGCTGTACCAATGACATTTGGTACAAGGAAATGAGAACTGGACAAACTTAATAGGCAACTCACGCAAGAGTTCGGTGGCCTTCCTGCGGTACGCCTCTGCCTGCTCGCAAGAGGCTGGCCAATGAGCTTCTTTCTTGCACTCAGAGCACCAGAACGAGCCGCACTCGCAGGTGATTGGAACCATGCGCCCCTTGCCGACATCTGTTTTCTGACTGGCCACTGTGAGCAGGCGACCACACGATGGACTGGGGCACCACTGCAGCTCTGGCTGCAGCATGAGGGCAGTATTCACTTTGTTTGCTAGGTGACGAGCAAAGAATGTGGCTGGGAGGAATGACATCATGGTAACCTCATCCACAAGACTGGTGCACCGGTAACCCTGTCAAGAGTAAGGATGAGCAATAATCAAAATCTACATCTATACAGTTCAAACGTTTGTTTGAGCCATGGTGGAAATGCTTCCCAAATGATTCTTTGGTAAGGTGTCATATGTATAGCACTGGGTTCTCCAGGTAAGGATGGATATTGGTATTTACAGAATGGGCTTTAGAATCTCTGCAATCTGATTGGTCAATTGTCATGCACTGATTTTTACTGATCCACACTGAGCCATGCGTCCGGTAAAATCCAAATGCATGGCTCAAATCTTGTATAGTGTTGTAGGTTTCATTTTATAACACAAATGATGCACAGGCCTATTTCGTGGATAAGTGAGAATTGGATGCTCTCGTTTAACTTTGGAACAGTCTAAACCCTAAAACTGTTTAAACAGTTCCAAAGTTATACTCGCGCATCCAATTCTCACCGATCCACTCTGTTCTGTGCATCATTTGTATAAAAAGGAGACTGGACATGTACTTACTGAACAGGCAATTCTGAGGTCTCCCTGCTCCACCCTTGACATCATGTGACTGCTCCAGCACTGGTCACAAAACCAATGGCTGCAGGCAGTAAGAGCGGTGCCAGGACATATCTCACTCAGCTCCTCATAGCAGATGTTACAATATCCACACTCACTGGATGATCCAGATGGGGTACTGTCACCAGTCTCACAGTCTTCTGCATCTTTCTGCTGTAGAGCCTATGAATTTAAACAAGACAAAACAAAAATGAAGAGAAAGAGTATCTATCAAAGATTCGCTATGGCAAATGACAAATGTGGCATGATAAGAAAGGGCAAACACACAAAGCAGTCTATCACAAAACAGCCTGAGAGTAGAACATTTTGTTCTGGAGACGGAAACTGCCTTCTATCTATAAAAAAAAGAAGATTACATACACCAGCCTGTTTCATAAAGAGTTGCAATTAATTGTATGCTAGATTAATTGAGCGCAACTCCTTTCAATATTGAGCCATTTTTAATATTGAGCTTAAGTCCTGCTACATAAAGACACTTAAGCTTGATTTCAAGAACTATCAAGCATGACTTTCAGCAGATTGAGCGTTACTTGCGATCAATCGTAAAGTCGTTTATAAAACACAATTCGCAATTATGCTTGCAACTTACGCTCAATCTTTATGAAACAGGCCCCAGATAATCACACAAATAGAGTTCTGTACCATCCACAAAGTAGCTGCTTCTTTAATTTCATTTATGTACTATATCATGCATGGTATCAAAATTACCTTTGAGCATGATTAAAAAGGTACAATCTTTTTCTGTATTTTTGTAGTCTGTTTTGTATTTACCTTCTGGACTGCCTTGTTTGCATCAGTGACAACATATCTCCAGCAGAGGGTAGACTGTGTGGTTTCCATGGCAAAAACAGGCTTACAAGGCAAAGAATGGTTTGACTTTTCAAACAAATATCTGCAAAGAGAAAATGGATTGTAGACATTAAGGTCTCACAACGATAGTGATACTGATGTTTGGTATTCAAAGATGAATTTACAGGAGGCAGAAAAATGTACTGATGGCACCACATACTGGCAAAGTATAGTGAGGTATTAACTTGGATTAGGGGCATTAAACCTCAACATATATATGCAACATTTTATGAGATAATCAGGAATGGGTTACAGGGGCGGATCCAGGAATTCCGTAAGGGGGAGGCGCCTTTACAAAATTAACAGGGGTGCACTCCCCATTTTTTCTTTTTATTTCTTTTGTTTAACCAAAAAATAAAGAGGGGGCTTGCGCCCGGTGCGTCCACCTCTGGATCCGCCACTGGAGTTATGTTTCATTCATGTTGACAAATTAATATATCAGATTGATTATTGACACATTTGTCTTATGGTAGCCTTATGACAATTACAGCAATAGAAATTACATCTCATAACATCTTTGCATTAAATCTGACTTTAATTTTGACTGGGAGTGATTTCCACGGATATCAACTCTCCTTGAAAATTATTTTCTCTACCTTTTCTTTTATATAAAATCTAAATATGCTGCACACAAGCTTCATGGGTCATTGATACAATACCTGGAGCAACAGTTTAAACATTTTATAGTCTATCTTGTTGGCAAACTCAAGCAATTTTCAACCATATCCAGCTGCAGCGAAGCATGTCTAAAGCCTCATCAAACAAAAAGGCAGTGTCACAAACTAGATGCTCTTTTAAGAATGGTTGAGAGTACTCACCTCTCTGCAGGCAATGCCGCTACTCCTGAGCTCACAGCATGGACCACATCTGCGATGTTGCAGACATCAAGACCAGTCAGGCACTCTGACAGCATCTCTCGGTCTTCAGTCACCCCACACAGCTTTACTCTGATGTCCTCTACCAGACTGTCATCCTCTTTTACACTCATACAGGGATTCAGCATACAGTCCACTATCAGAGAGACATGATGACCAGTCTGCAGGAGGCTCCTGGCCAAGATTTCCCCTTTGGCACTGGTCTGAAGACGGTCAATGATCGAGTCAGTGATGTTGATGGCAAATCGGCGAGGAGTGCACAGACCCTCAGTGTGGTTCTCACCAAAATTCCTGCTCAGTGCATCCACGGCGATGCTAGTGGTCTCCACTGCCATATCAACACTCACTTTGATGCGAAGAGCAGCAAGTTTCTCCATTTCCCTTTTCTTTTCTAGCTCCTTTTGCCTTTTTGCCTCCCTCTCTTCAGCCTCCAGCCTCTCCTGTCTCCTCTCCTTCCTGCTTTTCTTCCTCGTTGACTTCGGCACATCATCAGTGAGCTGGGGTTCAACAATCACCATGACATCTTCCTTGTCAACAAGAAAGACTCGATCCTTGGTACCCACGGTCTGCTTGCTTTCCTCCTGATGTACATCGCGATGCTCCCGGTCTCCAAGGTGATGAGGTTCCATCATTGCCATGGTAACAAGGACCTCCAGGGCATCAGTGTTTACCTGGTAGGGTTCTGCATCTTTGGTCTCTTCTTGCCAATACTGCTCCTCTTCTTCCTCCCACTCCTGGGTGAAGTCCTCATCAAACTCCCACTGTCTGTCTGAGTAGAACTCTTGCATACTGCACTGATGGAACTTCCGTGTTCTATTTCTGCTGTTTCTCTTTGGTTTTCCGCTACCTGTACACGATTGTATATGAGGGGAAGAAATAAAAAATGAAGTGCTGATTATAAAACAGCTCTACTGAGCCTGAGCCTAAAGAGTTATCTAAAACATTCGAAAAATCAAATGCAAGTCCCCAAAATCATTTGCAACTTTAGTTTTTACACACATACACAAACACACAACTGCCCTTACCTGCTGGATTGCAGTACGTCTGGAAGGTTTGCCTGGGAGGAGCCAATGTAACATCATACCAGACAGTGCTTGGAACAGCATCCTCCTCATCATGATGTTTTCTCCTCCTTCTAGATCTCCATCTATTCTTCTTCCCAAAGTCATCATCATTTCCTATCACATCCCCAGTCTGCTGTCCCACAAAGGCATCGGTGGCAGCAGTGTACTTCTTCTTTGGAGACTTTGGGACCTCACTGACCGATGAGTCATAGACTCCTGTGCAATTCCTCCCATCACGGCCCTGCTTCAGCATGTGGTGCTCCGTGATGATGCTGCAGTTGCCGTAGTACTCTTCTTCATCCCTAATTCCTTCTATCACCTCCCATCGCTTGGCTTTGTTGAGGGAGAAATGAATCCTTTTCTGCTCAGTATCGTCTAAAAACAAAAAATGAAAATGGTACAGTTTACCATTTTCATTCCTTGAAATCAAAAATAGTCACTATACACTTGGTACCAAACTACCAGTCAAAAAGCGTTTCTTGCTGCATTTCAACAAGGAGACTAATATTTGAACCTAGTGTCGACAGTAAATGAACACAAAATATGGAGGTGTAGAAGCTGGTTTTCATGTAAGCAAATGTTAACATCACACATGAGCTTTGCCATTTCAGAAAAGAAAAATAGCTTCAGTTAGCTGGGTGAATACATTCATTATACAATGATACAATGCCTTACAGTAGACAAGAGTAACACAACACTAAAGTATGGTAACAATTTAGTTACATTGTTTCAATACCATGAAACAGGGTATATAAAAACTCAGCATTTCACAAACACATTACCTTTGAGATTGAAAGCACCATTTTCCATTTGCCTCTTCACAGCAGCCTTGGCAGATTTCTTGACCTGATGGTCCTCACCAGCAATCTTGGTCTTGACCACGATACTCTGCCTGCTGTAGAGTTGTTTGTAAGGGAAGGGCAGACGCCTGACGTTGTGGCTGGTAGCAAGACCAAAGCGGGTTCCTTCTCTTCGCACCATGATTCTTTAGGTTCTCTTGGTTGCTTTACTTGTTGATCAAAAAGACTTGGTTACCTGGTGTGTTTATGCCCTGCAAACATTAGACAGATGCATACAACATTATAACAATTATAGATGATTCAAGTAGCTTTGCAGGCTAGTAAACAAGCAGGCATGAGTTTCCTTCATTCCCATAAAATAGCTGCAGCATTCTGCAGCCATTTACCGTACTCATCAATCATCACTACAATTGTAGATCAATATCTCATTGAGGTGATGTTGATACCAGCATCAGTGACATAGAGACAGGATTATCTTTACTGCAAGCTAGGGCCTATAATACATTTAAATGTTCCATGGAAACTCCCACAATACAATGATGGGGCCGGGCTAAATATGCCAAGGTCATCTGTGTCAATCGCACTGGAGACCCCAACACATTAATGTCGTTACTAGCTACAGCACCTAGGGGTTACATCTGTTTGTATGTCTTACCATCTGCAACTTCAGGCCAGGGATATTACACAGATGGAGAGATCAGCCTGTTAATTTTATTCATTGTATAGAACTAGGAGATATGTTTGATCCGAAGACACTACGTCTGGTTTTGCTGCGCATTCTGTCAAAGTGCAAAGTCAAATCATTTTATAAAACTCCTCCAAACAGACAGATTTTTCATTCTAGGGATTGCATGCACAGCTGGTGTACATCAGTTACGTCATGGCAATATACCGTATACGCCAAATATTTCGCGAGGTTTTTATTTTCGCGAATTTCGCGAGTCAGGTGCCATTCGCGAAATTAAAGACACGCGAAAATATTGACTCTGATCCCGATGTGAAAGTGACGTATGCGTGTACACATCTCCGTTCAGTACAGACTCCACGATCGCAAATTTAACCACTCGCGAAATCGTCGGGAACTCCCGAGTCGTAAAAATTTAGACTCACGAAATATATGGCCTATACCGGTACAGTAGTTGGTGACAAACCCCATCCCATCCTAAATAAGTATACCGGTACTAAAATGAGCTTGAGCAAGCATCTCCTCGCTTCCCCTTGACACCCGTGCTTTTCCGTGCAGCTATAGTGCATGCTGGTGGTCAAGAATACGCCCGCATCCAGCCAATTAGATTTTACTCCGGCCAATTGCAATTGATAATTAAGCACATGTAGGGAATCGAACACCTTGTCTGATCAACTATCATAATCATGCTGAGGTGATTCAGGCCCGTACTGAGAAAACATTAAAACATAAAAGATTCAGTGTCTAAAAATAGATTCTACTAAAGGGTAGGTCCTCCCATGGCCCAACTATCGCCACCCTATAAAAGGCTAAGGATCTGTAGTGTAGCTCGTTTATTCCAAAAGTATGAGACTAATTTGGTATGGTACCTTTCGCCTCAAATACAAAAGGATCTATGCCGTAAATATGATTCTAACGTTAGGACTCTACTGCAGTTTTGAATCCCTATACCCAGATGACCACGCCATCCTGTTGATTCTGAATCTTTGTTGTCGTAAGAACATTGTTTAGCATGTATGGTAGCCGGCCCTACTACCAGGTACGGCCACCCTTATTGAAACCGACCGCGTATAATTCGCGCACTGAACACTTACTGACTTATTATACGCACTTCTCTGCGCGCAAAGCACATAAAAATGGATTGGCTTTGAATGTAGATGAGGATGGTGTGGGAAAACGCGATAATTCACTGTTCATTAATGGTTTTAATCAAGGACAAAATTTCGAATGAATATTTTCACCGAATCGTAATGACAGCACAATGTAATGTCTATGGAAGTTTCTAAAAGGCTTCTAAAAAGCTTCGTACAACCATGGACCTACGTTGTACTTGTAGGTCCATGGTACAACACGGTGTTCAGTACAACTCGGTTTGCGTGCATTGTCAATGCAAAAACAGCGGTCGATCCTAAAAACGCGATTTACCGCGGGGAGCTAAAACGAGGCCACGCAAGTTCGTCGGTGATATTTTTGTACTGAAACTTCGAATCGAAAAGGGAACAACGGCATTTGATAGAGCTGGATTTTCTCAATCACGTAGGTCAAGTTTTTTACGTGAATTTCAGTGTTAAATATTCTTATCAAGCAAATAAACATTAGGCGGTCGATTACAGTAGTAGGTCCAACCATACAGCTCGGATAATTCTTTTAACGTTATAGTTCTAACCATGGACCTACGTTGTAACGTTAGGTCCATAGTTCTAACAAAAACTAAAAATTTAAAATAGACTCTGTCTCTAGCCTACCTCCTTTAATTTCTGTCGCCGATTGCTTTTTCAAGTTGTTGGTCGCTTTCTCCGGCACCACCTTCCTCCTTCCCTCGTTACTGTGCTTCATACTTTCTGATTTTATGGCAATTTATATGCCATGGGCTGCCGGCTGTTGCCTGTTGTTGTGTACTTGCTAGCTGTTGTGCAATACCACAAGACTTTGTTGACAGTTTAATTTTAGCACATGACGACATCCACATTCAGCTGGACCAGTCTGGCCGCATCCGCAGGGCCGACAAGACCAGCCCGAAAGCGAAGCTCCCACACACAGCGGAGACGTGACGCACCCCGCCGGAGTTAGGCCGACACTTCACTACACGATCCGCCGCCTATGCGCCACGGCTTGCAGCTATAAAGTGTATGAAGCGGAAAGCCCGGAACAAAGGTTAACTCTAACAAACATAACTAAACATTCGACCAAACACACGTCTGCACTTGAACTCCGAGCACTTAGTAGTCGTTGTTATGGAATGAATTTGTGAGGATGGTAGTCTGCTTCCCATACCCAAATGTGCTTTTGGTTCTCTTTCGAGCGGGGATTTCGGCCAGCTAGGCCTGTATCAATATGTGCTTATCCCAGTCAAAATACATTTAGTATTTGATATGTTTTTCAAAGTATCCCATTCCAGTTTGATCATCATAGACATTAGTGTCTTCATCATCATTGCCATCACTCTGTAGTCTTTTCTAATATATTCTCATTCTTCTTCGTTCACACAGTACACCTGGATATTACATACCTTCTTTTACATGTCCTTTTACGAGAATTGGCCGGCATATATAATCAACATAATTATTTGTTTTCACATCTTTAGTGTCATTACACAATATTATTGTAATCACCATATTTGAAATTTGTTTCACAAAATTACTATAATTGTGATTATTGACGGTCATTCTGTCCAACATGACTATTTTCCTATATATAGTCACTTGTCACATATCTGTCACTCTGTTCACAATTTCTTTTTTTTTTTATTTCCATTACTTTAAAAGTGATAACGAACAGGAACTGGTGAGATTACGCTGAAAATGATATGTACATGTGGTAGGAATGTAGTCCTAACTGTATGTACAATGTATAATGTACAGTGTATCACAATATAGTCAAAATACATGCATGTATGTAAATGATACTGCACATCAGGTATAAAAGAGAAAATATTTTGTCATTGTCTATAGGCCCCTAATTGTATAAGTTGCCATATGTACAATGATCTTGAAAGAGGGGAAAGGTATTCACTGAATTTTTTTTAATTTGAAGTGTAGATATTACTTCTTCTCTTATACATTTTTAACTGTACTCTCTGTTTCACAGTGAATTTCATAGTAGGTGATCACATTAACCTAGCTTTTGAATGACTGTCATAATTGTTTGCACATGCAGATGATAATTCACTCCCATTATAACAGACCCATGTTATGATGAAAATTTCTTTATGATAAAGTATGTATAGAGGTTTCAAAAATCACAATATATATATGTATGTATATATATGTATATATATATATATATATATATATATATATATGAAGGGTTTGTTTGCAAAAACCGATAAGTCCATTTTTGAAGATTTTGAAGTACGATCTCTGTCATAAAGTACAAAATAATACCTTTTAAATGATATATTGCTCACTACCTATACAGGTATATTTTTTAAGTTATAGTCAAAAGAAGCAAAAATTTTCTTATTATTCTCTTTATTTTTCTTGACCTTTAATCGCAAATATCTCCATTTGACAAATATGGACTTATCGGTTTTTGCACACAAACTCTTCATATATATATATATATATATATATATATATATATATATATATATATGTATATCTTTATATACTTTATTGAATCCAGCTAAAATGATATCTTGATATAACAAAAGAAAACTGCCTGGCCCGAGTACTTTACTGTAACTGAAGCTGCCTTTATCATTTATCTCTGTGGACCACCAGCAAAAACAGCTTACAATCCTATCACAAACATTTTGCATGAAAAGGTAATAGATGGATCATGATAGGAGCCAAGTTCATCCTTGTTGTCAGATGCACACTACTGTACCATGTGATGTGCAGCACTATTTTGTGAATGATTTTAGAAACCTGCCTTTCACTGGTATGGTACAGTGAACATTTCATACACACAGGCCGTTGAAAGTGTCTTGCTACTTCAGATTCCTTTGCCCACTTGAAATTATGATGTATGAATGAATTTCATTTTCTCTCTTCAAGAATGCACATAAATGAGGAATTCAGGCTCAAATAAAAACTGTTTTCTCATATATGATGTAACTTGATATAAAGAGAGCTGATATAACAAACTAATTTCTCCAGTCCCAATGAATTTATTTCCTTTGTTTTGTTTTGTTTATTGACTACTGATACAACAAAATACATGTATCTGATATAAAGAACAAACTGTCTTGGTCCTAAGGATCTTGTTATATCGAGTTTCCACTGTAGCAGTTTTCTGGTCTAAGATAGATATAAGCTTTCAAAAAATGTATACATAAAGATGTATAATTGCATAGATATACAGCTAGAGAGAGATATAGACAAACAAACAGATAGATAGATAGATAGATAGATAGATAGATAGATAGATAGATAGATAGATCTAGATAGATAGATAGATAGATAGATAGATAGATAGATAGATGATAGATAGTTGAGAGTGCTGCAGATATTTCTGTATCTCAATCTGTCTTCCATCTGATGATTATTATACTCTGGTACACTCGTACATAAACTAATACATTTGTATATAAACCCTTCAAAAAATCTACATTCCATGCTTACACACATGCAAACAGAAAATCAATTTGAACACATGCAAAAAAAAATGATCACAGAAAATTCAAATTCCAATGAAGCAATGCAAAAACATTATACATGAATTGTACTGTATGTTTATTTCAAAATTCATCTATTGTGGAAAACTCAGCTGCCATGTTTGATCAATATACACATACATACATTTCCACATGAGTCACAGCTTTCATATTTCAGTTGGTACATGTAACACTACAAAGCCAAGCTTGTAGATGGTTGATCCCATCAGTTGCCATATACATTATATAACACACACAAAATGGTTATACATGTGCAAATACAGTTGCATAGAGAAAACAACTGAAGCACTTACCTTTGTGACCTGTTTTCTCCTCATAAATCACTCTTCCCCAAATTCTGAACAATCACGAATATGAGGGTTTTTTTTCTACGTATAGAACTAACTCAGCATCCAGGCAATATTTTATTCTTTTTTTATGGCACTTTCCCCCATTAATTCCATGAGACTACAAATACATAAGTTTCTTCCTTTTTAATGGAAAGTTTGCGCCAAAAACATTCCTAATCAGGCTATTCAGTTGCCAATATTAATAATGCTAGTCACTGTTCCACGATGGCAAAGTAATGTAGTCTACCTTCTATAAGTTCTTATTGAACTGCTCTTATCTCATGAAAATAAAGAGGCCTTGAACTCCCTGATCTCTCTCTCTCTCTCACACACACACACACACACACACACACACACACACACACACACACACACAAAATCATTCCTTGGCCAAATTGGTTCTCAGCTTCTTGCATAGAATTGCTAGCAGGCAGGCACACACAGAAATCAAAGCCAGCAAAACTGTCTAGGCAGAGGTAACAAGTCCTGCTACTGAGCTTGCCTATGAATCTAAATCCAAAACTGATAACCCCAAAACTCTCCAAATACATTTGGGGTTCATTTTGAAGAAGGAAAACCATTGACTAATTATTCACTCTTGGCTTTCTGTTTTGGGTCTCTCGGTAAAGCAAGAGTCACTGGTAAGGGTTAACATAGTACACTTAAGTAGTATATCTTCGAGAACAATACATTTTTGGCAAAATCTGTCCCATAATACATCTCTATTGAAATTCCCAAGACAACATTTTGGCTTATGAATTATATGACCAATATATCATAAAAGAAAAACTTGGGAATGACATGGGAGAAAGGGCTTGTGCTTTACAGTACATCAATTGGAGAAAAATTATTCATGTGAAAACAAAATAGCTTTGTTTGATCACCACACTGGTTCCACAATTCACTATCAATTCCATGATTGTATTTAAATATCATACCAGACAAATGCTTCTTAAGCTATCTTACCTATTTGACCAAAAAAAAAATCAATGAAGATTCACCCTATTTAATATGAATGACTAGCAGTCTTACTTTTCTTTGAAATCAAAGCATAGAAACTGCAGATAAACTCATTACATGTTCACTCTTGTTTCAAATTGTCTTCAGTGTAAACATGAGTCATGTATTGAAATATACGTATTTCAGATACACTTGTTGCTGACTTTTTTATTTCCTTTTCTGATTTAATGAAAAAAAGAATGTCCGTAAACAAAGGCACAACAAATTCTTTTGATGTTCAGACAAAGCTAATGGATAATTATTCAACAGAATTATACATCCACAGCTGTCAGCACCAGAGCATACACTTTAACACAGCCAAAAAAAAAAAAAGGAGTAGCTCAAATAGAAGAGATGTATTTTTCAAACAATTTGGAAACCAACTGGATCAGAGGCAAAAATCAAAATATGACTTTGAGGGCTTTTATAACACCTTTCACATTTACTCTTCGCTGACAATGGATTCCATAGCATTGGTGAGGTGCATTTACTGTTCACCGGCAACGCATGCCATTGCATTGGTGAGGTGCATTAATTCTACTCTTCACAAGCATTGGATGCCATTGCATTGGTGAGGTGCACTGCACTCAGAGCCACCCAGCTCAGACAGCTCTTCCCACAATGCAACAGATGCTGGACCTTGTTGATGTCAAGTTTGTCTTCTTCATTGAAAATCTGTGCAAGTATAGACAGAGAGGGGGAAACAAAACAAATACACGGAATCATAAACAAATCCTTGCATGGAAAATACGCACAAACTCAAAATTCAATAGAGAACTGCAATACATACAGTGGTGAGTTAGACCCACTTTGTGCAAGTCAAATATTAGGTTCAGTGAAAGCTTAACAGGAATGCTAACTATGCAATGGATCAATATATGAATGTCACATAACACAAAATCTTGTTTTCACTTTTCCACCTACGTACAGGAATCTAATTCATATGAGAATGGAGAAAAATCATAATAATGTAGAATCCTGACTGGGTGTACCTGCAATGAGCATATTTCACCCAGAAATCCCAAATATACCTTGTTAGTTGGAAACAGTATCTTTTACAGCTACAACTCATACTGGCATATGTTGTTTTATTGTGAGGGTAGGAAGGGACTATCCATTTTCTTTCCATTCGTTTAATTCATTTTTTTTCAATCTTACCCTGTGTAAGATATCTGTGATATAGATGAGTCTGGTCCTGTGCTCTGACAGGTTTGTCTTCCTGCTGCTGGGTGGGGCATTAGCCAGGAAGATCTCCAGGTTTTCGAGTACAAACTCAGCCTGTTTGGAAAAATGAGACAGGGATCACATGTATCAGATCATGTGACATTACTCAACTAATTACTTCTGCCAAAGTTATGCTTCCATTGGCATTGGATTGTCTGTTTGTCTACTGCAAAAAGTTATGAACAGATTTGAATTAAATTTTCGGGTAAAGTTGATGACACAAGGAACAGATGATTTAAATTTTGCTACTACACCATGTAATCCAGATCATCGCCTGGATCCAAGAATATTTAAATTTTTTTAAAGGATTCTTTGGGCAAACATTGTGGAAATTCAAGCTGCAAATCCTTGAGGTGCACATACACACTGAATGTGCTCAAGGCACAGCAAGTAGCTATTTAAAGGTAGAAACACTGTACTAACTAGAAAGGTTTCTTTATCATTGGGAAAGATGGTCATTTTAGCACAAGCGTTTATGTGTGGAAATGAGCTGCTTGGCGGAGGTCTGTGCTCACAGAGTGCTTTTCTATGCACAAAATGTTTCATTTCACATTTCTTCTTTCAAAGTACGCAGTAGTTAGCAAAGGTACAAACATAAATTGTCTCACCTCTGACAGAAAGTCCGCACTTTCTTTCATTATCCCCCTGATTTTCTGGAGGAAAGGCGAGGGTTGTCTATCTCTGGTTGCTGTGGAAACAGATGAGGATGAGGATGAGGATGAAGATGAGAGACTGACTGTGTCATCAGAATCTGACTCCTCCTTGGTCTCGCAATTCTGTGGTGCAGGAAGACAAGAAGTAAGACATGAGGTATGACATAGCATGATGATCAGAACTTGAGACTGACATACTCACACAGTAATCTCTCTCATGTGTGTGTGTTGTTTGTTTGTTTGTTTGTTTGTTTTTTGGGGGGGGTGGGAGGGGGAACCTGCAGAACCTGCAGACATGTAGATGCACATTACTTTTTTGTCTCTTTTTGTGCCACAATACGGAGCTGTGGTCAGTTATGTGTTTGTTTTGCTGCTAATTTGGTTGAATTTCATCTCTTTCAATGCTGTTTCGGTCTGTATTCTTCTTCAATGGATCATCATGTCATTCTTTATACTGCCTCGAGACATTTGTTTCAAAACTAAATCAGGAAGGGAATTTTGAGGGGAAAAAATTGAAGCAATTAGGAAGAGGAAGGATAGGACAACATGTGCCACATGAAATTTACAACCTCTGACATTTGGAAACCATTACAAATCAGAGATTCTGACGTACCACTCTGGATGCAAGCTTCCTTGCTTTCCTGATTCTGCGATGACAGGCAAAGTGTGTTCTCTGCCTGTAATGTCCAGCAGCCAGTTCCACTGTGCTCTTGACCACCAAGTCAACCGGTCTGATCGTGTATACCTGCAGTTGATGAGGCACAACAACAAAACAGCTGGTCACTTATCAATGTCATTACCAACACACATCCACCTCACAACAAGCCTGGTATTTGGTAATATTAACAATAGTAACAAGAAGAAGAATAGCTTGTTGATGCATTCAATGCAAAACATGAAATTGGATGCTTCCCAAAGTGTTGGTTGATCAGTGGACCAGTCTGGGCGAGTTCATCTTATGTTTCTAAAACAAATTCCATAAATTGTCAATATTTGGAAAGCTTATGCATTGTGTCGCTTTGAAAAGGAGTTAAGTGCCTAACCAAGTGAGAAAAAAATAGAAGTCATTTGTAATAATAATGTGCACATGACATAGTTGTGAACTGGCTTATTCATGTCACTTGCACAGTCAATCATGTAAACACAAGAAAGCTAGTTGCCTACACCAAGATGATAAAAATTGTTAAATACCTCATCTCTGGTCTGTATGCCACAGAGTGAAAACATCAAGCTTGCAAGAATTCAGCTACAAAAAACATTTATAAATACATAAACATGGCTTCTGGCAAATTGGCTACAGGAATCATGAGCGTATTATCTGAGATTTTTTGGAACATTTTCTTAAAGTCAAAATGCCCTGGCCAATATCAAATGTATCAGTCACAAATGTGCAAATGTAAAAATGAGTACTTGGAAAGAGTTTTGTAATGTACCTGAGTGCTCCAAATCTTCCTCACACAGCGGTGACCGTAGTGATCTGCTTTTGCTCCACAGTCCCAACAGAACTCATATCCACATTTGCATTGCATATAGTAACAGCCATATTCCTTCTCAATGGGATAAAAACAGTTGGGGCATCTCTTGGTTGGTACACGCACAGAGAGGTCACCACTGAGTTGCCTCGATCCTACAGAGGAAATAGGGAGAGACAAAAACAAAAGCACACACATAAAGGTTAACTCTCCTTTTGTTAGAACAACGATGATTTGAGCTTTGCATAAATTAAAGAAAAATTGAATTGAAAAATTGAAATGAAGAAAATATGTATGAAAAGAGAACATACAAAGGTTACTTGAATTCTGATATAACATCTATTGCTATTTTTCACCTGATTTGGATCTCTTTTGAAATTGAGAAACAAATCATGTAAGTTTCATTTTTATACCAAAATCAAAGCTATACCCCTGTTACACACACGAAGAAGCTGATGTAAGGCCGCCTTGGACAGGCCTCGCGTCGGCTTTTATTTATTTGTATGTGTCAACAGTCGCACAAATCTTGAACCAGCATCAGGTTGACTTTATTTCATCCCACCTCTTGAGGTGGTCTGAGGCTGGTCTGAAAGGTGTCCAGCCCGAGGCCATCTTTCACAGCTGCACTACTGACTAGTCACATCAGCAGTTGTGATCTTAACAAATTTAATTTGTAGAGGGAGACAAAGCGAAGAAACTCGCACCTGAATCTTCACCCCTCTGAATAATATCTTTCTTTCTTTCATTTAGTCACATGAACTTATGCAGACGGGTCATGCGAGCCATAGAATTATGTCCAAACCATACACATGTGAAACGTTGTTGTGCTTTTGCTTGAGTTGGCCCAAAGTTCATGTGTAAGTAGTTCACATGGTGGCCTCAGGTAGGCTACAAAAAGCAGGCCTCAGGCCATCTTTCATGTGTAACAGGGGTCAAAGTGCATTTGGCTTTGAATCTCCTTCAGAGGGCAAGGGGAATATTACTCTAAACATCACAAATTATTGTAGACTTCACATCCAGCAATGACAACACAAAGATTTTATCAAAACTTTGAAAATTCACACCTTTTGAATAAGTTGTCACAACTTCAACTTTTGTTACTATTAAATGTGTTTTTCTACTATTTCTGCATCCAAGGTATGCACACGTTCCAGGTGAATTTCAACTGATCTCATGCAATACCTAAAGTGCCTTGTTCTCAGTGAGCCAACGGACATTATCATACAGTAGTAAAGATTAATTTGCAATGCCAATAACATTTGATACAAGCGAATGAGAATCACATAAACTTAGTCAACTCACGCAGAAGTTTGGCGGCCTTCTTGCGGTATGCCTCTGCCTGCTCGCAAGAGGCTGGCCAATGAGCTTCCTTCTTGCACTCAGAGCACCAGAATGAACCACACTCGCAGCTGATTGGAACCACACCCCCTTTGCCAACATCTGTTTTCTGACTGGCCACTTTGAGCAGACGACCACACGATGGACTGGGGCACCAATGCAGCTCTGGCTGCAGCATGAGGGCAGTATTCACTTTGTTTGCTAGGTGACGAGCAAAGAATGTGGCTGGGAGGAATGACATCATGGTAACCTCATCCACAAGACTGGTGCACTGGTAACCCTGTCAAGAGTAAGAATGAGCAATAATTAAAATCTACGTCTATACAGTTCAAACATTTGTTTGAGCCATGGTGGAAATGCTTGGCAAATGACTCTTTGGTGAGGTATCATATGAAGTTTTGGGTTCTCTGAGTAAAGATGGATATTGGTATTTACAGAATCGGCTTTAGAACCTCTACAATCTTAATTGGTCAATTGTCATGCACTGATTTTTACTGATCCACACTGGGCCATGCATCCACTGAGCCATGCGTCCAGTAAAATCCAAACGCATGGCCATGCGTCTGCTAAAATCCGAACGCATGGCTCAAGTCTTGTATAGTGTTGTAGGTGTACCGGACACATGATGGTTAAAATGGTTGTATTTCATGAATTTACGGGCCCATTTTATAACACAAATGATGCACAGGCCTATTTCGTGGATCAGTGAGAATTGGATGCTCTCGCTTTACTTTGGAACAGTCTAAACCCTAAAACTGTTTAAACAGTTCCTAAGTTAAACTCGCGCATCCAATTCTCACCGATCCACTCTGTCCTGTGCATCATTTGTATAAAAAGAAGACTGGACATACTTACTGGACAGGCAATTCTGAGGTCTCCCTGCTCCACCCTTGACATCATGTGACTGCTCCAGCACTGGTCACAAAACCAGTGGCTACAGGCAAGGAGAGCAGTGCCAGGACAATTCTCACTCAGCTCCTCATAACAGATGTTACAATATCCACACTCACTGGATGATCCAGATGGGGTATGGTCACCAGTCTCACAGTCTTCTGCATCTTTATGCTGTAGAGCCTATGAATTTAAACAGAAAAAAGAAGAAGAGAAAAATATACATAGTAATTATCAATGGTTCACTATGGCAACCGTGACATATGTGGCACGACCAAAAAGTGCAAAAAACAAATAAGTTTATTAGAAAACAGCATGTGTTCTGGGAGGAGAAAGTGTCTTCTACCTATAACAAACAAACAAAAAATCATCAAATAAGTACATTGTAGGATTCTGGAGCCGCCACAAAGCAGCTGCTCCTCTAGTATTATTGAAATACTTCATCCTGCATGATATCAAAAATACCTTTTGAAAGGCACCATTTATTATTTTTTTTGAAAAGTTCTGTGTTTACCTTCTGGACTGCCTTGTTTGGGTTAGTGACATAATATCTCCAGCCTAGCGTTGACTGGGTGATTTCCATGGCGAAAGCTGGCTTACAAGGCAAAGAGTGGTTTGACTTTTCAAACAAATATCTGCAAAGAGAAAATAAATTGTAATGCAAGAAATATTGAAATTAGTTTATAGCAAAATCTACATAAATTCTGAGTAAAATGTTTGTGCTGTTTTCATGTCTAATATTACATCTTTGCATAAAATTTGAATTGAATTTTGACTGGCAGTGACTTCTAGAGATTTAAATCCACAAAGGCCTTGACAATTATCTTTATTCACATTTCTTTTTTTTTTAAACTTTTTTACCTACCACCTAACGGATTCAGATGTGCCACAAACAAATTTTATGAGTAACCGCTATATGCCTTGGGCAACAGTGTAATGGTTGAGAGTACTCACCTCTCTGAAGACAATGTCGCTACTCCTGAGCTCACAGCATGGACCACATCTGCGATGTTGCAGACATCAAGACCAGTCAGGCACTCTGACAGCATCTCTCGGTCTTCAGTCACCCCACACAGCTTTACTCTGATGTCCTCTACCAGACTGTCATCCTCTTTTACACTCAGCCACGGATCAAGCATACAGTCCACTATCAGAGAGACATGATGACCACTCTGCAGGAGGCTACTGGCCAAGGCGTCCCCTTTGGCACTGGTCTGAAGATGGTCAATGATTGAGTTGGTGATGTTGATGGCAAATCGGCGAGGAGTGCACAGACCCTCAGTGTAGTTCTCGCCAAATTTCACACACAGTGCATCCAAGGAAATGCTGGTGGTTTCCACTGACACATCAACACTTGCTTTAATGCGAAGGGCAGCAAGTTCCTCCCTTTTCTTTTTCTCTTTTATCTCATTCAGTTGCCTTACTGCCTCCTTCTCTTCAGCCTCCAGTCTCTCTTGCCTCCTCTCATTCCTGGTTTTCTTCCTCGATGACTCCGGCACGTCATCAGTGAGCTGGGGTTCGACAATCACCATGACATCTTCCTTGTCAACAAGAAAAACTTGATCCTTGGTACCCATGGTCTGCTGGCTTTCCTCCTGATGTCTCCATGAAGTCCTCCTGAGCTCTCCATGGCGATGAGGTTCCATCATAGCCTTGGTAACAAGAACCTCCAGGGCATCCGTACACACCTGGTAGGGTTCTGCATCTTTGGTATCTTCGTGCCAATACTGCTCCTCTTTTTCCTCCCAGTCCAGGGTGAAGTCCTCATCAAACTCCCACTGACTGTATGAGTAGAACTCTTGCATACTGCACTGATGTAACTTGCATGTCCTATTTCTGCTGTTTCTCTTTGGTTTTCCACTATCTGTAATCAAAAAGAAAGAATCACAGTACTGATTATGAAATACAATGTAGTTCTCCAGAGCCTTATCCTATAGAGTAATCTAAAAACACTTGTATCTTCTGGTCATCTACATGCTAAAAAAAGAAATCTTTATCATTCTGACAAAAGGCCAAACAGCATAGCAGTTTTTGACTACACACAATTCTATTCAATGTGTCTGAGTTAAATTCAATACCAACCACATTCATTCTTTCCAATTCATTTCTCATGGACTTTCATATGGATGTTATTGCCGATGTTGCACACATTCTCCTCCACACAGGTCACATACACAAACTCATAAATATCCTTACCTGCAGAATTGCAGTACGTCTGGAGGGTTTGCCTGGGAGGAGCCAATGTAACATCATACCAGACAGTGCTTGGAAGAGCATCCTCCTCATCATGATGTTTTCTCCTCCTCCTAGATCTCCATCTATTCTTCTTCCCAAAGTCATCATCATTTCCTATCACATCCCCATCAGTCTGTCGTCCCACAAAGACATCAGTGGCAGCAGTGTACTTCTTCTTTGGAGACTTTGGGACCTCACTGACTGATGAATCATAGACTCCTGTGCATTTCCTTCCATCTCGGCCCTGCTTCAGCATGTGGTGCTCTGTGATGATGCTGCGGTTTCCGTAGTACTCTTCTTCATCCCTAATTCCTTCTATCACCTCCCATCGCTTGGCTTTGTTGAGGGAGAAATGAATCCTTTTCTGCTCAGTATCATCTACAAAAAAATAAAAAATAAAATGGAACATTTTATCAACATTTTCATTCCTCCAAATATATGAAACAAGCTTCCTATATACAAGTACATGGTTTCAAATCTGGCCGGTCAAAAACAATTCCTTCTGCTTTTCAACAAAGAAACTAATGTCTGCACCAGATGCTGACAGTAAATGAACACAAATTCTGTAGTGGGGAAGCTGGTTTTCATTTTGGCAAATGTTAAAACCACAAGTATGAGCTTTGCTATTTCAGAAGGAAAGAAAAAAAAAGAAGACATAGTTTTCTTTAGCTGCTAAGAATAAGGTATGAATGTATCGTGTCTGTCCTATTTTCAACTCGATGCGATACCTTAACAATAGACAAAGAGTTATTGTACATGCATTAACAAACAAAACACTAAGGTGGTAAATGGGAACAATATCTTCAAGGCAATACTAGAGTATAAGCTCTGCATCTGGCGTCATGTGAGCTGCCCTAAATTTGACCAAACGTACACATTACCTTTGATATTGAAAGCACCATTTTCCATTTGCCTCTTTACAGCAGCCTTGGCAGATTTCTTGACCTGATGGTCCTCACCATCAATCTTGGTCTTGACCACGATACTCTGCCTGCTGTAGAGTTGTTTGTAAGGGAAGGGCAGACGCCTGACGTTGTGGCTGGTAGCAAGACCAAAGCGGGTTCCTTCTCTTCGCACCATGATTCTTTAGGTTATCTTGGTTGCTTTACTTGTTGATTAAGAAGACTTGGACAACTGGTGTGTTTGTTACCTAGCTGAGCTGGGTTACCTGCAAAGAGTGAGGCATTATGTAGGCTACATAGGTGGATGATTCAAGTTAGGGACTCAGGGGTTCTACATATGTAGCTTGGAAATACACGTTTTAATAGGCCATAGGCCTACTACTATAGTATTACTACAGGGATTGGCCAGCTAGGATACTTTACTTACTTTCAGAGGATAGCTACAGTGCAGTAAACAATTTCCTCATTTATAATCTAGAAGGTCTACTAATGTATAACTATACACAGCCCTGTCACTGTACACAAGTGTAAGTCGCGCTAGCGCACAGCGTCTGGTCGAATAATATTCATAGAGGTGGTGTAGGCCTACTGTTAGATAACCCCAGGACGTAGCCTTTTGTCAAGGCCCTCTCGCTGAAATGGGCGAGCGAAGCGAGCCCAGCCGAGCGCGCCAGCGCGAGGGCCTTTTGAGATCTGCCGCACACATTATTATTCATGACACGTGAACCCTTCTGAATACTCATTTTAATGGCTTCCGGTCAACCAATGGAATGGCGCGCTCCCTGCATCCTCAGCCTTGGTGGTCATGCCTGTTCGCATGCATCACTGACCACCCGAGGAGGTCTGCCACGGAACTCTACACACTCTGTGTGTATAGAGTTCTGTGAGAGTGTGTAGAGTTCTGTGAGGTCTGCGGCAGCGGCGTGCATTCGCTCTATTCAAATCGGGTTCGAGCAGACAGACACGCTGATTGGACCCCGACTTTTGCTCCCGAAATCGGGGAGCAAAAGTCGGTAATTCAAAGGGCTAACAAAAGGATGCGAAGCAGATCTCAAAAGGCCCTCGCGCAACCCCACTCAGCTGGACTCTCTTCACCATACAGCGAGAGGGCCTTGACAAAAGGCTACCCAGGACGCTGCAACCAGCTGTAGGGTTGGACCTACTACTAATCGACCGCCTAATGTTTATTTGCTTGATAAGAATATTTAACACTGAAATTCACGTAAAAAACTTGACCTACGTGATTGAGAAAATCCAGCTCTATCAAATGCCGTTGTTCCCTTTTCGATTCGAAGTTTCAGTGCAAAAATATCGCCGACGAACTTGCGTGGCCTCGTTTCAGCTCCCCGCGGTAAATCGCGTTTTTAGGATCGACCGCCGATTTTGCATTGACAATGCACGTAAACCGAGTTGTATTGAACACCGTGTTGTACGAAGCTTTTTAGAAGCCTTTTAGAAACTTCCATAGACATTACATTGTGCTGTCATTACGATTCGGTGAAAATATTCATTCGAAATTTTGTCCTTGATTAAAACCATTAATGAAGAGTGAATTATCGCGTTTTCCCACACCATCCTAATCTACATTCAAAGCCAATCCATTTTTATGTGCTTTGCGCGCAGAGAAGTGCGTATTAAGTGTTCAGTGCGCGAATTATACGCGGTCGGTTTCAATAAGGGTGGTCGATATGTAGTAGGGCTACCATACTACTAGCGACCAGAACACATGTGTGTTCCAGGTGGTGCGGTTGATGTTATGTACAATTGCACGCTATCATCGAGGAATTATAATTTGTAGTTGTAAATCTACAAAAAATGAAATGTTTCAAGGTCAGGATACTACCACACTTCAACGTTGGCAGTAAACACAGAGTAGCCCAGCTACTGCAGTACCGAGGCGATATTTTGACTATTGAGTGGAGCTGGAGGCATGCGCATGGCAGGGGCAGGGGGGCTCTGCCTCTGGTAGGGTTGGACCTACTACTAATCGACCGCCTAATGTTTATTTGCTTGATAAGAATATTTAACACTGAAATTCACGTAAAAAACTTGACCTACGTGATTGAGAAAATCCAGCTCTATCAAATGCCGTTGTTCCCTTTTCGATTCGAAGTTTCAGTGCAAAAATATCGCCGACGAACTTGCGTGGCCTCGTTTCAGCTCCCCGCGGTAAATCGCGTTTTTAGGATCGACCGCCGATTTTGCATTGACAATGCACGTAAACCGAGTTGTATTGAACACCGTGTTGTACGAAGCTTTTTAGAAGCCTTTTAGAAACTTCCATAGACATTACATTGTGCTGTCATTACGATTCGGTGAAAATATTCATTCGAAATTTTGTCCTTGATTAAAACCATTAATGAAGAGTGAATTATCGCGTTTTCCCACACCATCCTAATCTACATTCAAAGCCAATCCATTTTTATGTGCTTTGCGCGCAGAGAAGTGCGTATTAAGTGTTCAGTGCGCGAATTATACGCGGTCGGTTTCAATAAGGGTGGTCGATATGTAGTAGGGCTACCATACTACTAGCGACCAGAACACATGTGTGTTCCAGGTGGTGCGGTTGATGTTATGTACAATTGCACGCTATCATCGAGGAATTATAATTTGTAGTTGTAAATCTACAAAAAATGAAATGTTTCAAGGTCAGGATACTACCACACTTCAACGTTGGCAGTAAACACAGAGTAGCCCAGCTACTGCAGTACCGAGGCGATATTTTGACTATTGAGTGGAGCTGGAGGCATGCGCATGGCAGGGGCAGGGGGGCTCTGCCTCTGGTAGGGTTGGACCTACTACTAATCGACCGCCTAATGTTTATTTGCTTGATAAGAATATTTAACACTGAAATTCACGTAAAAAACTTGACCTACGTGATTGAGAAAATCCAGCTCTATCAAATGCCGTTGTTCCCTTTTCGATTCGAAGTTTCAGTGCAAAAATATTGCCGACGAACTTGCGTGGCCTCGTTTCAGCTCCCCGCGGTAAATCGCGTTTTTAGGATCGACCGCTGATTTTGCATTGACAATGCACGTAAACCGAGTTGTATTGAACACCGTGTTGTACGAAGCTTTTTAGAAGCCTTTTAGAAACTTCCATAGACATTACATTGTGCTGTCATTACGATTCGGTGAAAATATTCATTCGAAATTTTGTCCTTGATTAAAACCATTAATGAAGAGTGAATTATCGCGTTTTCCCACACCATCCTAATCTACATTCAAAGGCAATCCATTTTTATGTGCTTTGCGCGCAGAGAAGTGCGTATTAAGTGTTCAGTGCGCGAATTATACGCGGTCGGTTTCAATAAGGGTGGTCGATATGTAGTAGGGCTACCATAATAAGTATTGAGTTAAATTACCTGCTTCTTTTACTTCTTTCGCCGATTGCTTATTCCTGCTCTTGCTGGTTGCTTTCCCCGACACCACCTTCCTCCTTTCGACACTGGACAGGCTCACCTCGAAACTGTGCTTCATATTTGCCAATTTCATGCTTTATATTATGAGCTGTTGCTGTGTCCTTTCTAGCTGTTGTGCAATACCACGAGACTTTGTTGACAGTGTAATCTTGGCACAGTGACGACATCCGCTGCATTTATGCACAGGTCCCACCGGCGCCGAATCTCCGCCTATATTCTGCTATGTTGCGCCACGGCGACAGCAGAGAGCGCGGGGATCAAAGGTTGGTTTGGTTTCAGTGTTTGTTTCCAACAGCTGGGGATTACGTAGCTCATCAGTGGTTGGTAATCCCGACCATTCGACCAATCACGAGTCTGGACTAACTTACTCGAGTACTTGGACGAGTTCATTGTTAGATGGATAGGAATTATATACTTTAATGTCTAGGGTGAATGGATATGAAAAATATTTGAATCATTGCGAGAATTTCGATCTCGAGATTTTCAAGTAAAGTGCATAATTATTTCTGCATCAGTATCACTTCTACAAGAAAATCAAAATGTTTCAATTGTAGTCTGCTTCCCATACCGTGACAGGCATTTGGTTCTCTTTCGATCGGGGCTAATGAAACGTTTTTCATTAGTATTCCATCCCAATTTTGAATTTGGATCATTATAAACATCATTATCGTCATCATCATCACCACATCCCTCTTTTCTTCTCATTCTTCTTCTGCTTCATCACCTTCTTACCATTTCCTAATCAAGGGAACCAAAGTGTATCATTTACACAATTATTTGTTTTCACAACTTCATTGTCATTGTCATGACAGGATCGTATCATAATCATTATTATCTTGAGTACTGTTTCATGATATTACTATCATTGTCATTGTGCCCATCAATTTATCTTTCTAACAGAACTGTCTTCCTCATCATATCTGTCACTATCATGCTCATGATTTCATTGTTTGTTTATTACATTCTATTGCTTTAAAATTGATAACAAATAAGAATTACCAGATGCCAGAGATATGTACAAGTATTCAGGAGGTCAATCTAGCATTAAGTATACAATAATTACATGAATTATAGGCAAAATCAAGCCGCACAGATGTAAAGAGAAACAACGTATTTTGTTATCGTTTATATCTGTGGGTTGATATAAATATGTACAATTCGATTTTAGGAAATGGTGCAGATAAATTCTTCACTACATTTCTATTCTAAATTTCTATATTCTGTTTCACTACAAATTCCAAACTAGATTATTTGATTGACCTTTTGATGACTATCTTAATCTCCTTGTTTGCATTTTTGTCTACCTTTTCTTGGGACTGCCAACGACAATCATATTATAATTGGCATAACAAGGTGATCGATGATAAAAATTGAGTTAACTATCATAACCAGATGCACACTGCACTATATGCAGCGTATTTTGTGAATTATTTTAGAAAACATTGCCTCTCAGCAAAAATACTAATGTCACTTTATGGCAGTTTTTTCAATTGGGGATAAATTATAATGAAATTTATGTAATCACATTCACATATATATTTGTGTGTACATGTATATACTTACATATGTATAACATTAAATGGGTTAGTCAACTACCGGTTAGTGATTGGCTAAACACAGTCACATGATGGAGGCACATGGTTATGTTCGCCCATGAGAAAACATTTTCACGTAAGAAATGACAAATGATACCAAACGATTGAACGATCACATTTTTCACGCAATCAATAGGATAAATTTGCCTATACATTTGACTAACCCATATAATACAACAGATGATGACTTTTGTTGTCAGGAACATGTACCAAACGTTCCACCCTCAGGGTTTGAAATGCTATTTCGGGAGGCTATAAGTCCCTCGACTTCATCTCGGGACTTATAACCTCCCTCAATAGCATTTCAAACCCTTCGGGTGAAACATTCGGTATGTTCCCTCCCCCGCCAGTCATCATCCATATAATGTAATATATATGTATGCATAATCATATAGATATACAGCTAGAGAGAGACATATGAATATAGATAGATAGATAGATGAAAGTATTATGGATATAACTCTCTCTTGTCTAAATCTGTCTCCCACCTGCTGTTTATCTCTTACAGTAATACACAGTCACACAAAACCACAGGAATACACACTCATACATAAAATAGTACATTTGAATATAGAGCCTTTCACACACTCCGTATCCTATGCCTACACACACAAACAGAAAACCAATGTAAACAATACATGCACATAGATAATCACAGAAAATTAAAATTCCAATGTAGGAATGCAAAAGAATCATACATAGATTTCACTGTATGTTTATTTCCAAATTCATCTCGTGAAATTCAGCTTTTATGTTTCATCAATGTACATATCTCCACATGATTACATTTTAGTGGGTAGGCAGTCACATAATACAATTGTATAAATACATGTATAACTGGCACCATGTTGACAAAATTAGTATTGCTCCAGTAAGATTCAAACAGAACTTGAAAACAAACTAGAAAACAAACAAAGGGCTTCAACCACATTCAGTTTACCTCTCTAGGGAAACTAATATTTATATCACTATGTGGAAGATAACAACTGGTATATCCGTGGAACAAGTGAGCTCAGCTAAAACTGGGGTCCTTGTCTCTGTTTGCTGAAGAAAAAAAAAATGAGCATGGAAAAAATGTAAATTGCACAATGCTAAAATGCCCATAAAATTGGAACCATAAACATTTCCCCACCCTGATAAATGATTAACGAGCTGGGCTCATTTTCGCAAAGTGTACACACGCCTCAAATCCTCAATGATTAATTCTCAAACACAAAAACCCGAGCAGTAAGGACATTCCTATGTCAATCAGAGGTTTTCTAGTTTCTGAACAGAAAATGTAGAACAATAAAATGTAAAACGAATGGTGTTATAACGGAATAACTCTTATTTCACCAAGCGGAAATTTAATGTTTGCTTCCTCTTTTTGCTAGAATATCACTTCATGTCTGTCATTCCTCATGTGCAGCAAAAATGCATTTACTTGTATCATGGTTTTTCCAATTAGAATACTTTTTCAGTAATTTTCACAGAAAACTACTGAGATTGAAATTACATGGTACACTACAAAATAAATCAAAATATAAAATGGACCAAGCGTACACAAACATTATGGCATTGATATTGCACAGATTTTAAAGGTTTGTACAAATATACCTTGACAACTTTCCTGCCTTTCATCTGTTAGAATTCCAAACATAACTGTATGTAAATGCTTCTTTCTCGCTGCTGGAAAATGCATTCCAAATTTACTGGAGACTCATTCCGTTTTTGTATTCCTCTGTGAATCCATAATTCATGTATCACAGGAGCATCCATAATCACAGAGAAGAGAAGTAAGTATTAGAAAAAATGTGACATATAACTAGTAGCAGTAGCTCTTACTGCTCAAAGAGAGCCAACCTAAAAAATGCTTGAATTTACAGCAGCATGTTCAAATCAATAGCCACCATATCTCTCTTATTGTACATTTTTTTATGCTATCATTATTTGACATTTTCACTTTGAGACAATAACTATATTGTAATATTACATGATCATAACTTTATACAAGTGCAAAATGCCATGTTTGTGTGCAGTCAAATAGACAATTAGGGAAACAGAAGGGGAAAATTATTTCTATGTTTCCTGTGTACCTAATGTGACTGCTCAGCTCAAAACCCACAAAAATAGGCCACAATGAATGTCCACTTTTCTACATAGTTTCAAAGAGAAGGCTAAAAGCTGTAAAACATATATAGATAAATTTGTTAACATTGGACCAACCCACCAACCCACTCAAAAATTGGTTGAAATAAGACAGAGTTAGGAGGTGCAGTTTCGCAGAAAAGGAAGAAGAGATGATTTAAAGATTATGATCATTCAGGCATGTCGTGCAGAAGTATCAATTTTCTAGTGAAAAAAAGTGCCTGTCAGAAAAAAAAAAAAAAAAATATATATATATGGTCCAGTAAAACTGTTAACCCGTTGAGGACGGTTTGATTTTGCTACAACACGCATTTCCCATAGGCACCTGCCCGAGTATACTCGGGACTCATCCTCAACAATATATGGTCCAGTAAAACTGTTAACCCGTTGAGGACGGTTTGATTTTGCTACAACACGCATTTCCCATAGGCACCTGCCCGAGTATACTCGGGACTCGTCCTCAACGGGTTAATATCCTGATGTTGGTTTTGTTTAAGCCACCAAATTTTGACGGTAGGTAGAGAAAATATTACTCTCTCAGGTAAGACAAACTTCAAAAAATTGAGTTGGCCGACCAAAATGACATTTCTTGGTCCATTAATACAGAGAATCATAATATGTGACTTTTTTGTGGGTTTTGAGATGGGCAGTTACTTCTGTACTGAAGATTTTTTCATATCCAATTTCATTAGACTTTCTCAATTTGACAAGGGTAAGACATGAATGTTCTAAGTACACTTTGCTTCACAAAAGAAAATATTGCAATCAAGACCATCTCATCACATTTGTAGATTCTATCTCTTCAACAGCCTTCCTGCAGAAATCTATGACTGCAAATAATTTCAACAGCGTTCACTAGGTGTGAGATATTTATTCCAAACAGAGTACTAACAGTATTTCACCTGGGGATATTGAAAGACATTTTTGTGAAAGATTTTGAAAGACACTCAATCACACACACACACAAATGATATATTGCAGCAGTTGTTTACACCAACAAACTCTCATCGATATAGCAAGAAAAAGGACTGAAGCAAAACTTGCAAAAACATGTCCATGTTTGCACATAAATCCAGTACCCACTATTCAGTCAAATACATTATGCTAGCCAGTCAGTATTGTCTATGCCAGCATTCACTCTTCCTTGGCAGCTGATGAAGCCATGGTGCCCGAGAGGCGCGTTGCAGCCAGGGCGATCCACTTCAAGCTACTTTTCCCACAATGCAACAGGTGCTGGATCTTGTGGATGTCTCGTTTGGCAGCTTTGTTTATAATCTGAATGGAAGAATGGAGAAACAACAGGACACTGAAGTGCTGCTTCTTTTTTTTTTCAAAATATATCACAACACTTCATAAAAACACTCCACTCTAAACTGACCTGCCACAATCTATCATTGAAGTTTTTGGATGCATTATGTATTATTTGATTTGATTTGATTTATTTGATTTATTTATTCTCTGTATGCCATTTTTTTTCAAATACATCAACTTTCTGCAATTTCATTAACAAAGTACAAAATACCGGTAGTATACTTTATACAATTTTCATCATTTTCATCAATTATGCAATACATCTGTAGTATAATTACATGAGTAACGTGTTAATAATTTGCATACAGAACGATTGCCAATAATAAGCACAACGCTTGACTGTTTGGCAACCGATAACAAATAACATTATAGTGAAGAAAAACAAGAGGGTCCAACATGATGCTCGTGGAATAAGGGTTAGGGAGAGGGAGAGAGAGAGAGAGAGAGAGAAGAAGAAGAAAGGAAGGGGAGGAGATGATAAAAACCTCCGGATACTAGTCTCGCCAGATCAATTCGACATACCTCTATACTTAGACACATACATACATGCACATACTGTATTTATACTAATAAATTACAGTGATGTATTCACATAATAAGTGTTGCTTTTGTCTTGTAAAAGTTACATTAAATGAGAAAGAGAGAAAAAGAGAAGAAGACAAAAAGCAATCATCTGTATACACAGCATAAATTTCTACGTGCCCTTTCAGGGCATGACGTTATAGTGAACCATGATTCGTCCGACATAACATGAATAATGAACAACAGAGAAGGAATGAATCCCAGTGGATCAGAGGAGGACAGTATACTGCAGGTGCATCCGCACGTGCAGAGACTCGGAGAGAAAGAAACATAATAGATACAACAATGAACAAAGAATGAGTCATCAAGTGTTTCTACAGAAGGTATCACCGGTACTGTGAAATCAACATTTTCTTTACTGCTTTTTTGAATGAATGAATAGACTTAATGTTACGTAATTCAAGTGGAAGTCTATTCCAGATATCTGGGCCAGTATGTCTTACTGATTTGTGTGCTAGGAGTGTTTTAGGGTTACTCAAGTGTACATCCATTGCTTGCCTTGTAGGATAAGAATGGATTTCTGAGTTCAGCAGGAACATATCAATAAATGAAGAGGGTAATAAGTCAGTATTAAAGCGGAACATCAAAAGTGCATTTTGTAAAGTGTGGATGTCGTTCACCTTTAAGATCTTAAAGCAAAAGAAAAGGGGATCCCTGTGATCATTGTAACCAGCATTTGCACATATACGAATAACTTTCTTTTGCAATTTTATGCTATTGACTATCTGCAATTTGTAAAGCAAGCCAGAGACTAAAAGTAAACCTTCCTAATTCTGAACATAGAGCCCCTTGTACAGCCTGAAGTAGGAGTTTATGCACAGAAAACTATTTTGAAGCTGAATCATTTGACCACAGATCAAATCATGTAACAAGTAAATAAGAGGGATCAATAGATCAATCATATTGTCAACATAAGTGATATATGCATCTAAACTGCTAGGACTGCTTTCATGGTCAATACCCCGCAAATTATAATTTCAAAATCTTCAGAAAATAGCATTACATCTTACTTGAAGACCGTACAGTTTTCAGCAAGGAACTTATACAGATATTTCCCAAAACACATTTAGGTCAACATTCAAAGAACAACAGTCAAAAGCTCTTAGATAAGTGTTGTTTCATGATAGCTTGTGATTAAACTATAATCCTACCTTATGAAGGACATCTAATATAAAGATGAGTCTGGCCCTGTGTTCAGAGAGGACTCTCTTCTGGTTGCCTGGTGGGGCATTCGAGAGGAAAATCTCTAGGTGCTGAAGAACAAACTCCGCCTGCATAATGAAAGGCAATCAAAATGGAAATGGGGATAAGATGTATTTTCATATCTCACCTGAAGAGCAAATTGCAGTTTCAATCCCTGAACACCTAACTTAACTTTGTTGTTTGCTTGCTTGCTTTTCAATAGAAACATCATGACATTATGATGATTAAAAATTACTGTATTCACAATAAAAAGCACAATCACAGCTGTAAGCTGCCATGTCTTCATGGCATATACCAAGTAGTGATTCAAAATGACTTAGTATCACGTTTTCCTGAACTGTGAGGACAGTAATTAAGAGGCCTGTTGCTTCTTTGATTAAGTATAAGTGTAATTGCTTGGACATACAACATGTCTCATTCAGTTATTCAAATTGATATCGTATAACGCCTTCACTATAATTTTCTCTTGAAACATAAGAATAAGTCACCCAGCACAGTTCTTTTCTCAATTCATGATACATGAGTGACTTTTCTAGGACTGCTGTGTGGAATAACATAAATTATACATTGTATAAGAGATTCCAGTTTACAAACAAAGGAGGGTAAGTGGTAATCAATAATAACATCAGCAATGAGCTGCAGAACATAACATAATCACATCAAAATGAATATCAGTTCCCTTACCTCTGAAATGAAGGTGGCAGTGTTTCTGAAGATTCCCTTGATTTCATGATGATGCGACAAAGGGTACATCTCATTGGTTGACACGGCAGCAGATGTGGAAGACTGCGAAAGATTTCTACCAGAATCAGACTTTGATCCAGTATTTGTGTGATCCTTCTGGAATAAGGGGTGGAGCAAAGGAATAAAAGTAATTCCATGATATGATATTCTATCATAACAGTTTCAAAATTCATTACAACAATGAAGTTGCATCACCAAATTTAATGGCCATTTTCACCATCATGCGTCTGCATGTAGAAACAAATTGAAAATAAAATGTAATTGAATTATGTGCCACCTTTGCCATGAAATTTGAAGGATAAAAACAACTAAATTGTAATACCTGCAATCAGCTGTACTATATGCAAGTATATTTCCAGTGATTTGTTTGTACATGTATCTAAAATAGACAATAGTGGTAACACTCAACTTTCTCTTTTATTTGCAACAATGTTATCTACAAAAATATTGTACCCTCCCTGAATTCTAGACATCATCCCTTTAACTACATCTTGACTTATCAATTTATATCATGATTTACATGTACGTACACCAAGTTCCATCATGTATGTGCCATAAATCTTGTGATGGTTTTATTTTTGTGAATTTTGCAAGTCAACTGACACCTTCGAAATAAACATGAGATGAAAATATTGTTTTCATAAAGTAAATGCAGTGGACAGAATCTCCAAAGTCTGACACTGCAAACATTACTCTTTTGATTGGAGAAAATATTTGTTCCCCCCTTATAGCCCTGTTGTTCTCGATCTTGGAGTTAACCATCCACAAATTTGTCTTGCAAGTCCCAAATCACATGGTATAATGGTTGTGATACATATAGCATATACATGTACTTGACATTTTCCATGCATACATTCTCACATCCTGATTAACAAACACTGAAAGTTGTTGTAACTTGTAACAGCAATACAAAACGTGACCTTACCATCCGCGATGCCAACTTTGTGGCTTTCCGCATTCTGCGGTGGCAGGCGACGGAGGTAGTGTTTCTGTGATGCATGACAGCCAGCTCCAGTGCACTCTTCTCTACCTTCTCCTCATGCTCTATGGTGTACATCTAATGGTTGACAACAAATTATAACACACACTGAGTGATTACATCAAGGATTAAGGAGAAAGAAGAAATAAAAAATTCAAGACACATATCAAATTGATAAGAGACACTGTAAGAGTCCTGATGAGCCAAATCGGAATAACAAGGTTTACTGTGATCCATTTCTAATAATTCACTTGATGGGAAAAAAAAAATCAATTTGGGGTTTGTCTTGTTCTTCATCTATGTGGGAAAGCACTGGAAATCAGCATGGTCTGCAATCTTGATTCAACAAAAATAGCACACATCATGCTAACCACATCCTTAAGAATAATTACATTTGTATGCAGGTTTGTGACTATCAAGAAAGTATTCAGAGTTAAAAACTGACGGGCTTGGAAGGGTCAGGAGAGATATACATTAACTCCGACATACTGAGTGACTTTTTTTTCACGGTTTTCTGTAATATTTTCCAGAAAGACAAGAACTAAAAATAGGATGATTAAAAAGTCCAAGGAAGGTAGAAGAAAGAATTCTGTTAACTAGAAATAGAAATGAGTATACAGACTTTTAGGAAATTAACCCTATTTTAACCGGGCTATTTGACACCAAGTTTTTACTGGGGGGGTCAATTTGACCCCCCCTCCAGATCTTGGCCACCGATCGTACGATCACCGCAAAATTTTGCCTGAACACAGAGCCGGATGTCAACTACAAGATTACATGGTCATACAATAGAAAAATGTTGATTTTATATTTTTTAATAAATCAATTATGCAAATTTACGCATGAAATCATATTTTCACCTATAACTCCATCAAAAAAGCTGAAGGATTGCTAAATTTTTGTGTCAGAGTTCCTCAAGACACATCTAACAATTTTCTTGAAAAAATAGTGAAATCAAAATCAGTTTCTTTTGTTTTTTATTGTTTTGTTAATTTCTTATGTATTTTATTGTTTTTCGATCTTTTGTTTTCTATTTTTTTTTTGCCAAAATTTGTTGCAGGCACTTTTTCAAGCTTATCTACATTAGAATTTATTAATTTCAATGGTTAAAAGTTGAAATAATCTAATTTATATCAATTAAACAAAAAAACACAATCTGCATTGGATTTGCACACGAAATCATGAATTTGAGCCATCTTCGGGTTGACATGCATATGCAAAACATTGCGTAACTTCAGAACGGTGTCCCCGGATGTCGCAAATTTGGTCTCAAAATATGCGGGAGACTTCAATGAAAAAGTCATGACATGACGCAGCAAAATCTTTGCCCGTTGCGGAATCGTGGCGCAAAATGTCGAGGGGGGGGTCAATTTGACCCCCCCCCCCGGTTAAAATTGGATTAACCAGGAATCTAGTATATTGTTTCGAATTCAGCTTAAAAACAAGCATGTGTTTAAATTCAAGGATGATAACCACACTCGCATCTCATCCGATGGCAACTGTTATGGATACAGGTACATTGTATTGTCATTTCTGGGCACTTGATTGTTCCGCGGAGGAATATGTAAATAAAGAGTTCGACAAGATGACCGAGATCGACCAAACACCTTGTCTGAGAGTCTGGGTATTTTTGGTGGTTATGATGGTTCGCTAGGCCAAGTTAACCTCCGTAACAAATTGGGGGCACGTCACAGGAGTTCGGCAGGGTTTCTGCGGACTTAGGTGATTTGGTCGGGCTTGATATGATCCCAGGAGTGTTTTTTCGTTCTCGCTTGGCCGATGAATTTCGGTGAGTAGCGTGGTGTAGCACTCTATGCTATGTCGTGGACATGGGCGATCGCGATACAGTTTACGTCGCGTCGCGCAACTACGTACAGTACTGTATGTAGTTTGCATCGTGATTGTTACAGTTTACTGTATGTGCAGGTGTTACGATTTGAGAACGCATGATGCGTTTATGGCGTAGTGTGTATGTGTGTGTGTGTTTGTGCATGCAGATGGACGCGGAGTGATATGTTATACAGTTTGATGTAAATCGGTCGTCTTTCTGTGTTTGCGTGAGGGAAGCACACGTTCGTATTTCTTTCGGGATCGAAAGGGTTAATTTGGCATGTGCGTAGTGTTGAGGATGGTTTAGTCCAGTTACTATACGCTGTGCGTGTGTAGTGTGTGCGTGGAAACGTTGGTCAAACGTTGGTCGTTGGTCCCGTACGTGGTGGTTCGTGTGTGGTTCAGCATACGGGTTATTTTACGGCGGTTCGTATGTGGTTAAGCATACGGGTTATTCCACGGCGGTTTGTACAGCTGTATGTGGTTTAGCATACAGGTGATTTCACGGTGGTTCGTGTGTGGTTTAGCACACGGGTTATTCCACGGTGGTTTGTATGTGGTTTAGCATACAGGTGATTTCACGGTGGTTCGTGTGTGGTTTAGCACACGGGTTATTCCACGGTGGTTTGTATGTGGTTTAGCATACAGGTGATTTCACGGTGGTTCGTGTGTGGTATAGCACACGGGTTATTCCACGGTGGTTTGTGTGTGGTTTAGCACACAGGTAATGCCATTGTTGTTCGTGTGTGGTTGAGCACACGGGTTATTTTAAGTCGGTTCGTATGTGGTGTAGCATACGGGTTATTCCCAGTCGGGTCGTGTGTGGTATAGCATACGGGTCATTGTTTATAGTGCGACTGGTTTTCTTCAGTTGAAAAGAGTTTTTCAGCTGGCTGGCTGGTGATAGTCAGGTTTTCTTGTAGCACTACTAATTGTACATTACTGGTGCAGAATGGAGAAAGATCAAGAGTTTTCCATTGAGAAGTTTGTGGATTCACCCACAGTTGAGGAGTTGCTAACCTTGAAAAAGGTTGATTTGTTGCGTGTTGTAGAAAACTACAAGGTTCCTGCTGTGAAGAGTACAATGAAAAAGTCAGAGATTACACAGCACACCATCAAATTTCTTGTAGATGAAGAAGTATTTCCCCTCCAGGCATTGCGTAGCATATCAGGTAGTCCCCCTGGTGATGTGCAAGGGAGTGTAGAAGTACGTCTGAAAGAGCTTGAACTTGAGAAAGCGAGAATTGAGTTAGAGAGAGAGAGGGTTTCTCTAGAAAGGGCTCGTCAAGTTGGTGAGAGAGAGTATGGTGTAAGCGTCAGTGGTGGGCATTTTGATATCGCCAAAAATGTCAGAATGGTCCCTGAGTTCGATGAAGGAGATGTGGATAGATATTTCCTGCACTTCGAACAAGTGGCGGATAGCATGGAATGGCCGAAAGAAAAATGGCCTCATCTCTTGCAGACTAAGTTAAAGGGAAAGGCATGTGATGCTTATGCTTCACTTTCGCGCGAAGAAGCTCGGGATTATGCAACAGTAAAAAAGGCAATCATGAACGCGTACGCCTTGGTTCCTGAAGCGTACAGACAGAAATTCAGGAATAGTAGAAAACTAGATTCACAGTCATTCAGAGAATTTGCAAAAGTGAAGGAAATTGCCTTCACTCGTTGGCTGCAATCAGTAGGCGTGGCTACTGTTGATGATTTGCGGGAACTTGTGCTACTAGAGGAGTTTAAGAGTTCGCTACCTCAAGAGGTGCGTTCGCATATCGAGGAACAAAAAGCGAAAACTTTGTCGGTAGCTAGTACAATGGCTGACGAGTACAGTCTGTCCCGTAGTCATGGAAACAGGTATGTAGGAAGCAAATTTGCAGCTCCTAATCTAAGTGTTGGCAAGACAAATTCTAGCAGTAAGACAGAGGTGAAGGCTGGTCTTGTGGTAGAAAATGAGACTGACAAGAAAGGTAGGAACACTGAGAAGCCTATTGTGTGTTTCCATTGTAGGCAACCAGGGCATGTGAAGTCTACTTGTCCCGTTCTGAACAAGAAAAAACAGGAAAAAGACAAAGAAAAGAAGTCTCATCCAAATGGATTGGTGAGTCGTTCGGTTGAATCGACAGGTGATTGGTGTGAACAAGTTCAGAGTGTGATTAAGTCGGCTGATCAAGACAAGATTAAGTCTCAGTATGAACCATTCACTTCTGTAGGCTATGTGACATTGGTAGGGTGTGATGAAGCTAGAAAGGTTACCATCCTGCGAGATACTGGTGCATCCCAGTCATTGATTCTTGACAGTGTTTTACCTTTTGGGCAAACGTCGTCCACAGGCACAAGTGTACTGTTACAAGGAGTAGAAGGAGGTTACGTTGAGGCCCCTCTTCACACAGTCGATTTGCAGTCAGGCCTAGTTTCAGGAAGGGTGAGCCTTGGTGTTAGGAAGTCACTTCCTATGGATGGTGTAGCATTGATATTAGGCAATGATCTTGCAGGAGACAAAGTGACTATTCCAGTGGTCAGTGCAGTCCCTTTGGATAAAGAAGGAAATGAGACAGCTGCATTGGTTCAGGAATTCCCTGAAGTTTTCCCAGCTTGTGTAGTCACACGTTCCATGTGTAGAAAATCAGAGGAGTCTGAAATGAAGGCTAGTCAAGGGGATATCGGTCTAGAAGGGAGTTTCGTCTGTCGGTTAGATGATGTAGAAGTAAGCAAACCCGCAGCATCAAAATCACATGAGATAGGGGATGAGTCTCAGCCTGTAGATGAAAATGAGATTGGGTTGAACAAGAGCTCTTTGATTGATGCACAGAAGAATGATCCACAGTTGGTAGCATTGTGTGATAGTGCTCTTGCTGAAGAAGAAGCACTGAGTGAAAGGACTTGCTACTATGTGAAAGGAGATGTGTTGATGAGGAAGTGGATGCCAGTTGACTCTTCTAGTGATGAAGAATGGCGAAAAGTTCACCAAATTGTCATTCCAAGAGTATTTCGTAAACATATCTTGAGTGTGTCGCATGAGTCGGCTCTTGGTGGTCATCTTGGAGTCAATAAGACAGTTGACAAGATTTTGAAACATTTCTTTTGGCCTGGCTTGAGACGGGATGTTTCAGATTTCTGTAGAACTTGCCATGTTTGTCAAGTGGTGGGGAAACCTAATCAGAAGATTCCTCCTGCTCCCCTAAAGCCCATACCAGCATTTGATGAGCCGTTTAGCACAGTTATCATAGACTGTGTTGGTCCTTTGCCAAAGACAAAGGCTGGACATGAGTACTTGCTCACTATGATGTGCGCTTCTACGAGATTTCCAGAAGCTGTGCCACTTCGGCGTATTACTGCACAGAACGTTAGCAAGGCGTTAGTGAAGTTCTTCACAACGGTTGGCTTGCCAAAGGTGGTGCAATCAGACCAGGGTTCCAACTTCACTTCAAAGATATTTCAGCAAGTGATGCGTGAGTTGGGTATCAAATGTGTTACCTCGAGTGCCTATCATCCACAGAGTCAAGGCGCACTGGAGCGTTTTCATCAGACGCTGAAGAACATGATGAGAACATACTGCTTTGAGGTCGAGAAGGACTGGGATGAAGGCTTGCCGTTGTTGCTTTTCTCGGTGCGAGAGTCTGTGCAAGAGTCCTTAGGATTTAGTCCCTTTGAGTTAGTGTTTGGACACGAGGTTCGTGGTCCATTGAAGGTCTTGAGAGAGAAGCTGTTGGGTGAGGATGAGTCACCTGGTTTGTTGAATTATGTGACCACGTTCCGTGGTAGGCTGACTCGTGCACGTGAATTTGCAGCTGGACATTTGAGAAACAGTCAAAAGAACATGAAGCAGTATACTGTTGTTTGATAAGAGGTCCAGGGAAAGAATGTTCAGTCCCGGTGAAAAGGTATTGATACTGTTGCCCATTCCTGGTAACCCTCTGTGTGCTCGCTTCTCTGGTCCCTATGTCGTGGAGGAGAGATTGAGTGATGTGAATTACATCATTCAGACGCCAGACAGGAAGAAAAAGAAACGGTTGTGTCACATCAACATGTTGAAGAAGTATGTTGAGAGAAGTGCAGGTGAAAGTGCGAAGCCAGTCATGTATGTGGTAGGAGCAGTCCAAGATGTCCCTGTTCCCAAGACGAGGAAGGAGCTGATGAGATTCATCGGCATGGCCGGATACTACCGTCGCTTCTGCCATAACTTCTCGGATGTTGTGGCACCCTTGACTGATCTCCTGCGGAAGAACGTGAAGTTCCAGTGGTCAGCCGCATGCCAGTCTGCGTTTGACCAAGTGAAGGCAATCCTGTCGAGTGGTCCTGTATTGGCAGCGCCGGACTTCAAGAAAGGCTTCAGCCTAGCTGTCGATGCAAGCGATGTCGGAGCAGGCGCCGTGCTGATGCAAGCTGATGACGATGGAGTGGACAGACCGGTCTGCTACTTCTCAAAGAAGCTCAACGCGCACCAGCGGAAGTATTCTACCGTTGAGAAGGAGACCCTAGCGTTAATTCTTTCGCTCAGCCACTTTGATGTCTACGTGGGCAGCACAACTCAACCCGTTGTTGTGTGGACTGATCACAACCCACTGACATTCGTCAACAGAATAAGAAACAAAAACCAGAGACTGCTGCGATGGAGTTTAATCCTACAGGAGTATAACCTTGACATTAAGCACATTCGCGGAAAGGAAAACATTGTGGCAGACGCCCTTTCTCGTGCTTAATTGAGACATCTCAATATTTTGTCTTGTTGCCAGATGCAACGTTTGTGCAAATGTATTTTATGTTTGCAACACTTTAAACAGGTGTAATTTGTTTTGCAAGTACACAGGACAGTGTGTGTACATCATGTATATGTACGAGTGGTACATGTATGCATTTTGCATACACTATAATTGTGATGCCAACAGCATGAATGGCACTTTGAATGTGTAAATAACAACATGGAAGTATCTTCAGACATGTTTGTGTTAATAAGGAAACACAGCAAGCTATAATTGTGCTTGAGTCACTCAACAAAAGAATACACTATGAAGGCTGTTTTAAGTTATGCTAGCCATCAACAGTTGTCAAGAATGTGAGTTGTTGGTAAATTGATTTCAAACAGGTAGTGTCGCTGTTTGTATAGAGAATGTGGTGTATCGAGTAATGTAGGTACAGTTCAGGTACTTGAAGTTTCATACTTGTACATGTACAGGTATTGGTTAAATTTGTTGTGGCATACACCCTAAGTTTATTGGATGTTGCTTTTTGGATTTAATTAGCATGTATACTGTATTAGGTACAGAAATTATATAGTTATACATGTACAAAGCTTTTGCTCATTATTATACCTCAATCATTGCCTTGGCGAAGGTATTCAGTATTTCACAGTTGATCCAACATACCAACAGGCATGTATTTAAGCGAACTGTGTTATACCAGGATGTATACAGGCAGGTATACACTCACTTATTAAGTTTAGGTGTACACACAGGTTGTCATCAAGTATATCTCATTCAAGTTCATTTGATGCCTTGTCAGGCAGGTCATACTCTTGGTGTTTTGTATGTTGACAGGAAAGTTTTCAGACACATAAGTAGGATATATGACATTTGTTGGTGTTTAAACGTTTCAATAGATGCTGACACAACGTGTACAGGTATATGTAAGTCGCATATCATGGAATATGATGTTTTGGTTGTAGGTAATATGATGTATATGATTACAACAGTTGGATTTTATGCAGTTGCTTGTGGAAGAGATGACGTGTTTTATAATCGTTGTACACAGGTTAATCATTTAATAATGACAGTGTAAAAATTGACATGTTGCATGTGTGTTCTAATGAGGAAACCATCTGATTTTGGTACGTGTATTGTTTGTATGCATGACATGATTGCATAAAGGTTAAGGTGTTGAGAAAATTAACATTGCAGTATTCAGTGTTGCACAATTACATGCAATTCTAGTATGCTGTAACTCACAAGCAGCATTAACTCACGAGAGTGTTAGTTTGGTACACGTTGAATGGTACTAAAGTCGTACATGTTTTATCACAGGTTATGATGATAATATAACCATAGCATACTTCGTTTATGTGTTCTTATAATAATGCAACCATGGTAAACTCATGGATTTATAAGTGTGAATTGGAAGAGGAATGTACAATGCTGTTCCAAAATATTGTGCCAACGTACATAGAGTCCATTTGTGTTAAAACGTTAAATGCACTCTTTTAGGGGGGAAGTGTTATGGATACAGGTACATTGTATTGTCATTTCTGGGCACTTGATTGTTCCGCGGAGGAATATGTAAATAAAGAGTTCGACAAGATGACCGAGATCGACCAAACACCTTGTCTGCGAGTCTGGGTATTTTTGGTGGTTATGATGGTTCGCTAGGCCAAGTTAACCTCCGTAACACAACTTACCTGGTATTTCCACCTTCCCTCATTCTTGCAGCGATAGTAGAAATGACCACTTTCCCAGTTTTGGCCGCATTCCCAGCAGAATTCATGTCCGCACTTGCACACCATGTGGTTACAGCCATACGACTTCTCAATGGGATAGCGGCATCGGGGACACCTCTTGGTTGGTACTCGAAAAGGACGGTCACGAGTGTTTTGAAGCTCTAAAAAGGGGGAGCAAAAAGTTTTAAACATTTCCACAACCAACTGCATATGCCACTGAAAAATACACACATTCTTATGCAAACATTTTCTGTCACTGAAGCCCAGGTATGACAGTGGGATACATTTTAAAAAAAATAGCACAATTGGGTTTCACTCTTCTGATCACAAGGCAGAAGACAATATTTGACAAATGTGCAAGGCAGGTTCACCAATTAAAGAGGGGAAAAAATATTTGTTTTTTCTTCTTTCTTTTTTTTTCTTTTTTTTTTTTGGGGGGGGGGGACAAATGTTTTCAACAACTGAACTAATTATGCTAACATGCTTCCCAAACATATACAATCGTGATAAAAATACAAGTCAAGATAATTTTGCTGGTCTATTTTTGTGAATATCAGCTTCTGAAATGTCTTTTCATTCTTACAATTTTATCTTATTGTACCACATGAGCAAAAATTGATGATGAGGAGGAGGAAACTGAAAATGTAATGTATGGTATGTCACTACTCATCTAAAACATGATTACTCTAATGAGTTGAGAATGAAAGATACGAGTTTGCAGATTGGATTCATCAGAAACAGAAATGCATCATATATGAATACACCAAATAAGATAGCAAAGCCAAGAGTGAGACTACAAAACTTTGAAAGTACATAATACATGTTCTATCTGCACAATAATGAACTGAGTAAAAAAAAGAAGAGATCATTCATGTCTAAGAATTTGCAGCTATTGCACAAAAATTTTACTGCTACTGAAATATTGAAGTCGAGATCGAGATGTCACTAGGCACTTACTGAGCAAAGTTTTTGCCTCCTGGCGGTATGCCTCTGCCTGCTGGCAAGAAGCTGGCCAATGGGCTTCTTCTTTGCACTCGGAGCACCATAATGTACCGCAACTGCAGTTGACAGGGATTGCACCCCCATTACCAACATCCGTCCTATGACTGGACAGTTTGAGCAGACGACCGCACAAGGGACTGGGGCACCACCTGAGCTCTGGATGCAGCATGAGGGCAGTATTCACCCTGTTATTCCGGTGACGAGCGAAAAATGTGGACGGGAGGAACGACATCATGGTTACCTCATCCACAAGACTGGTGCACTGGTAACCCTGGCAACAGGAGGGAAAAAATGGTTTTGACAAAATGTGTTCGACATACAGCATGAAAACTTGTGTATTTTTCTGCTCACACAGTCTATTTCTTGCTCTGATTCCCTTTTCTTCTTATTTCATTTTTCTTCCACTTTCTCCTTTTTTTTTTCCTTTTCTTCTTATTTTATTTTTCTTCCACTTTCTCCTTTTTTTAAAAATATTTTCTCTACTTTCTTCCTCTCTTGTCTGATTGAGTTCACAATGCTTCATGTTTACTGGTCCCTTTGTGACATACTTACTGGACAGGTGATGTTGAGGTCTCCCTGTTCCACCCTTGACATCATGTGACTGCTCCAGCACTGGTCACAAAACCAGTGGCTACAGGCAGTCAGAGCGGTGCCAGGACATATCTCACTCAGCTCCTCATAGCAGATGCTGCAGTAGTCACATTCATTGGATGCTGCAGATGGGGCCATAGTACCAGTCTGCCTACCCTGACCAGTGTTTTGGTATATTGTCTTCATAAAGGGAGAATTGAGAAGACAAACTTACAATCATTTATCTACATATTTTGATTAGGAATTACACACTCAGATATGTACACCCCAAAAATTTGGCTCAACAAAAACTGTTCCTAGTCTATGTGATGGTATAATGTTAAGAATATTTATATGTTTGTCACTATGATATACATGTACACTCAGGAGTCATATGTACATTGGTACATGCAACCGGTTTTCACTTAAAGATCAAACACTCCACCCATCCCCTTTCCCTCAAAAAGAAGACAGTACTAGAAAGTGTCATGGTGGAGGCAGCAAGTCAGAGGGGGCACTTCAACTCTTCATGATGACAAACCAAATTGATTTTCCCTTCTTTCTTTGTTTTTAGCAAAGAGCTGGCTCCAAAAACTGAATGAAGCATACCCGTGAAGACAAATCCCCTCACCTACTTAACTATTGGAAATAAGTGAGGTATCACTATCAACAAAATTTCAGTGAGCAATTCATTGCAGAGACACACGGTTTAACTGATAAGACCAGCACATACCAATCAAGCATGCAAACTGAATTCCATGTGAATACGGGAATGGACATATGGCATATCACCTATTACTGTAAAAGAGGATATCTTCGCGCGACTAAGTTTTAACGTCGGGCATGGTAAGAAGAGTTTCGTACGTTTTTAATTCCACGAAATCAAGACAGCAACTACTGGAATATATGGCAAGCAAAATATTCGCTTGCTTTTATTTTCATGCTAGTTTCTAGTTGCGGAAAATGCGTGAAAATTTCAACACCACAAAAATTTCCACTTTTACAGTATCTCTCACTATCACTGTCCATTGCTTCTGATTGTATGTAAGGTGAAATTAAATACACAAAACCAATTAGGCCGTATCTAGTCTTTCAAAGTAATATGTGACACATCCCTGGTTGATCCTTACCTGGGCAGTAGCCTTGTGTGGAGAGGTGACTTCATACTGCCAACCAAGAGCAGATTGAAGGGTCTTTGTGGCGATTCGTGGCTCAACTTGGTATGATGCTGTGGACTGTTCCATCAGATACCTGTCAAAAAAAAATGCTACTTTAATTACCCACATGATCCAACAGAAAAGACTGTGATCCTAACATACATGACTGTAACAGTGAAGTACACGTAGTGCATTTGGTGAGAAGTCAAGAGTTGAGGCATCTGCAAAACTGAAAATGTGTAAAAATGCTCTTACAACTGGTAGAACAGATGATTGAGAATTTGCAAGTGGTCAGCAAATGAACATGTATTCTTTTTATTTGCCAACTTGGAAGAGTCCACAAGTAATGTTCCTCCACTTTCACATGCTTCACTGCCCAATAAACACATAAGACAAGTGGTGCTTGATGTCACAATATGTCACTCTGAACTTCTGTATCTCTTTTAATCTAATTATACCTCTTTGACAATCTACAATGTGCATTTTTTGTTGTAATTTTCAAAAGCTGATTCTGCTCTGCCTCCATTTATGATAACTAAAATCACTAAAAACTGAGTAGAAAACACAGTGAGTTTGAGTCTTACTGCCCAACACTGATCAGAGCAAACAATGTATTGCTACAATTAAGTTAGCCATGCAAGCAAGTCAAGGCCATCATTATCAATATGACAGTACATAATCATTTGGTACATTTTCAGTTGAGAAATAGAGGGTAAGAAATTTGCCACATAGTAGAAGTGTCCTTGTTCTCAATTGAAAATGTATCCTTCACATTAGTTGCAAGAAATAGGGACATGTTACCTGTCGACAGGTAGTGCTGCCACTGCTCTTGTGGTGGTGTAGATTACATCAGAGATACCGCAGATTTCAAGACCTGTTACGCATTTGGTCAGCAATGCCCGATCCTCTGTCACTCCACACACTTTCACTCTGACCTCCTCCGCCCAATTGTCGACCGAGCCAAAACCGAGGCGGGGATCCAGCATACAGTCAAATAAAGCAAAGACATGATGGCCAGTCTGTAAGAGGTTGCTGGCGATGATATCTCCCTCATTCTTGGCCTTCCGGTGATCAACGATCCCATCCGTGATGTTGACGGCAAATCGGCGCGGCATGCAGCGACCCTCGATGTACCTCTCCCCAAACTTTCCTTTCAGGCTTTCACTCACAAGGTCTTCGGTTTTCACTGATGCAGCCACACTTGGCTTCTCGTGCATCTCAGCGGATTGCTCAGCCACCTTTTCCTCTTGCACCTTTTCCTCTTGCTCCTTCTCCACCTCCAGGGTGTATTTCCGCCGCTCAGTTTCTAATGCAATCCTCTTCATCTTTCTCTCCTCCCTAACTGATAAGATGTATGCAGGATGGATCGCTGTGATGGCATCTGCTTTGTCAATTGGAAAGACTCTGTCCTTTGTGCCCAGAGGTTGCTGACTCCCTGGTCTAACCTCACTCCTTCTGTTCCTGATTGGTGGTGTACATGTAGTTTGTGCTGCCATCCCCTTGCAGATGAGAACTGCCAAGGCATCAGTGCTCACCTGGAAGGGTTTAGCATCCTTGGTCTCTTCTTGCCAATACTGCTCCTCTTCTTCCTCCCACTCGTTGGCAAGGTCCTCCTCCATCTCCCATTGTTCATTGGAGAAGGCATCCTGAGAACAATATTGATGCTTTCTGGTTCTATTTCTGCTGTTTTTCTTACGTTTCCCAAGATCTAAAAAAAAAAAAATGATAATGAAACACACAGTAAACAGCAGTTTAAACATAATGTCCTTCCAGAAACAATAAAGAACACACTTTTTTTTAACTTTTTTTTCTACTTGATCAACAAGACAGGGGATTTGGTGGTGGAAAGGAACAAAATTTGTTTAATTTCCTTTATCGCACTTGTCTGTCAACGCATGATACACAATCCCGCTGCATAAAATTCTTGTAGCATCACATTTTCACCTTTTATTCCAAATGTGTTCATACTGACTTTCCCATGCTTAACCTGCTTCACTTCAAAGAATGAGAATGCATATGCTCACCAGTACATTACAGTATCATGAGGGATTCACAATTTGTGTGTCATTGTGCCAGGCAAAACTTAAAACATTTTGTTGAGGAACACATGCGAAGTTTTTTTTTTTTTTTTTTCCATCTCTCACCTGAATGTCCTGCAGGGTTGCAATAGGTCTGGAAGGTTTGCCTGGGAGGTGCTGTGGAGACGTCATAGTGGATGGTACTTGGAAGTACATTCTCTTCCTCCAGATGTCTCTTCCCTTTCTTTGACCTCTTCCCGTTCTTCTTTCCAAAGTTGGCATCCACATTCGTCACTTCTTCCTTTTCCTTGCTGCCGAGTAGGTCAGTAGCCCTAGTGTACTTCTTCCTCGGTGATCTCGAAACCTCATCTGCGAGTGAGTTGTAAACGCCGACACATGCACCGGATGCCGAGTTGCGGTTAAGCAAGTGATGTTCTGTGACGATGCTATGGTTGCCATAGTAATCTTCCTCACCCTTGATGTCGGTAATGACCTCCCAGCGCTTGGCTTTGTTTAAGGAGAATGTCACGCCATGCTTTTCATCGTCTGTTACAAGCAGTAGAAATGAAAATATGAGAAGGAAGAAAATAATACAGTGCAGCTGACAGATTGAAGGAGACGTTGCATTACTTCCTATGATATTCCCATCACTCATAGATTGTAATTCATACTGCTAAATGTAACATGATTGACTTAATATCATACTGGCAAATGAGCAACAAGTACATAAACCAGACAACAACAAAAAAATAAATGCAACGGGAATTGGAGATCTATTACGGCACCCTCAACATTATTTTGTGATTTTTTGCTATAGGAAGAAAACTTCTCTCCTCATTTCCACCTGTTTACTAAAACAAAAGCAAGCAGGCTGTCAAAAAGTGCTGGGAATTCCTTTTCTTTTCTTGTGACGATATAGGGCCTACAGAAGAACAATTCAATAAAAAGACAAACGCAATCATTTTAACAGTGAAATGTATCTCACCTTTGATATTGAAAGCACCATTTTCCATTTGCCTCTTCACAGCAGCCTTGGCAGATTTCTTGACCTGATGGTCCTCACCATCAATCTTGGTCTTGACCACGATGCTCTGCCTGCTGTAGAGTTGTTTGTAAGGGAAGGGCAGACGCCTGACATTGTGGCTGGTAGCAAGACCAAAACGGGTTCCTTCTCTTCGCACCATGGTCTCTTATTTGTAAGTACTCGCACGAAGAATCAAGTGTTTATCCCTTTTTGGCACGAGTTCTGAAAAAAAGAAGTCATAAACCAGATCTGATATAGATTCTACCACGCATTGACAGGGGTTCTGTAAAAGAGTAATTACGTTCTTCATGTCTGCAAACAAAGCTAAAATTAAGATTAAGAACCTGCTATTTACCGACATTTCTCTCACCTCTTCACGTCTTTTTCCGGTAGCACGCGATAAGTGCCAGTCGCTGTGGCCCGTGGCAGTATAGTGGTAGGATACAGTCAGAAGAACAACTCTCTGTCTTGCGATTCCTTGTACACAGCTACAAGATAAGGCAATTGCTGAGTCGGGGCACAGCTGGTAGAGTTTGGAAGCATGTGTATCATTCTGCCAATTTCTGTGATTACTTATATTCATAGAAGTCAGTGATTTTGAACGCCTCTCCACCAGGTTCTTCTTGCAGGCAATTGCGCAATGTTCGTTCATTTTCTAAATATGGATTCGCGAACACATGTTATACATGACTGTATGCCGAGTGCCTGCTGCTGCAGCTGCTTGCTTGGCCTTGCGGTAGGGTGGTCATGATGACATCATCAAAATAAAGACTAGTCCACAGCATACAGCGGGGTGTTTTGAACATAAAGGTTAGAGTGTGTTTTTAATCATTATCATTTGTCACCAAATGTTTGTACTCAACTATTCTTTTTCCTACAAAAATTAATTTTTTCAAAGATAATAGTGCCGAATGAGTGTTATGTGATGATATCATAGATAAGTTCAGAACCTTTCTATTATAATCAAGTGGACGAACCCTCACAAAACCCGGAAGCATGGGGTCCACTGCTAGTCTTAATGATCCAGACTAGATACATGGCTTGATGGCAACTTTCTTTTAGGGCCGCCGAAATCATCACGTTATATTTCATTCTATTTTATTTTATTTTTTCCTTTTCTGTGGCCCTACATAAACATTTGGTGAACAAAAAAGTGATAGTAATAACAGGCCCTAATAATGATAATAATAATAATAATAATAATAATAATAATAATAATAATAATAATAATAATAATAATAATAATAATAATAATAATAATAATAATAATAATAATAATAACAATAACAATAATGATAATAATAAACTGGGAAACATTGTTAGGATAAGATATTTTTTTCATCATGATTCTGTAAAGTTATATAGAAATTATAGACTGGTATCATAAAGAGCTTCAAGTGCAACATATACCTACAGGAAGTAAGAACAGAAAATACAAAATGAATTGCATCACGTAAAAATCATAAAAGTTGAAGTTTACTAAGTATTTGGGTCGTATCAAATATTGAATTGAGGTGTAAATATGATGTTTTTCCAAGACTTGCATGCATTCATGAACTGATTACATCTGGCATTCAGGGACATACCTACATTTTAGAAAGATAAAATGTATTCGTGCTGCACTCTGGACGCGAAAAGATTTGCCGTGAAGACTAGAACGGCTATCTGGCAACCTTTGTCGAGGCCATCTAGCTGTTCAAGTGCATGCAGTTACAGGATGTATTCTTCCCTATACTGAACGAGAGAAAAAAAAAAGAAACACGCACAAACACGCACACTCACACACACACACACACACACACACCCACACACACACACACACACACACACAAACACACAGCAACAATGTATGCACTCACACACACACACACACACACAAAATGTATTGGTCTGAAATAAAAGGAAGCATAACAGCTCACATTTAATTAAGGTACCCGATCAGACCGCCAATATATATATTTTTTTTTTGAAATTTGTATAGGTGGCCCGACATCATTTTTGTTTATATTGAAATGCAATAGCGGTCCCGGCTCGGGCCACCGGGCCGACGCTAGTGTCGAGCCCTGATATGAGAAACAAAGAATAGTTAATCCCAAGAGGATGCTTGTGTTATCTAAAACGAAAACAAAACAAGAACATCTTCCAACAATCATGGCAATCTATTATAATAGTCTCAGCAAGGCACAAGTGAATCTCAGTGGGATGCCAGCTTAATTTGTAAAGGCGCCCCGCCCTTTATGGAAATCCTGGATCCGCCCCTGAGTTGCGAGTACATTGTACTATTGAAGTTGAAACACCATATACAGGGATATAAAGCCGTAAGTATGTATTTTGACGTAATATTGATAGATATCAGTTTTAAAAAAGAAAGAAAACACGCTGCTATACATATCATGTTGTTATTAAAATATCTAAATTTGAAACGTTCGAAAGATATTATTTTTCTAAAACTCAAAATAAAACAACACAGGTTACATCGTCACTCATGTGACTGTAGCCTGCATGTCTGAGGTCACATCTGTGCACTCCTAAACTCCTCTACGTTGCATAACGTATGTTACAAAATAATAATACAATGTCATATATAGCTAAAGTAAAGAGCTGGTATTTTCTTTTCTTGTTTTTCAATGGTCTTATTGGCTATACCTTCTAAATCAAGTTAGCAACAAAAATAAAGTAATATGGCCCCATGCACTCTTTTCTGAAAAATGACAAATCACGGTGTCGTCATACATGACACGACTTGAAAGGCTTTTTTTGTTGTAATATAACTAGTTGTTGAATAATATTTTTGTAATTAGATAATTTTGGTAGACCCAAATGACTTAAAATATTATAGTTTATCATCGCTGATGTATTTTTTTTTTTTTGCATATGAATGTATAGGCCTGACTGCAAAGCAGAAGGTTTAATCAAGCAAAATATCTGACCATTATTGATTACTGTTACAGAAAATTTGAGAAAAAATTAGTAATTTATGGTGAAAATTAACAGCATTCAAAGCACCAACTAAGCAATCTTTCTTTGATAACCTGCTGTAAATGAACAAACTTAAATGCATACAAACATAGTTTTTTGTTGTTGTTTAAGAAGAGTGATATCTCTTTTTGCGACAGTTTTTTTTTGGGGGGGTTTTGGGGGTTTTTTTTGGTGTGTGTGTGTGTGTGTGTGTGTGTGTGTGTGTGTGTGTGTGTGTGTGTGTGTGTTTAATACCTATAGAACCTATACATCACGGCTAACTGAGGGGGCCATATTCCCATTTTAGTTCCTTGTATCATTGGGTTCCAACTTTTTAAGCACGTGCCACTGAATAGATTAGATGCAAGAATCAGCTTCTGCAGCCTTTAATTTCTTTGAAATACAGGAAGAAGAGCCAAATAAATCTATTATTTTATACAGTATGGGAGGGGGTCCAAAAAGAAAACTGTGATTCCACACTCTAAATTCCTCAGATTGAAATAGATTGTAGTCAGGGACCAATCCAAACGTTGGATTGAAGTTTTCAACCTAATAGAGTTAGAATAACTCAATCTTATTTGATTGAAACTTTCAATCCAATTTTGGATTGGTCCCTGACTACAATCAATAGATTGACTTTCAATCCACGGAATTTATATAGAGAGTTGCATTGGTTATGCAATGAGTATTAACTATCGTTAGACAATGATAATACTGAAACCTAAACAAAAAAAAAAACACCAACAACAGCAACAACAACAACAACAACAACAACAACAACAACAACAACAACAATAACAATAACAACAACAATAACAATAACAACAACAACAACAACAACAACAACAAACAGCTTCCAAACTGACCATGCATGCATGGTACGGGTCTGTGGAAAACCAGAGCCGTCATATATTTACACGGCTCTAGCAGCCATGGCAGCGGAAAATAGAGTTTCCGGAAAAACCTCTGCGGAAAACGAATGGACAGCGCCCCCCACTGACAAGTTTTGGTTTACCAGTCGCAGCGGACGATTAATTAAATATAACATGCCAAGAGATTCATCAACAGAAGTTCTTTGTGCTTATATGTCTCTTACCGGCTCAATTCTTATTCTCATATTCATCATTATTACTTCCGCCAATGGAAGAACCAAGGGAGGTGGTTACGTTTTCTTCGGCGTTTGCTTGTTTGTTTGTTTGTCCGCGTGCAAAATAACTCACACCAGTTGTAAAGTTGTAAACGGATCTTAGATGAAGTTGTAAAGTTGAAAGTTGTAAACGTTGTAAAGTTGTAAAGTTGTAAAATTGTAAAGTTGTAAAGTTGTAAACGGATCTTAGATGAAGATTACAGGAAAGGTTGAGAATGACACAAGGAGCAGATGAATAGATTTTGGTAGAGATCCGGGAATTTTAATGGATTTTCGATATTTTGGAAGATAGTATCAATGAACTTGTGTGTTTTGTTTTATCTTTGTCTTGTCCTGTTCTTATATACGTTTTACTTTCCATTGAACACATAATATAACTGAAATTGAATGAATAATTTTAGGTCAACTGAAAAACTAAGGGACATTTCCTTTCTGGCTGCTAAACCTACTATAGCATATAACCTCTAAACATGTACGTATAATTGTCATTCTATTTTTGCATTTTTCACTATTTTACTGATATGTTTGTAATCGCATCCTGATGTTGATGTCTGTGTTTGTTTTTAATATGTTCCTTGCTTTGGTGAAATAAGTAAAGAAACTTAAACTTTCTTTTTTCTTAGGACAGGGATGGGGCTTTCATAAATATTTTCCTATCTTTCCTAAGTGCATTCTAGAATAAATTTTTTTTTGTTTAATTCCTAAGTCAGAAATTTGCATATCTCATCCTCACTTGCATATCTTCCTAAGTTTAGGGAAAAGTTAGGAAGACACTTAGGAAGAAACTTTGGACCATTTTCAGAATAGGTCCTACCGCTTATAGAACCCGTTCTATAGGAAATTTCTTCCTGGGAAGGATTTCAGAATACCACACCTGCAGCTCTCGTGCACAAGTTTCTTTTCGCTATGTCCAATATTTGGGCTCTACTGCTATCTCTCGAACACTTAGAGTGACGCAGCGAAATCTTCAACAACGGGGAAAGTCCGGTTTCAGCGAAAAGGGTCGAGGAGGATGTCATTGTAGCACAAGAAGCTGCATGCATTATGAATGCATACGGGAGCTAACTAGCCAGCAGCGGCAGCGAGCAGTGTGTATGCAGGAGTTGCGCATGCCGCTGTGGTCGTCGGGGTTTTTCGCCTAGCGAGAAGTACTAGTGCATGCATAAATATCCGGGTGAATTATGCGCAGCGGACATATCCGCGAAAAGCTACTACGTATGGCGCGCTCACTACACAAGGCACATTGCTTTTTAGTGGTGTAGGTATTTCAAAACGAGACTGATCTTCGAAGTCATGGCGGTATGCGGTACGTAAAATTTTGACAGGAATGTTGTCTCTGTATGTGTGTGTATTTTGGTGAAAAGCGTTTGATTTCGTGAGTTGATGAAGATGGTATGAGAGAGGATGATTCAACCTGTGCCAAGCCACACAGTCACACGGCATTAGTATCAGTACAGTCTTCATTCAGGTGTCGGGGCTCGTCGATTGTGTGTGTGCGGTGACACGGCCCCCACTTGTATCGTGTTATACAACGCAACGGGATTATTATGGAACACGGCGTTATGCAACGACCAAGGCTGACAATGTTATTGAGTTGATGAAAAACGGATGTGCAACTGTAGCAATTTCACTAAGACTGAGCTGGGTGATTGTTTTCGATATCGTAGGTCCTGCAGAGTCCTGAACAAGTATTTTTGCAAGTTTTTTGTGGTAAATTGGACATCATCGATTCTATCACAGATTCCTCTAGACTAGTATAGGATAAATGAGAAGTTTTTCGCGGAATAGACATAAATTTTATTTTAGGCCTACTTGTCGATCAAAGCATCTTTCCTCCTCCCTTTCTCCCGTTTTTTCCATTGCTCTTCAACATTTTATTCTTGGAAGGACTTCCTAATGTCCCTTGACTAATTTAACAGCCAATTTAAACATAAATACAACCCTAACCCTAACCTAAACTTGCTTGCTAACGCACCACGCGCACTGCGGTGCGGCCGATTTCACGATTTTGCCGAAAGCAGTCCCTCGTCTATGACGAAATGAATGGCTGTGAATGGAGTTGTGGACGATTGTGCGATAATGCTGACTCTATCTAGTAGACAACTCAACTGAACTAGTGTTGTGTAGGCCTATTGTTAGTGAGTAATCTCTAACAATTAGCAGTAGCAGGTTAGTAGGATCTTGGCTTGCTGCTTACTGATACTGGGCCGGCCCTAGCATTGCAATGAATGAAAATTCTCCTCTAACGGTTACTGTAAAAGTGGAAATTTTCGCGGTGTTCAAATTTTCGCGCATTTCGCGCAACCAGAAACAAGCGCGAAAATAAAAGCACGCAAATATTTTTGCTTGCCATATGTGCCTGTGCGTGATGTCTTGATTCCGCGGAATTAAAAACACGCGAAACTCTTCCGACCAGGCCAAGCGCGAAAAATTAGTCACGCGAAAATATCCACTTTTTTTAGTTTTACAGTACATTGAGACCCTATTTGAACCATTGCAAACGTACGTTTACTTATACAGCTACAACGTACCGTAGCGTAGAGCAATTATAGTAATGACATTTGCTGGGTCAGTTTTTCGCTTCTTTAGACAGACACCATTGATACATGCGCTATTGCGACGGTTTCAGCCGTTCTGGCTAAACGCAACTTCGACCCAGTTCCCCCCGCATAAAAATGGTTATTATTTTTTCCAGCTTGGTTTTCAAACCAATCTGGAAAAACATATAGGATTAATCAGTAAACATTTTGTCTCACCTCTTCCACTGTTTCTTCCTGTTTTCTGGTCGTTTCCTCCACTTCTTTGCAGCGCTCCCCAATTCATCGCCGCCTTCGTTTGAAAAATGACCGCACGAACGTCTACGGCAAGCCAAATGCTCCATACTATCACTATATCGGTACACTTACGTTTATTGACTAAAGTACCAGGTACTGCTACTAGTAAGTTGTTCGAGCGCTAAATTTAACTTTGTAATATTGTGAATGAGCAAAAAAAAATGCTCATTCATAATATCATTTCTTTGCTCTTTCACAATATTACAAGGTCAAATTGTAATATTGTAAATGAGCAAAAAAATGCTCATTCACAATAGCATTTTTTTGCTCATTCACAATATTACAAAGTTAAATTTAGTGCTCGAACAACTTACTAGTACTTTAGTCAATAAATGTAAGTGTATCGATATAGTGATTGTATGGAGCATTTGGCTTGCCGTAGACGTTCGTGCGGTCATTTTTCAAACGAATCGATGAATTTGGGAGCGCTGCAAAGAAGTGGAGGAAACGACCAGAAAACAGGAAGAAACAGTGGAAGAGGTAAGTCAAAATGTTTACTGATTAATCCTATGGGCTATATATGTTTTTTCCAGATTGGTTTGAAAACCAAGTTGGAAAAAATAATAATAACCATTTTAATGCGGGGGGGGGGGGGGGGGGAACTGGGTCGAAGTTGGGTTAAGCCAAAATGGCTGAAACCGTCGCAATAGCATATCGTCGCTGGGGTAACAAGACCTCGTATCTACAAAATGTCAAATGTTCAGGAGAGCCAAAAAACATGGCGACCAAAGCACTATAGCAAATGGGATAGCCTTTCCTTTGACATGCTGTGGTGACTTCATTTTTGGAGTAAGACAGTTGGGATTTGGACAGGACATCATTTAACCCATTATTTGACTATAACATGTAAGCCAAAAAAGTCATTTTCACCAAAATTGCAGATACAAGGTCTTGTCACCCCAGCAACGATATGTATCAATGGTGTCTGTCTAAAGAAGCGAAAAACTGACCCAGCAAATGTCATTACTATAAATGAGAAGTTTTTCGTGGAATTAGGCATACTTGTCGGTCAAAAAGATGCTATGCTGTGGAAATCGGCGCCACCGCTGTATCAATGTCGCATAAACGCTGTTTGGCGGGGCCACATTCACGAGTATTAACTGTGGAAGAAAGCCCCACCGCCGTGCTTATCTACCGATGAACGCCACACGGTGGGGCTGAATTCACGAGTATAAACAGGCGAGCCGCCGTGATATTAGTACAGACACGCAGTGGTGGGGCCTATTTCACGAGTATGCCCTGCTTTCAACCTCCATAGACTGCACATAGTGGAGACGCACACGCAGAACAAGAGGGAACCGATATCACAATTTGGCCCTAACCCCTAGAGTCTATGTCCTAAGCTAATGTTACTAGATCCTAGTGAATATCATTATTGTGGATAGAGAGTCTATTAACTTTCTAGACAGTAGTAGTCGGCAGATCTGATGAATAATCGTAAATTTAGAGGATCTAATATAACTTTTGTTACCAGTCAGTATCATTGTTTTCTTTACACGATTGTACGAATATGTAGCTAGATCTAACTAGAGAAGCACTCTGAGAGGGCAGAACTCCCGCTACGCAGCTCATTCCACCACTGCACTGATCTTGTTCTTCCATAGAGATCAGTGATTTCCACCCATACGTACAATGTATGCATGATGAAAATCGCCTGATTTCCCAATAGAGGCCTTTTGTCACATCGTCAACTTCCAGCTGTGTGTGTGGTGCACCTCGCCCTAGCAAAAACTAGGGCACACACTTCAGTACGCGTATATGCAAGCCTATAAAAACTTAAGTGCGTGCTCTAGTTTCTGCTAGAGCGAGGCGCGCCGTGCAGCTGAGGGTTTATGATGTGATAAATGCTTCTACACTATGTATATTGGGAAATCAGGCGATTTTTCAGCATGCATATGTATGGATGGAAATCACTGATCTCTATTGAAGAGCAAGATCATTGGTGGGAAGTACTGTAGCTGCTTTTGGTGGAGGTCTGCGCTCTCAGAGTGCTTTTCTAGTTCAAAATTGAATGAATCTGTTACCGTGATCTGATTCTGGTGAAATGTTTGTTCTGAATTCTTGTTTTGTCTTTCTGTATCTTTATTACAAACAGGTAAAATGAAGACAAGAAAAGCAACTCGGTGAAAACATCTAGGTAGCATTCACCTTTACAGCACAACTTGTAGCAGGACAATAACTGACCGGAAATAATTATTACTGTGTACCTACGGCAGAAGCACCATGAGTGAAAACCACCCAATAAGTGAGAGTGAGTCAGACTCTGAGGAGTTTCTACCTCCTGGCCTCCAGAGCGATGCCTCCTACGACTCGGAGGGCTCGAACCCAGAGCCCGACAACAAGGCATCCTCCGTTGACGATGATCCTGCCAGTCGGCCGAGTTCTACCACGCCCTCCGTGATGGAGGACGAGTACACCTTCAAGGATCCGCCAGAAGATGCTTTGCTGACGCAGTCTTTCGTGAGCATGCCAGAGGGTCTGGAGCCGCCGGGAGCAGGTCCCGAGAGCAACTCTTCAAGCTCGAAAAAGAGGGCCACCAAGAGGCGGCGCCAGAAGAGTGGGACCGAGGGAGGTCCGAGGAGGAGGAAGAGGAAGGCAAAACAAGCGGCAGAGGAGGATGAGGAAGAGGAGGAAGAGGAGAAAGAAGGGGAGGAGAATGGGGAGGGAACCAGAAAGAAGAAGGGAAAGTCGAAGGGAAAGAACAAGCCAGCAAATAGGAGAAGGAATATAAAGTGAGTAATGCAAACTTTTAATTTTATTGTACTAAAAGTTGGTGTGTATTTGTTGATTCTTTTTTTTTTTCTTATGTGTCAACCTTTCCGGCCATTGCACTGCGTCATTCTGGATACAGTGTGTACACGTACCTGTAATAATTTGAAATCATGTATCCTATATATACTGTGATATCTTCACTCATAGAAGACCTGGGGCCCGTTTCATAAAACTTGTCATCAGTGACAACTGCCACATTTCTATGACAAATTTGCTCTCAGCCAATCAGATGCAAGGATTTCAGTAGCTTCTCAAATCTATGACAACTTGTCACTGATGACAGGTTATATGAAACGGGCCCCAGCACGTTGTTCAATGTACATTTTCACAGCTTTTTATGAAAGAGACAATAATGTGTGTCAAGTGTGACCCCAATTTTTGTCAAAGTTCCCAAAATATCACTTGTAAATTACAAATTCAAACACACAGCTGACCTGGCTAGTTCACATCATGCAAAGTTTGTTAGTCCATACACATAGCATTATTAACATCCCAGCTGATTTATTTACTAATAGTCGTTTGATCAGTGACTACAAGGATAGCTATTGCTTCTCTGTTCATTGACGAACAACGTCTTGAAACCTGATCAATAATGCATAGGATCTGTTCCTGTGGAGCCAATAACTACTCGAAATGAACAAAAGTTGATATGAACAATGTACATTGTACATTGTAGCACACATCAAGAAATATCAGTCACTGTACACACAACAGTATGTTCAAAATAAACCAAGACACGCTGATATTATTCTAAAGCAACTTCTAAAGACAAAATCTTAAGTTTTTCACGCACAAATTCCTTTTGGCCTTGCTTTAGTATAATTCTGTTTGCCTATGGTTCTACAATGTACCTCTCTCAGTATTAGACATTTCTTCATTCAGTGTTTAAGTCTGCATCGATCGACACAGCAATGTACAGTGTACACAAGTTTTACTTTTTGGTTCTGATTTAGTGTAGTACTTTCAAGCTTTATATATCCTTCAGCATCTTCCACTTGCCATTAAGTAAAAATAATGCATGATTTGACCAAATGACTGGATATCGAGTTGTAATCTGAGCTCTCAATTGACATTTTGTGCTGTAGCCCATTCTTGAATGAAATTGTGCAAAGTGTTTGCTTCTTTTATGTCAAACTTTCCTCATCCCAAACATCCAAAATCACATTGAGTTGTGATGTGAAGGTCCCTGTAGGTTTTTCTCCTCTCAGAAAGAAAGAAAAACAATGTAAAAACAGTATCAACAGCATATTAACCCCTTCCTCCAAAAAGGTCAATAACACTGAATATCCGCAGCTAAAGTACTACAAGACAAAAAGTGCCTCTCACTCAAGGGCCACTGATGTATTGTGAACAGGTGTTGATAGAAACCCTTCTTTTTTTCTTCCATTATCTGGAAATTTGCCACATTTGCTGTGATATTTATGCTCTCATACAGTGAGGCCTAGTATAATTCTGCATGTACTCATGTCACATGATAAGATGCCAAGTTTATGCTCTTCATGAAGCATACATTACCAGAGCACATACAAAGTTGTGTAAGAAATGAGAAAAAGCTGTGTGATGCATGTCAGAGAGTTGTTACATCAAGGTAACAAAACTCTGGCATAAACTTCAGTGATTTTAATACACATACTGTTTGTTTGTACAGCTGGGTGTGCTACTTATTAATGCCTAAATTTTAACAGGATGTAGTACAAAGTATGAATACACTGTCATGCATTATAAAATGTATTTTTAGATTAAAAGGGCAAGTACCACAAGTACATGTAGGTTCACCACAACACAATGAATACACACAAACTACAAATTATGGTTTATACCATGTAAAGTACAGTGTATTAAAGATACTGAGAGAACATGATGTAAACTATATTTTATGTGAAACAAATACCTGAATGCATATGCCTCAATTGATAAGATACAACTTTGCCTTAAATCTGAGGTTAACTCAAGTGATATGTAGTTTCTCAGAATATTAGCTTTGGAATACCAGTTTCTGTTGTAGATACAGTGTACAGAGGGCAGAATGGTGATAATTAATGCATGCAGTTTTGTTTTTCATTTAGACCATGTAATGTTTCACCATTTGACGGGTTGCAAATTACAATGTTTTCTTGTTTTTAATGGCACAAGGTCACTGTGTGTGACCTAGACATCAATCGTTAAACATACACCTTGTGCATGTAGGCCTAGACTGTTAGTAGATGCCATATCAAAGTGATAGGAGCACGTTGGAGTCGCACCAGTCCAAGGCAAAATTTTGTCTATTTGTTGCAGGTATACAGATGTCAATGTAGAAGTGTTCGAGTATGCTGTCTTGGGCTGTAGATTCATTATGTGATTTTTCTGATATGATGACCATATCCCTTGTGGAGATACCAACACATTCAAAGGACAATCCCACACCAGTTGTAGTTAGTCTGAAATTCAAAAGGAGTCAAATTGTCTAAGTAAAACAGTGAAAATCTGATCAAAATCAGCTAAAAATTTGGAAGTTCACTTATGAAATTGTGAATCTTAGCTGATTTTCATCAAACAAATCTTAAACAGTCAATATGATATACAGTTAAGTGTAAATTGCTGATGACAGCAACTCAAGTGCTAAATAGTTTACACAAATAATGTTGAAATTTCAAGTGTTTTTTCTTTTTTAAATGCAATCATCTGCTATGTAGTTTCAAATCCATCTGATATCTGACTGATCATTATTTTGAAATCATTCACCAATGGATAGCATTTTGTTTTCTACTTTTATAGCAGACAAATTGGATTTTCATAATGTTTTTATTTGTACTGTAGGTGATCAATGGAAAATTGTGAGGCAATGATATGATCAGCTCACTCATGGTAACAAAAGTTCAACTGTTTGAGAGTTATTTTGCAATAGTTACCAAATTTTTACAATTTCTTTACTTCCTTATTTTTCATCCAATTTTGATTAAGTTTTATTGTTTTTCTGTAAATTGTTTGTCCTTTTGTTTTTGAATATCAAATTATTTTTGGTCCAGAATAGTCATTAAAACTGAAAATACTCCTTGATGGTGTGTAAGTAATACTGAGGCAAGCTGCCTCTGTGTACAATACATTGATGGCGTTTTGACGTGCAGTGAAAGACATTATTTGTTTGTGCTGCCAACACTTATGTAAGACTGCATGATGGCTCTTACACAACCGCCTAAACTTGCATAACTTCAGTAGTGCATATCACCTGTCCTGAATCGCAGAGGGCAAGTAACTCTTGGCACAAGCAGGGAACCCTCAACTATCTCTAGAATACTTCCACTCCAGCTCAGTTTTATGGTTTCTTCTTCAATAATGATATACTTGAACATCACGACTGCAGTCTTGCAACCTCACAAAGGGCTTGCCCGTTAGGCAGTAATTTGATTGATGAACATGAAATTTCCAGTACATTTGATGTTTAAGAAAAAGAAAAATGAGGGGAAAAAATATCAGGGTACTTACACTGTAGTACATGTAGATGGCCACTGATTAATGCTGTCCATGTGCTCATGCACTTAGCTTAACTTGCCTAGGTTTCTCATCAGCTTGCAGTAATCCATTTAAACTTGATCTAGTTGTATATATGTAAAGTCAGCAAGCCCACTCAAGCATTACAAAGTGCCTCCTAAGGCTAAACAGGAAGACCATTGGAACACAATGGGGATTTAGGGGATTAAGTAATCTTTTGGTCATTGAAACTTACAATCTAGTTTCCAGACATCTGAGCCAGACAACAAACAACAGAGCATGTAAATCAGCACACAATACAGTATAAGGGTTAAGAGTCAGGTTCAGTCAGTTGTGAGGATTAAAACATAGTTGCTTCTTAATCAGTGTAACTCTTTCATTTCAAGCACAAGTATTGAGGCCTGCATCTTTTATCAATAATTACGTATCCTTGAAATGAAAGCATCACTCTTTTTTGTGTGTTTGTTTTTCTTTGCAATCACTGAAAAAAAAATTATAGTATGTCTTTCATGATTTTTGAAATGGTTAATACCAAAGATTGGGGGGGGGGGGGGGGTGGCTGCAAAATAAGGGCATGTTTAGGTGCATGTATTTGTCAATTCTATTTATTCTGGTTGTAAACATTCTTATTTGTCTTCATCATTATGGGACAGATAGTACATGTAGGCCTAAGTGTAAACATGATTATATTGATTGTATGTCTGGTATGTGTTTGCATAAGATTTTCATTGACTTTGCTGATATGTCTTTGAGTTTTTATCCGTTGTTCAATAACAACTGTACAAAAAACAATAGGAGGACAAAATTTACTTGCTCAACATTAGAATGATATAAAAAAGGTAAAAAAAAAAAACCCACAGAAACCAGAAAATGAAGATACCCTGTAAATTGGTGTTCATCAAATCAAGACATTAACTTTACAGATGTAGCTCATGGCCCTCATTGTTCACAGTCTATACACTAGTTTTATATGACATTGAGTCTTGTGATGTATCTTAGCTGTATGTAGAAAGACAGGGCAATTTACCTGAACAAAGGCGCTTTCATCCCAGACAGTGTGGTCCTGGTAATTGTTGCTGGCGTGGTCCCATGGAGCCATTATGACTTGGCTATCAGTTACATTCCAAGAAACTGTGCAAATCACCATCTCATTATCTTTTATCTGTTCACTGTATACTTATCATCTATCATACAAGCACTACATTTATATATCTTGGGGTCAAAGTCAAGAATTTGGAGTTCTATGGGACTTGAAATGATGTATGATTTTTATCCGCAGTACAGTACTGTGGTACACTATCAAGTGTGCAATGTGTATCTTTTGTCCGGTTGTCTGTGAAGAAGAAAATGTGTCCCTCAACTGCTGCATGTGTATGCTACAAATGTATTCAAAGTCAATTTATATGAAAAAATAACTACTTAGCACCAGCACAAAATTGATTTTTAGATGTTTTGATGATAAATTAGATGTACAACTCCCCTTCCATCAGTGATGAAATTTGTTATTCTGATGCGAGAACCGGAATTACAAAGGTGTGGGAAATTTGAATGGGATGACATTAAGGAGTGTGTTCATCATGTGCAATAATCATACACTAGAATTTATTAAGAATGTGTGTAAAGGCAAACATGATCAAAACCACATACTTGTAGATTGGATATGACTAATCCACTAACTTGTTTTCCTCCCACTTTTGCCCCTATGCATTCTTAACGTGACAGGTCATTCTTACGGGAGGACCAGCTGGATACTGAAACGCTGAATGCCCAGAGGGAGGAGGAGGAGAGGAAGAAACGGCTGGAGGAGGAAAGGAAACGGAGGATGGACGAGCAGAAGAGCCAGAAGACCAAAGCTACATCAGGTCCTGCTGGTGAGTAACTAATGCACCTTTGAAGAAACATTTTCCATATAATATGTGGAGTCTAGGGCAATTACCCTCTGGGCATTTACCCCAGACCCTAACCCCAATCCTAATCCTGAACCTTATCCTTGCCCTTACCCAAACTCTAACCCTAATCTGTACTCTAACGTTACCAAGTATTTAGCGGGGGGGGGGGGGGGGGGGGGGGGGATGATGATGTAATTGCTCTTATGGGGTAATTGCTACATGTGGTGTGGAAGTTCCCTCACCTATACATGGCTGACTTTTAGACCTACATCCATCCTGAAAAAGACCATTTCATTTAAGTCTGTGGCTGTTTGGATAGTCCATCCCACATTCAGACAAGATGGTATTCTTTAAATTCATAGTTATGGCATTTTGTTGTGCAGAAACGCTAGAAGAGGCTCTGGCTGCGGTCTCAGCCACCATTCACACCCTAGCCCAGTCGTCTGTGGAGGCAAAACCTGGGGCTCCCTCTACTGACATCCCAACCTCTTCCGCCCCCTCTTCATCAACCGCCGTCCCCGCCGCCGCCGCCCCCGCCGCCATCGTCGCCACCGTCCCCACCAACTCAGAATGTATCCTGGTCGATAGCGGCAGTGAGAGCGAGCGAGATGCCAACAAAACATCCAAACCAGGTGAGCAGAAGTATTGATTGCTTTACAGCGTTTTTCATGAAAAAGACTGTACTGCCTTTAGCAATAACTGCATATCTGATCAGTGTGGAATGGAAGATGTCCTAGAAAGGGAGATAATGGATTTTTGTTGACTGGCTAAGTACTGTCAAGGTGCAACCAGACAGTATCATTGACTAGCATGTACTAGTATGTGATTTGTCATCCAACAACTCTATTGCACTCATTTTCTGTTAGCGCTATAAGGTCATAGCAGTCAGTTTCTGACCAGCCAATATAATTATCTTTACTGAAAAAACTGAATGATTTATTCCTCAGTTCTACTCTTCATTCTTCAGTGATGTAAACATTTAGCTACTGATATGCATGACATATCCATCTGGGTATGATACAAATGTACTTTACAAGTGTGGTAGCATCGTTCAAATGTAATGAGCCTTCGCACACACATGCTGATGAGCTATACAAAATTTCTCTTGTAATCACACTGTTAATAGTAACAGCAGCTGACAAGAGACCATCAAAAAATGTTTATTACTTGCGAGCAAGTGTCTGAGTTTATGAAAGAGTGGGATATGTTAAGTAGAGCATTGTGTCCTGCTGATTTTATATTCTGCAGTTAGAAAAATTAGAAAATAGTTTCCACAAGGGAGGAATTTAGTCATTTGTTATATTGGTTGTTATTATGACAATTAAACTTATAGTGAAAGACGATGGAGGATTGTGAAATGTGCACCGCTCTAGTGCATTATCTATTTGATAGTACCAGGCCTCGAATTAACCGACGGCCACCGACGGCCATGGCCGTCGGTGCCCCTCTCGTTGGCCGCAATGCCTTTTTTTCCTTGATCAAAGTTATGGCAAAAAAAAATGTGCCCTTTTTCTTGTGGCCGTGGTGCCCTTTTAGAATGAAAGTTATTATTTATGACGTATAATATGCCCTTTCTCAAAGTCTACACTTTAATAAACTTGAACAACTTTCCTGATCTCAAATATCATACCTTCAGTTCACTCGCGTCCCAATATATCTGATTCAAACTCAAAGTATCTTTCCGAGATATGAGACGACATGTACGTACGTGTACGCCCGACTGGCTTTTACCGTCCCGACTGCCTCCGCAGCGCAGCGGCCATAGAGTTACTAGCTAGGCGGGCCGGAGCAAGTGGTCGCAAGCCATGCTAAAAAATGCCAGGCCTGTCGGACGGCTGCGAGCATTGCCATCTCTCTCGTTCTGCATTCATACCCGCATGCTCAAAGCAAAATGGCGCCGGAAGTGCTCCAAAGCGAGCGCGGCGTATGCCATGAGAACGTACTGTATTACAGAACCTACATCGTATTGCGTATGGCCTACTGCCTAACGTCGTCTGCTGCGGAGAGATCTTATGCGTGCGTGCGCTGCTGGAGTGTAGCAGCACGGTCAATAGCAAACAGCTCTATGGGGCATTCACATCTCGTATAAACACCCAACATGCCCTTTCCAATGTGGCCTTGGTGCCCCTCTGACTGACCTAAGTGCCCTTTAATGGCTGGCCTCTTGGAAAAAGTGCCCTTTTCTAAATGGCCTTGCCCCTCCAAAATCTTATTTCAAGAACTGTAGTACCATTGTGCACTTCAGTCAATCTCAAAATGTTTTCTTATTGCATGTGGATAGCTCTTACTGGTGACAAATCTTTTGAATATTTCCACAGTAGCTACAAATTAGTTTATGGAATTTGATACTTTACACAATGGCTGGAGAAATAGATTTTATAGAGGAACTTATGTACAATGTATGCAGAGAATCAACCTGCAAAATTGACTTCAGGAAGTAAATGTGAAAAAATAGTTTACAAATAGTCAAATGTGCAAATATGCTACTATCCATTTGGAGAGGGGTTGGGTGGCAAAATCTGTTTCAATGCCTAATATGCCTATCTATGTTCACAAACAGAGAAAAGTGAGTGTACTACAGTAGTTCACATTATGTTGCCATGCATGCAGCAACTATGGATGAAACACTTGATAAACAACCATGTTATGACCAGCACTGTAACTTTTTACCCCAGAGTACACATAAATAATACCAATGATACCACACAAAGGCATGTAGAATGAACATGACAGCAATGTAAATTCCTCAACGCAAAATGGGAATATACACTCTGCTTTTTGATTTGAAATATATCAGTGTGATTACACGATGTCTGGTGCCCACTGTTCATACGTTTAATTGGAGGAACTGCCAACACATACATACTCCTATAATGTATACAGCTTGCTTATAGTACTGTGACTATGCAATGATAAGGCTATGACGTGATTTTGGTGGGAATCCCCCTGGGCTTATCATTGTGCACCTGTGAAAAGAGCTCACATCAGTCATCACGAAAAAAAAAATCACCAACGTTTGTAGTGTTTATGCATTCAGTTCCTGATGCTGTGAATTCTTCAAAACTAGGAAATGGGTGTTCAAGAGAAAAGGAATGTCAAGCCCCATTGTTGAAACTGTGACATTGACAATTAACCTTGTTCTTTTGATGCAATGAACCACTGGGGTGTCTTATTGTTGCTATCTTGAAAAGCTTTATTGTCTTTTGATGTATAGCAGGAATGATTGTTATGTCAGGATTTTTTTTTTCTCCATTCATTTGATTGTTTGGTAGTAGCGCAAACTGTGGATAGGACAATTTTATGTGAGTGTATGTAACCCCCCCCCCCCCAAAAAAAAAAAAAACAAAACAAAACAACAACCAACAACAACAAACAAACAAAACAAAACAAACAAATGAAAAACAGTAGTGTGTGACTTTTGAAAGTGAGTGTCAGTGGGAAAGACAGATCAATTTGAAACAAAGGAAAATCTTGATTTGAAGTGAAGCAATTTGAATTTTGTGATGGCAATTTTTTGTAGCAGATAAATGAATAAACGTAGTTTTAAAGGGTGTGTACAGTTCTGTTTGAGATGAGGATTTAGCTTTTAACGTTTTGGGAGATATTCAGAAACCACTCTATGAGATGTCAAAGAGCATGCAATTCTAAGGGATATCAAAAGTTTATTTGATGAAAATCAGTCTTGAAATGGCTGAGATATCCAAAAACAAGGTGAAACAAAGAGATCCCAATAAAAGGCTTGGCCTCTCGCCTTTAATTATTATCACTTTTTTTTTAAATATTAAGTCGCTTGAAGTAAGAAGACATGTTTTTCAGATTGATAAATGCATGTAATTCAGAGAAACATGAAACATGATTTTAAGAAAGAAATCATTCAATGTATTTGCCTTCATAGTTTTGTTTTTATTTTGTGAACTTTTCAAGTCAACCAGTATCTTTTAATTGATCACCTACATGTAGCAAGAATGTTTCCTCTCAAAACATAAATGTCTTGTTTTTGTGTCCAAGGTAGAAAGAGAAAAGGATAATAATTTTGTCTTATTCTGTCATATTGGTTTGCAGTTGCAAGTTAAAACACATGCAAAATTGTCTTTCAAGTTTCAATTCTCAAAGTATCTATCTCGTGAAAAATTATGAGATTTTTAGAGCATGTCATTATGGATAATGTGTGTCAGTGTGATTGGAAGACCTATTCGTACTTTTAGTGAACAACCGCAACAGACTACAGTTTCATTTTTCTCCCCCTTCCACTCTGTGCGTGAATAGATAGTAGTCATGTGATTCTATGTGTTTCGGGTCTTATCACATGGATTATTTTGTAAACTGCATTCTTTTGTATTAAACCAGTGAGACACGTGATTGCAGTCGTTCAAAACTTCGCTTTTGTTTGGCTGTTCTCTCGTCAAACATGGACATAAGTGCTCTTGCTGTTAGAACTGGGAGCCAATTCTTTTTTATCACGAGTGAAGTGTACACATGTACGTATGATTACACCTATTCATGCTCGAAGATCAGGAGACATAGTGTCAGATGAAGAGGGATAGAGAAGGGGTTTCCCCTCCACAGACCCACGAAATGTACATTGTGTGGTTTGGAAAACTACCAGTTGTGAGTGGACTAGTCTTGGAAGTGAGAAGACTTTGACAAGGTTATATTTTTTCTCTTTTTTTTTTCTTTTTGCATGTTTGAGGGGATACTGTACTGTACAGCAAGATATTTTTCACAGAATGAAATATTTGAGAATCACAGCCAACGGCCTTTTTTTTTTTTTTTTTTGCGACATGAAATTCTTGCAAATTGCCGCTGGCATTGAATGCGTGCAGTGTAGACATGAACTTTTGTGTGCATTTTAATTGCGCGAAATTCACAAAATTAAAATGCACGTGAAAATTTCGTATTTTACAGTATCTCTGGACATATAATGTAGTTATAATGCCTGCATTTTTCTTCTTCCTCTTCTTTTTAATTTTGACTTCTTTTTTTATGTGTTTTCTTTATCTTTCCTCTTCTTCCACCATTCTCTTTCTTCACTGTCTTCTTTTAATTTCCCCATCCCCTCCAACTCCTTCTCCTTCTTCCTATCTCCTCCTCCTCCTTCTCCTCCTCCTCCTCTTCCTCCTTCTTCCCCTTTCTCATCCCCCTCCTCTTCCTCTTCTTCAAGCAGCAACAGCTCCAATGTACAAACTGACATGAGGTGCCCCAATGTCATTCAAGGTGCAGAATTAGTCTGTACTCGGCATTCATGCATAAATGTGTAAATGGAAGATGGCAAGATTTAAGTCTGGACTCCCCAAAGCATTGAAATTATGAGGTGTACAGAATACATGGAATTTCCTTGTGAACCAGAAGTGTTACAAAAGGAAGTGGCTATTTGCACATCTACTCCATGTACCATGTACTGTATGTATGGACATGGAGTAACATGTACCACATTATGTATTATTAGTATGCTCGTTGCCTTGTTAAATACATGTCCAGGGATATGACTTGGCACAATCTGTGGTATTTATTCTGATCTGGTCACAAAATCAAGATGATAAAAAAGCATTATGCTTTATGGAGATGAGCAAACAATGTGTGATCATTTTTACCCAGAAAAGAAAAAAAGAAAGATAAGAAAGTTCCTTGACTTTTGCTCAGGATATATTTAGGCACAGTACAATGTACAATACAGCTATTTTCACACGTAAAATTGCACATAATAGTGAAAGCAAACTAAACAACAAAAGTGGAAAGAAAGGGAACACATCATATTTCTCAAGATTAATTTTATTTTTATATAACCCTTTGAATGCATGCTTGCAATTAGATTTGAACTAAACACTGACATTTACATGTACAATGGAACTCACCTTGAAATTACGTTAAATATGTCTTCCATCTGGTATGCAGCAGAAGTACAGTTGTAAAACATCCAATATGCGCAATACAACCCTACACCAAAATATTAGATATAAATATATGAGCATGTGCTTTTATGTATAAACTGAGAGACTATGCTTGACTACTATACTGTAAACCATAATATCTGCTTAGTTTATAATGGAAATTAGTAGCTGCAGCTACCTTCATAGTAAATTGCTGACTAAAACTAATAATTATAATCCAAGGTGCAAGTTGTGCTGAAGCTGTATGGTGCACTGTAAAGGAAATATCAAGTCGCCATGTGTAAATAGCAGCTTTTGATTGACCTGTCTGTAGATAGAGACCGGAGCAGTGTGAAGAAAACTTTGCTTCAAGACAAAATGTAACACTTTAAGCATAAAATGAATGTCTTATGGTATGTTCTTCTTTCAGAGAATGAGGTCATTACCATCAGTTCGGACGAGGAAGTGACCCTGGTCAGCGACAACAGCGATGAGGAGGCCGACATGGACGAAGGGAGCAGCGGCATGCACACCAACGACGAGGCCAACGTCCCCGACGCCCAGGGCCGCATCCTGGTCAACGTCAACCATCCGCCAGATGAACCGGACATCTTCCTGCCTGATCACATCTCCCAAGTGGTCAAGCCGCATCAGGTGAGGGCAACGTAGATCAGGTAGGGTGAGGGATCGTTAGGAAATTTGATACATCCTCCCGTAATTCTGTGGATATTCTTCCTACATCAGTTTGCCTATTTTTGGACAAAATTAACCCGTTGAAGACTAGTCCAGAGTATACTCGGCCAAGTGTCTCGTGAGAAATGCATGTTGTAGCAAAATTAGCCCATCCTCTACAGGTTAACAAGAGATTGAGAGTACATGATTGAGTGAACGTGCCTCTGTCTTCTTATAGTTACTATGCCTAGGGTGGCCCTGAAAATAAATCCAGTGGAAATAGAAGTCGCATAATGCTGAAACATACTGGCAATGATAATAGACATTTATTTTGTACAATCAGTATGTCTCTGTAATAATGCAAAGAGAAAATGTGAGTAGTCTAAAAGACTGACAATACATGGTAAATCATTGATAACCTCTGCCAATGATGCAGAAAGGGTTGCCATTCTAGTTTTGATTTGTGAATGGACGGGGCTTCTTAGTAATGGGATATTCATTAACAAAGTTTTGGATCAGTTAGATGTTTACAGTGAGGCACTTTAGTGCATAGATTGGGGAATGCATGAAGTGCGTTTGATGAGTGTCTGATTTGGGGAGCTACAAAGATTGGGTGAAGACTGGGTTTGTGATTTCAACACAAGGAGTTTTTTATCAAATTGTGATGCTAAATGGTGAATAGAGCTCATTAAAGGTAAGACAGCATGGAACCTGTCTTAGAAAATGATGGATTATGAAGATGATTCACATGACATTCATTCAAGTGGAATCATGTCATAATGTCATAATGTCAAAATATGTTGTAATGTTTCTACTAGAAAATGTGACAATGAGTAGCCTCTTTCAAGACTTCTAAGTATATTTTATGGAGGTAGGACACTAACTTATTACCAAAAGAAAAAAAAAAGGAAAAGGAGGAGGGATAGCGTGAGGATGGATAGGAAGAAAATGGACTCCTGTGAGGTTGTTAAGTCTTAATTTTGCATGATGAGTAGAGAGCTCACAGTAGGAAGCAGACAACTCAGTCCTTGTGCTGCTACGTACATGTAGATACTGGGTTGCCAACTGGGACATAAAATTGCAAATATCCTCTCTCACAATTCACTGCCTCCTAAATAATTGGGCCTCAGCGTGGTCTGCGTAGGGAGCTGATTTCCTTTAATAGTGTCAGAGACCTGATGTACCAGGACAGATGCATTCAGGCTGTTTAGTGTTCTGAAGAAAGACCATGATCTGTCTTTGATCTCAGACAATTCTAGCAGATTTTGTTGAAAGGAGGAGATGTACATGTATATTTACAAACCACCAGTTCTGTGCTATACACTGCTCTATTAAACAGCACTGGCTCATGACTGTAGGAGATTTGTGTGTTTGGTGTTTAACTGTATAGAAGCACTGTGGAGTATAAGACTACTGTGTGCTTTTATAGCGAGTATTTCTTCTGTCAAGTTCCTAGAGTCAGAGTGCTGTCGAAGGTTGATCTACGACTTTGTATCTAAAGGTTGTCTATGTACTCTGTTTGAAAAAGAAATATATATTTAGTGTGAGGAATTTCTAGAAATAATATTGAGAGAGCATTCTTTTTTATTCTGAGCCTTTTTCAGTCTTGGCCATAGATACAATTTTTTTTTTACTGAATATTGAATAACTCCTTAGGAGCATAGTGATAACTATTCAACCACCTGAATTGTCATAAATATTGTACTTTGATGAAAACATCCATAGTCCCATGGATATGATAAAGATTTTTTTCTGAATATGAATAACTCCTTGGGAGCATAGTGATAACTATTCACCCACCTGAATTGTCATAAATATACTTTGATGAAAACATGCGTAGTCCTATATATGAATATGTGTGATATTATCTGAGTTCTCTCATACTAAAATGGGTGTGAATGAACAGTTCTAACGACATGTACATACCATTAGTCATATGGCAATTCTGCTGTGGAATTTCATGTTTCCTTTTCGAAGAGAAGCATTTTGACTGGAAGGATGTACAGATACCTTTTTTCCCCTTTTGTGTACAATTTTTATGTCCATGTCAACATTATTTTACCAAATATAATGGAGAGCGTCCATGAGAAACTAGAACACCTCTGTTTGCTCAACATTGAAAGTGGGTCACTATGCAGTGGAAACAAGACACAGTGCATATTAACATATATTCTGAGGAACTGACAGGAAATTTTGTCTGCAGAACCTCTGAAGTCAGTGAAAGCAAGCGTGTTGTGTTGACGAGAATATCCTGTATGTTACGGTAAATACGAGTACATTGTAGCTCACACACGATTATGTTACATACAGGTGTGTAGGTGAATTTGTGACAGATTTACAACAATGTACCTACACACTCATGTAATCATCATGCAGCAGCAGGGTATTGATACGATGGTGTAGAGTGAAGAGTTGTGAATGTCCATTTAAAGCATATACACTGTAATGTCATCACTTTGCATCAGTAACTACTTGGAATTATGATGAAAAGCTAATATGTGCACCATCTTTGTAATAGCCACACCTTACATTTCCAAGATGTATACTCTGCAATTGCTATGTAACTGAATATATTTGCAGTGATTGTGATGAAATACCGAGAGGAGATACATGTGAAAATGAATATTGTTGAAGAGAGACTGCATTCAACTTTCCTGTGTCTTTCTACATTGTATTTTCTTGTTACACGTGCACAGGTTGGCGGCATCCGTTTCTTGTACGACAACTTGGTGGAGTCTCTGGGCCGCTTCCGGTCCAGCTCTGGCTTCGGCTGTATTCTTGCTCACAGCATGGGACTAGGCAAAACTCTCCAGGTATTCATATACAAGTGTATAGTACTCTCTCTCTCACATATCTGTATGTGTCTGTCTGTGTGTGTGTGTGTTTGTGTCTTCCCTTTTCTTAAGCTGCCGCAGGGTGTATGTGTGTCTCCTTAGCTCTACCAATGTTTTTCCTCTTTATTTTCTTGTGCCTAGAACCAACACAATGAGTGTGATGTGAAACAGACCGAAGAAGTGAAATGAAATGAAAATGAAATTGTGCAAGTCTCTCAAAAGTACTTCCTGTGGATGTTTCCCAGAACTTAGAAATTGATAAGATTTTTTTTCCCCGTTATGACTTCGTTTGATTGTTTTTGATTGAATGCAATGAACGATGTTTATTCATGGCTGAACTCACATTCTTTGAAATTGAACACGGATAAATCTGAGTTTTTAATGTTTGGTTCGAAGACACAATTAGGTAAACTTGACATTAATTTTATTTCCTTTTCCGGCATGTCAATTAGTGTGTCCCAAACCTGTCGCAACCTGGGTGTAATGCTAGATTGTAATATGACTATGTCTCATCAAGTTTCTAGCATTTGTAGATCTGTAAGATACCAACTTCGTAATATTGGCTTCATTAGAAAATATTTGAACCGCTCTTCTACCGAAAAATTAGTCCATGCCTTGATATCCTCTAGGCTCGATTTTGGAAACTCTGTCTTATTTAACTTACCACAAACTCAGCTCTCCATGCTACAGAGGCTTCAAAACGCGGCAGCACGCATCATCACACTATCCAAGAAGCACACTCACATCACCCCTATTTTGAGATCACTTCATTGGTTACCAGTCAAAGATCGCATTATTTTTAAGATTTTACTTTTGACTTTTCATTGCATTCATGGCGCTGCTCCTCAGTATAACATTGACTTACTCCATAATTACATCCCTGCTAGATCTTTACGCTCATCCAACTCCGGTTCTCTGATAATTCCAAGATTCACTACAATATGGGGCACACGTGCCTTTGGCCATGCTGCTCCCACCTTATGGAATAGCTTACCTTCAGCCGTAAAAAATTGTTCTTCATCAGACTCCTTTAAAAGCAGTCTAAAAACTCACTTGTTTAAAGCCTCAATTTGACTACTCATTATATGTACTTGATATTTTTATGTCTTTTATCTCCTTCACTTTCTCTTCCTTCTGCGCCTAGAGCACTCTGCAGAGTGGATTTGGCGCTATATAAATCATATCAATTATTATTATTATTATTCTCTTTTTTCAACAATAGGCTAAGCGCAGCCCTTAAGCTGTTCATGAGTCATATTTTGTTTTTAGTTCATTGAATGCAAAGAGCACTTGTACATATTCTGTCAGAGATAAATTTTATATCCAGTTTCCTTTCAGAGAGTTTGGAAAGTCAAATTATTTGAACAAACAGCCTAAAAGACCTCAATTTTGTTGCTTGGTTTGGATGCATTGGCCACTAGAGTATCTTCTGAACTTTCTCTTGTCATACTAAAGATGCCTAAAGATATTTTGAAAGAAATTGTATTTCCTCATACATGTAACTGCAATGTGATATGAATTCCATAGAAAGACATAGTGCAGGCAGCTATTATTCAGAAAATGGGATTGTGTATTTTGACAGGAGGAAAGTAACGGTGAAAAAGACATTGAGAGGGAGGAAATGTTAAGAAATGCTGCTTGCCTGGGATTAACAGAAAGTGCCGGATCGAAAAAATTTGACATGGAAGACGGAATTGGGGTATATGCTATTTTCTTTGATGATGCGTGCTGAGAGCCTCAGATATTATATAAATAATGCAGATTGGACTTGGCATTCGTAGCAATTATGCACCACAATATTAACTTTTGAATAGTTCAGAATTCATAAGGTGAAGCTGAATGTGTTCTAGACAATTTTTGATTTTACTAATGCACAACCTAGCAATGTGCATTATTTGTTGTATAAAATGGTAACATGATTTCAATTCTGTTGCAGCAAATTTAGTAAGATTCCCAGTGCAGCAACAGTTCCCAGCTAACCGAACTGCACGTGCAAACAGTTGCAATGAAGTTTTAATACACAGGCAATGCAGCTGAGTGCAGACTTGCGGTTGTTAGTACTGGTTTTTTAAAATTTGTGGCTGTAGGCAAAATAAAAGACTGATTATGTGATAACTCTTAGCCAATTAGTAGATTAGGATCCATTTCACGGTTTTACAATCCCATTTGACCTCTTCCATTCCACAGTGTATCTCCTTCATCAGTATCTTCATGAGGCACACACAAGCTCACACCGTACTCTGCATCGTACCGATCAACACACTCCAGAACTGGCTGGCCGAGTTCGACATGTGGTGCCCTGAGAAGGACCGCCACTTCAACGTCTTCGTCCTCAATGACTCACACAAGACCACTGCCTCCAGGGCGAGGGTCATAGGTCAGTGTTTTAGTGCTCTCTATTAAAAAAAAGAAAAGAAAAATGTCTGAATTAGCTTTTTGTTGTTGGATCACATCACATAATGTTTTGAATTGATGATTGAGCATATTTCAATTGTATGAGGAATTTTAAGTTGTGGAAAAGTTCAAAATTGGCATTGCTATTGTTGCTCTATTCTTTGACCTTGGACTAGATTTTTTTTTTTTTTCACATATCCTGACTCTTGTCAGATACCAGAAAAAAGGAAAACAGTATTTTGTGATGTGTGGTTTTATGCCTCAAGTCCACTGAGACAAATTATGTAGGGGTTGGAGTATTAACTTCTTTGAAATTGCAGAGAATAATTTAAATTTGTTGGTGTGTTGATAAATGATGATAACTACTGTGATGTAAGCTGTTTAGGTCACACTCTGCTTATAAAAGACAACATGATAAAAACCTGACTCTGCAACATTGCGATGATTACTAGGCATGGCTGTAAAATATGTACATTTTTGTCAAGTTTGATTTTGAGACAGTCATAGAATGGCTCTGATGTGAACAGTAAGAAGTGATTGGATTGAGATGCATTACTGGTCAGGTGCTGTGGAACATTTGTGTGTGTGTGTGTGGTGGTGGGGGGGGGGGGGGGGGAGGAGGGCTGCATGCTAATTGAAAGGTCATGGTTCAAAAGATCCACCATTTTTTCAGGAAGAATATCAGATCGGAACCTGTTGAGAGTCATTGGTTTTGTTTTGATTTCAACTACTTTGTATTTTTTCCCAATTTTTGTTCTTTCCTTTCTTTCTCTTTTTATTTTTTTTTTTAATGAGACAAAATTGGGGGCTGCAACCCTTACTAGTTTGTGTTCCCTGCTCATGACCGTTTGTGATTGATTTGGGCCTGTAACTTTTCTTCGTTTCTGACAATATAGATTATAATGAATGAAGTGAGCTGAAGAGGAGAAAAGCAGACCTGCCAACCGTTCAGTTTTAATCTGAATATTCAGATTTTTCACTGAAAGAAAATGCACTAATTTCAGTGTGTTCTGATTTTCTGGAAATATCTGTTAATAGTAAAGTACATGAAATTTATGAAAGTTCAGATTTGAAAATAATTTTTCTTTGTTTTTTCAGATTTATTAAGTCTCGAGGTTGGCAGGTATGGAATAGAGTTCACATAATCACACATCAGAGAAATATTTATGTGTTTATATGAAGAGTACACATACTTTTGATCAATGCATGCATGCTTCATGACATTGTCGAAAAAAAAAAATAATTCAACCATTACCTCGCATTTTCACCACTGTCCAGGTGAATGGCAAGAGAGAGGAGGTGTTCTGCTGATGGGCTACGAGATGTATCGTCTGCTGGCGCGGTCCAAGCAGACAGCCGTGGGGCGGCCCAAGAAGAGGTCCAACAAGTCAGGGAAGTCCTCCCCCCAGGTCATTGACATTGATGAGATGGAGGCGGCAGCAGACATGGCCATAGGTGAGGAGGGGGAGGAAGAGGAGGAGGGGGAGGTGGGAGATGGAAGGGGGAAGGAAGGGAAGGGGAAGGAGGAGGAGGAGGAGGTGGAGGAGGAGGAGGGGAGGGGAAGAGGAGGAAGGGGAGGAGGAGGAGGAGGAGGAGGGGGGTTGGAGATGGAAGGGGAGAAGGAAGGGGAGAGGGACGCAGGAGGAGGGGGGATGAGGAGGAGGAGGAGGAAGAGGGGAGGAGGAGGAGGAAGGGGAGGAGGAAGAGGAGGAGGAGGAGATCTTCTACTCTGACAAGAGAAAGAGACAGCCTTTCTGATTTGGGAATTATCATCTGCAATGCAAAGATTTACTTTGATGTGTAACTTTTGGCAGCCCTGGCTGACTGGTCTTTGATCTCTCCCGTTTGATTGTATATGTGACCTGCTACAACAAAAGGATCCTAAAGTTGCTGACTTTCGGATCAAATCAAGTTTGAAGTCACATCATAAAGATTGGTCGAAACAATCGGATTTCTGTTTTTTGCATAATTTTGTAGTCTAATGTTTTGTCTATCATATGCCGAAATTTTGAAGCTAAATGATCAAAGGAAAGGCAAGAAAATAGTGTTTTTCTGGGCCATGATTTTCCGACTTTCAACATAACAGACACGTGTCCAAAGATTTGGATTTAGCACCGCAGCTAGACTCCGCCCCTAGCAACGAGTGAGTGATCTAATTGGTCAGTACGTGGCATCCTGATTACTGATTGGTCGTGCGTCGACCGCTGGCGCTAAGCTTAAATGAACATCGCGGACGTCGCTAGGATCTTGCCTTCTAGTGTCAAGTGGTGAAAACTCTCTCACCTCCCCTTGATCATGATAGCGTGGGAAGGAAAACTTTGAAGGCGTTTTTCCTCGAAACTCTGATTTCCTCAACTGTTTGACATGCGCTAATAAAATCATTGATATCTCCGCAACCGAGTACTTTTATGAGTTGTGCTATATATGAAATTAAAGTAGAAGAGTCGGGGAATAACATCATGCCATTTTCAGAAAATTGTCCTTCCCTGACTTTTGGATCCCTTTGTTGTAGCGGGTCACCTATGATGTATATATTGTGTATTATTTATCTATTTAACTATTCATTAATTCATCTACTCATTAATTAATGAATTAATTCAGTTGTTAGAACCTGTATTCATTGATCATCTTTAAGTGTGCATTCATTTATATTGATGATGTTTCTGTAGTTGAAAGATGTGATCTGGTTCTTTAAGGCCAGAAACCTGTAAGCTAAGAATCCAGTTTTTCCTGTCTATCTTTCTTGTTTTTCTGAAGACATGAAAAATGCACTGTGCAATCCTGGTCCAGACATGGTTGTGTGTGATGAGGGACACCGGATCAAGAACAGCCATGCAGGAATCTCCCAGGCACTGAAGAACATCAAGACTAGGTAAGCATAAGTATATTTTGCCTCTAAAAAAATTGCAAACATGGCTGAGTTATGCCCTTGACCAATTGGCCGCAGTGGCAAAAGCACACTTGTGTGACAAGTATGTCAGAAATCTGATGACCAAATTTTCCTCCCATTTCATTTTTGCATCTTTCATTTGCGCATGTTATATACAGTGTAGCATATTCTTGACATGGAGTCTGGATATTGTTAGAAAGTCATGATCAAAAAGGCAGCACTTAACACTGGTACTGGTCAGACAGTCCAGGCCACTAAAAGTCATTGTTGGGCCAGTAACTTTTCAAGAATTGCCAAATTCACTGGTCCGACATGACTTGTCAAAAAATAACACTGTCAGGGCCAGTTGAAAAAAAACAAACAAACAACAACACCAACAACAACAACAACAACAACAAAACAATCAGGACCAGGAAATTTTTTGGTGCAACTGATTGACAAATTGCCAAACATTGACATAACTAATGTAACATTGAATAATCAGTGTTAATCAACTCAATGCAAGAATTTCATGAATTTGAAGGACCATAGAATTTTAGGTTCGGGCCAGTAAAAAATAGAAAAGTGATCGTCTTCTGGTCCAACAGGGACAGGTCGGACCAGTAGAAAAAAAAAATGGTTAGTGTGTATCCCTGAAGAGGCATAATTTTGTGCTTGTGTACATGGGTATTTATGCGATGTTTCCCTATATGTGGTTTTGCTTAAGGTGTGAAGGAATAAATGTCTTCACCGAGAATCTGTCTTCCTCTTGTAAAAACACAATACTTACGATCTGTCTTGCACAATCGTGACAGAGGAAGCCATAAAACTTGGAAAAATTTCAAGATATGAAACCCGACTTTGTGCCTGGCAGGGTGTTGCCATTGTACAAGGAAATCATTTGTGAGTGTGTGGTCAGCCAGATTGTGCCAACATGCTTTTCAATAACAAACATAGGATGAAGTATGTAGGAAGTGTTTGTTACCTGTGGCTCAAAGGGGAAGCAGACTGAACAATGATATGTGAAGCTAACATGAGAGTGAGACAACAAGAAATTATGATTTAAAAAAAGAAAAAGAAAAGATGAGCCAGAGTAGAAAGTAGTGAAATTTCAGTGGATGAGAAACATTTCACAAAAACATGGGTCTAAGATGATTTATCAAGTTTCATGTTTGTGTGCTGCTCTAGCCACACATTTTTTTTTCAATCTGTATGCCTATAAAATGGAAAAACACTGTATTTAGGTAATGTAAATGTTTGGGTCCTATTGTAGTGTGGAAACGACTTCAAATTTCTGCTGAAGAAAATTGTATTTTGAAGCCAAGTTTTGGGGAGTGCATTAAGAAGACCATGAACATTATTATACTTTTGAAGGAGATGTCAAATTAGGATATAATCCATATTGCTCAATGTCAATGCTATAGGAAGTGAGAATCCATAACTGTACAAACTTTCAGCTCATTATGTAGCCCTACAATACACTCTGACCATTCTAAAATGTACACAGTCGTTGCCTAGGAAAATGACCCCAGTATTCCTGTAAGTTGTCATATGTTCCAGCATGTGAAGTTATTTTGACTTGGTGTAGAATATGGTATTGTAGGTGAATAAAATAGATGAAGTGGAGTAAGTCGCAGAGACGGCAAACTTTGTCCTATTGGAGTACAATTATTGTATTGGCAAGGATGCAGGCTGCTCCACAGCACGAGTCTATGGTCTGTGCAGAGTGTTTGCTTACTGTTCATTTGTTAGTGTGAGAGCATTCTTAAAATGACTCCAAAGAGTTATGGAGTGGGTGTTATCAGTGCTGAGCTGAATCCCAAGAATGGGACCACGCACACCACTTTGATGCCTCTTCTAGCCACTTCAATCAGTTCTTACCATCATGGCAAAGCTTAAAATAAAGTTGTGATGACTGTACTGAGTTTCACTCTCGTTATCTTTCTATCTACCCATCCCCCCCCCCCCCTTCCTCTATCTCCCCAGGCGGAGGGTAGTCTTGACTGGGTACCCACTTCAGAACAACCTGCAGGAGTACTGGTGCATGGTGGACTTTGTCAGACCAAACTTCCTGGGCACGAGGCATGAGTTTGCCAACCTCTTTGAGAGACCAATCTCCAATGGACAATGTATTGATAGCACACCTTATGTGAGTAATGGGTTGAACCTTGGACTTCAATGTTCTAGTCTTTGTATCTGAACAAACTGTTCAAATGACATTTTGGTGATAACTGCAATATGTGTATCCCCTGTGCACGCTTTCATCACAAGCCACATAAACCTTTAAAGAGTTTATCAGAAGCAGTCTAATAAGAATTTACCTAGTCTGTTTGCATTAGCAGCCGTATTCACTGACTTGTGGTTAGCACAGAAAAACATATTAAAAAAAAATATTTCTTGCAAGTCATCTTGGTAGTAAATGTATTTAAAAGAATGAGAATAGAGATTCTTGTGCATGACATTTCTGTACTTGATTTGACGACCAGAAAGACAAGTGCTATTATGTTGTCTTTCCCCACATTGTGAATTCCCCAGGATGTGCGATTGATGAGGTATCGGGCGCACGTCCTGCACAGCCTGCTTGGGGGTTTCGTCCAGCGGCGCGGCTTCAACGTCCTGCTGTCCACGCTGCCGCCCAAGGAGGAACACGTCCTGCTGGTCAGACTGACCTCCTTCCAGCGCGGCCTCTACATCCGCTTCATGCAGTGCTTCAAGGAGGCTGGGGCGGGCGGCTGGTGCTCGGCCAACCCTCTCAAGGCATTCTCTGTAGGCTGTAAGGTGAGACTCAGCACGACAGTTGCAAGCAAGCATTCTGTTACCTTACCCTTGCCTCTCCTTTTTCCCTTCAGACCTTTTTTTTTTTTTTTTTTTTTTTTTTTTTTTTTTTTTTTTTTTTTTTTTTTTACTTAATGTTAAGGTTTAGTTGTAGTATGTTTGAAACTCACTGAGAACTCCTTGAAAGCACTAAATTGTTGGATATCTGACCCTGATTTCAGTTTCACTTAACTGATTAATTCCATGTCTTATTTTACCCCAGTGACTGGATGAAGAATCACAACCAAACTAAGAAATCCCCACATCCCCCCCCCCAAATCTTCTATATGACACTTTGTATGTGAGAGATAATGAACCAGTGACAATATTCCACATGCAAGCAAGAATCCAAAGACAAAGCCTGAATCCATTTATCCTTGATGCTGAGGCAGCTTTCTCCTGAAACTGAATGAGTGGATGCTGCATGCATGGATGTGACACAGGTAATAAAGTTGCTCTCATTTTTTGAAACTGTCTCTGGGCAGATCTGGAACCATCCCGACATCCTAGGGGACCTCCTGACGGAGAGGGAAAGCCTTGGTGAGGATCTGGATGCTGATCTGGACCTACCAGAGATTCAAGCCAAGTGAGTGTCAGCAAACATACTTTTCCACCTCGTTCCAGTTCCCCGTCATCGTACCAGGCCGGTGTTTTGTTTGTAATATTGTGCACATGGTGATATGTCTCCTTGCACGATGGTGTTGATGTGGTCTCGATAACTGTTTCTGTGTGAGATCAGCGATTTGGTCATCACCCTTTTCATTGTGTATGATATCATCAAATGTGATGGATAGTGACACGGAAATATTGTCTCAAGCGTATTCACCATGTTACACCTTTTAGATTATGCATAAAATGGTTCATTATCTTGCTAACAAGATGTAAAAAATAAAGACAGATAGTATTGTGCTACAGTTATGGAAAAAAATAAATGAATGAATGTGACATGATTAATGGCTAATGATAAATTGGTTGGCAATATGAAGTAATCTACTACCATGTTGTCATGGTAAAAGTGTGGAAATAGATTGCTAGAGATGTGCTATCTATGGTAGGCATCATTATAGGAGGCTATCACATTCTGGTGCGCAAATGCTGTATTCACGCACAACAATATGTGACTTCCTACTGGTTATTAAAGGTAAAGGACCTTTAATGGACAGGCAGCTTACACTCAGCAAAATTATCGAGAAACTGCCGCTTTTGAAAAAGTACATCAAAGGCTAGGCAAATCCATTTTGAAAAGAAATAAAGTGACTGGACTTCAGAGAATTGTCTTGGAAACATATTTATGTAATATTGTGTCTGTGGCCCCTTGGCCCACTGCTGCATCCGAGGCTAATCATGGTATATAACAAACCTCGCCTCCCACAGGTGCAAACAGAAAGGAGGAAAGAAGCCAGCTGACCCCAAGCAGGGGGAGGCGTCGGTCAGCCGCATGGACGCCCAGGGATACCAGGACAAGATCCAGCAGATCATCTCCTTTGAATGGGTGCATATCTCACGTTCCTGGTCCTCACATTTTAACTTTTCATCGTCTATCCAGAGATGCGTTGCCTTTTGTTGAGGGATTGTTTCACTCAGGAAGATATTCTTCAGATAGCAAAGTTTGTGCAATGAAGTCAGCATGTGAATAAAAGGGTGATAGTGGTTTAGAGGGAGAGAGGAAATATAGATACTGTACGAGCTGAAATTTTCGCGTACAGATATTTTCGCGAATTGCTACTAGGAGAACATTTTCACGTGTTGTTAATTTCGCGGTTGCGAGGTCTAACTGTGCTTATCTGGTCGCACATTGTTATTTTCGCGTGTTGTTATTTTCGCGGTTCAAAGGCAATTCGCGAAATTCGCGAAAATTTCAGCTCGTACAGTATATTGTTAAGTTTTGAGCTCTGGTGGTAGCAGTGTCATGTAGAACTTGACTTTGTCTGTATATGAGCACAAAATTAAAGGAATGATGTCAAGGTCTACTAGTATGGTGTAAATATTCCAGTGAACAAAAGTACTGATCAATTTTGGAAATGTGGGAGGAGATTTGTACATCTTCAGAAGAGAATGGATAGCAGAGTGCTTTCAATGTAACCCATGACCCCCCCCCCCCCCCCACACACACACACATACACACTTATGACTAATGCAGTGATTTCCCCATCTGAATGTTAAACAGGCACGGCCAATCATGAAGAACTACACCAAGAACAATCTGTGCAATGGGGGCAAGATGATAGTCCTGTTCCACATCCTGGAGGAGTCCATCCGCCTCGGGGACCGAGTCCTGGTCTTCAGCCAGAGCCTCAGCACGCTGTCCCTGATCGAGAAGTTCCTGGCCCAGTCCAGCATTCCCCAACCACCGAACCCACCCCCTCTCATGCCCAGGGAGTGGGTGCGCAACAAGACATACTTCAGTGAGTCCCCATATCAATTTCTCATCTGAACTATGTGTGAATTCTGTGTTATGCTTTTGTGGCTGTGTTGTGTGTGTGTATGTGTTTGAATATTTGTGTATGTGTTCATGAGTGCATATGTGAGTGACTTATATTTATTATGTTTATTATTATGTCTCGTCTACACAGTGCATTGAATGCCACTGGCAATTCATGCTTCATGCTATGAAAAATGCTGTCGTCTCCAATTTACAAATGTTTCTGGTTTTACAGTATTTCATTGGAGATGTGAGAGTAGAACTCTGCTGGTAATCTCCTCATACTGCAGATTCTGTGGGTGTAATTTTCCCTTTCGGTTTGTTGTATCATACGTAGATAAAGATATTTGCTTGTGTTTGATGTGAGCTGATAAGGGACTTCCTTGACATGAAGAACAAAGGAATCAGTTGGCCAAACTATCCTTTACTTTGGTTGAATCACGAGTGATGTTGGACCTGATTTTCCCAAGATGGAAAGCTTAACCCTATTTTAACTGGGGGGGGGGGGGTCAAATTGACCCCCCCCCCTCGACGTTTCGCGCCACGATTCCGCAACGCGCAAAGATTTTGCCGCGTCGTTTCATGACTTTTTTCATTTGAGTCTCCTGCATATTTTGAGACCAAATTTGCGACTTCCGGGTACACCGTTCTGAAGTTATGCAATGTTTTGCATATGCATGTCAACCCGAAAACCGCTCAAATTCATGATTTCATGTGCAAATCCAATGCAAATTGTGGTTTTGTGTTTAATTGATATAAATTAGTTTATTTCAACTTTTAACCATTGAAATAAATCAATTCTAATGTAGATAAGCTTGAAAAAGTGCCTCAAACAAATTTTGGCAAAAAAACAATAGAAAACAAAAGATCGAAAAAACAATAAAATACATAAGAAATTAACAAAACAATAAAAAACAAAAGAAAATGATTTTGATTGCGCTAATTTTTTACAAGAAAATTGTTTGATGTGTCTTGAGGAACTCTGACACAAAAATTTAATAATCCTTCAGTCTTTTTGATGGAGTTATACATATTTGTAGGTGAAAAGATGATTTCATGCGTTAATTTGCATAATTAATTTATTAAGAAATATGAAATCAAAATATTTTTATTGCATGACCATGTAATCTTGTAGTTGACATCCGGCTCTATGTTCAGGCAAAATTTTGCGCCGATCGCGCGATCGGCGGCCGAGATCTGAAGGGGGGGTCAAATTGACCCCCCCCCCCCCCCCCAGTAAAAACTTGGTCTCAAATAGCCCAGTTAGAATAGGGTTAATGAAAGAGACAAAAGAGCCTGTCTGAGGCTTGCCTGACACATAATAGCTAGATTGTATGCATGGAAATGTGTGTTAAATGAAGGATGGATTGAAGAACTCAGTACTAGGTCCTTTAGAGGAAGAGTAACTGAATTTTTTTCAAGAATTGAACTTGACATGTTTGTCTGCATTCAAAATATGTATGTAGTTGTTTTTCCTGTGCATGGTATGTTTTTGATGAGGATGAGAGAGGATGATATATAATTTATTTACATTTAACACCAATGCCTCGCGTGTCATGACCACTCCTCAGGACTCGATGGAAGCACAGCTGTCTCTGAGCGAGAAAAAATGATCAACCAGTTCAACTCTCCAGACAACAAGGCAATATGGCTCTTCCTGCTCTCAACCAAGTAAGTTGGAGACTCAAAACATTTTATATCTCCTCTCTTTAAGTGAACATACTTTGGCTATCTGGGTGAAAACCTTACTTTACACTAGTCATGCTGTACAGATCCTGTAATTTTGCTGAATGATTGCAGGAGTGCAGTCCCACCCTCTACTGGTTAGATGAATGTTCTTGAAATTGTTGATCACCTAATCTTGAATTAAAGGGAAGGTAAACCCAAAGAGCAATGTGGATTGAGTGAAAGCAGCAACATTAGTAGAACACATCAGTGAAAGTTTGAGGAAAATCGGACAATCGATGCAAAAGTTATGAATTTTTAAAGTTTTTGTGTTGGAACCACTGGATGAGGAGACTACTAGAGGTTATGACGTATGAGTGGACCACAGCACAAAGAAAATATAAAGAAAATTCAACGAAATTTCACTTTTCTAGCATTATGAAAGAGCACTTGAATGACCACTTTCAGAAAGCAGGGGGAATAATTGCTACCCTTAACATATGTCAGTATCAAGTTGATGGAATTTGTAATTTTCATGAAAAATGAATTTATGTTGAATTTTCTTTATAGTTTCTTTATATTGTTGTCCACTCATACGTCATAACCTCTAGCAGTCTCCTCAACCAGCGGTTCCAACACCAAAACTTTAAAAGTTCATAGCTTTTGCATCGATTGTCTGATTTTCCTCAAACTTTCACTGATGTGTTCTACTAATGTTGCTGCTTTCACTCAATCCACATTGCTCTTTGGGTTTGCGTTCCCTTTAAGGATGGTAACCCCATGATGTTGGGTTTGAAACCATCACAAACAAGGATAAGTCAGGACAAACACAATTTAAAAAAAAAAAAATAAGAAAAACTTTACTGTTTTGCTCCATTGAGCCAAAGTATCCATGATATACCCAGGAACATGAATTCATTTTATACATGAAGAAGTGACCATCTCTTCAAACCACCTTTCCTTATTTGTTTGGCATGTTAGTGCTTAGAGGATGAATAGATTGGACATTTCAGTGCAGTGACACTCATTGAAAACGAAAACAAAATGGACATTTCAGTGCAGTGACACTCATTGAAAAAGAAAACAAAATGGACATTTCAGTGTAGTGGCACTCATTGAAAAAGAAAACAAAAATTGTTTGTACAGCAAACAGAAATGAAGTGATTGTAGCCAAGGTAGCAGACTCATGAGGTATGCTTTTCCATGCCACTGTAGTATCTAATGTGGAGCAGAGGAATTGAGCATGTCTTAGTTGAGTGGAAAGCATCTGCAAAAGCTCTATATGAAAATAGATGTGAAAACTGAATTGTTGAAATGAATACTGTCTGGGCTTTTTTTTTTTTTTTGCTGTATAACTCAGAAGCTAAAGAGTTGATGCATGTTATTCTGACACAAAATGTAATTACAGTGTATATTCAGAGTAGGTCAGAGGCAGGTTGAGGGGTCTTTAATAAAAAAATTGTAACCTGTTGACTTAAGTTAAAAAACAAACAAACAAACAAACAAAAGAGCCAGATTCCTTCTCTGGCACTCGGCACTGATCAAAGGAACTCCTACTTTTCCTATCCAGAGCCGGCTGCCTGGGAATCAACCTGATAGGTGCCAATCGAGTGGTGGTCATGGATGCGTCTTGGAACCCCTGCCACGATGCCCAGGCCGTCTGCCGTGTTTACCGCTACGGTCAGGCCAAGAAGTGTCATGTCTATCGACTGGTGTCGGACCAGACACTGGAGAAGAAGATCTATGACAGGCAGATCTCAAAGAAGGGCATGTCAGGTAGGGACAAGAGGGATTTCAACACTTTGCAAACATACTTCCATCGAAAACTCACCCACACACATGCTGGCTCTCCCTCTGACTCATTCAACCACTTAACCCTATTCTAACTGGGGGGGGGGGGGGGGGGGGGTCAAATTGACCCCCCCTCAACGTTTCGCGCCACGATTTCGCAACGCGCCACGATTTTGCCACGTCGATTCACGACTTTTTTCATTGAAGTCTCCCGCATATTTTCAGACCAAATTTGCGACGTCTGGGTGCACCGTTTTGAAGTTACGTAATGTTTTGCATATGCATGTCAACCAAAAAACAGCTCAAATTCATGATATCGTGTGCAAATTGTGTTTTTGGGTTAAACTGATATAAATTAGATTATTTCAAGTTTTAACCATTAAAATTAATCAATTCTAGTGTAGATAAGCCTGAAAAAGTGCCTGCAACAAATTTTGGCTAAAAAACAATAGAAAACAAAAGGTCGAAAAAACAATAAAATACATAAGAAATTAACAAAACAATAAAAAACAAAAGAAATTGATTTCGATTGTGCTATTTTTTTCACGAAAATTGTTTGATGTATCTTGAGGAATTCTGACACGAAAATTTAGCAATCCTCCAGTCTTTTTAATGGAGTTATAGGTGAAAATATGATTTCATGCACAAATTTGCATAATTAATTTATTAAAAATAGAAAGGCAATATTTTTCTATTGTATGACCATGTAATCTTGTAGTTGACATCCAGCTCTATCTTCAGGCAAAATTTTGCGGCGATCGCGCGATCAACGGCCGAGATCTGAAGGGGGGGTCAAATTGACCCCCCCCCCTCAGTAAAAACTTGGTCTCAAATAGCCCAGTTAGAATAGGGTTAAAATCATAAAAAATGCAACCACAGTAAATGAATTAAGTGGCATGACTGATTTAGTCAGACATGGCATTTCTGAAAGGTGAACCCTTCTTTTCTTGTAAGAAGTACATATTCCCCTAAACCTTAGAAATGTTAAAGCAGATATTTTCTTTTCCATGTAGTTGAGCTGGGTCAGTTGCTGCTTTGATGTCAAAGAAAAATTAAGTAAAATTCCTTTTATTTATTCTCTTTATACCATTCTGATACTGTGACGTCGTACATGGTTTTAGAGTTCCTATCTATGGAGTGGGCACATGGACCAAAAGAGATACAAAATTCATTAGTTTTAATGGCATCCTACTGGTTTCTTCAAACTTTCACCGAGTTTTTTTGATAATATTGCTCCATATACGTGAATTCACATGTGTGTATGTAGAAACTTCTTCTGGCCACAGGGAATGAGATAGGAGAAATTATTGGTTGAGCAATGCTAGGCCGATCCAGGAAAGCTACTGTAAAAGTGGAAATTTTTCGCAGTGTTGAAATTTTTTGCGCATTTCGCGCAACCAGAAGCTAGCGCGAAAATAAAAGCATGCGAATATTTTGCTTGCCATCTGTTTCAGTAGTTGATATCTTGATTCCGCGGAATTAAAAAACATGCGAAACTCTTCTTAACCAGCCGAGCGCGAAAAATTAGTCGTGCGAAAATATCCACTTTTACAGTATTCCGGAATGCATCCAGTAGGTGCTTTTTATTGGTAAGAATATGACCATGAACTTTATAAGCTTTGTATGTCCACAGATGACTGAACTTTTGATTTGAGATTATGCAGGTGTCATACATTTCAATGTCTTTTTGTGGTGTTTGTTTATCATTGGTTTCACCTGTCCTGTGCTTATGAGATGGTCAATAGCATGATTTGGAAAATGCAAGGGCTGTCAACAGAGGACTAGCCAAAACAAAAGGGGCTTTTAAAAGTTTTCATGATTGTAGTCTCCATGTCTCCCCTCCTTTATTGTTTTCTCAGATCGAGTGGTGGATGAGATGAACCCGGAGATGAACCTAACCAAGAAGGAGGTAGAGTCGCTGCTTGAGTTTGACGAGACGGACATGCCTTATGAGGATTTCAGCCACCTTGCCAAAGACCTCGGCGACGTCATCCTCAAGAGCCTTGTCATCAACCACAGCAACTTCATCACCAAGGTACGAGGGGAAACATTGATCTGCGTTTCTTCTGAACGTTAAAAATTTGAGGTGGTGCGAGGTAATGTGAGGTGATAGAGGGTGTTGAGGCGATACACTGTGATGTGGGGTAGCACCTCAAATTTTTTTCAGCAGAAACACATCGAGTAGTGGAGGATGCGAGGTAGTGCGAGGTGAGCCATCGTCCTACCTTTAAAGTGGTCGATGAGGGGTGATACGTGGGACGATTTTTAGTAGAAACAAAACATCCCTGAAGTCACAAATTCTTAATGGGTAATTCTGCATGTTATTCAATGGATCATAAGGCAGAGTGCCCGCGACCTTATCTATGACCTTATAATCCATGACTTTGTGGCTCACCGCATTTTGCAAGTTCCCTCTCATTACTCTGCATTTCCTGGCATCACTGTGTACTTAAATACTCAGTAGAAACCCTTACGGATAGTAGTAAAGTACGAGGTGATGCAGATTGAAAAAAAAAAAATCGCAGTGATGCAAGGTAATGCAAGAATTGAGAATTGGGCTTTTAACTTTTTGCGAGATACCATGAAAACATTTATGAAAGAGCACAGAGCATACCATTTCAAGAGAAATTCAAAGTTTATTTGATGAAAATCGGGTATGGAATGACTGAAACATCCAAAAACAAAGTAAAACAAAGCGATCGTGATAAAAGGTGGGTCCCACACTTTATTAGAATCGCTCTGTTGTGGGTATCTCAGCCATTTCAAAACCAGTTTTCATCAAATAAATGTTGAATTCCTCATGGAATTACATGCTCTTTCATATTTCATAAGAGGTTTCTCAGTATCTCACAAAAATTTTTTAGAAACCTTAAATTAGGTCTCAACCAAAACTATACAATCCCTTTAACTTGCCGAGCTCCTTCATCAGCATTCTCTAATCCAATGAAACCTGACCTAAACTGGAATTGTTAGACCAACAAGACCACTCAGGTGTAGGAATGTGCCTCACTCCAACTGCAAGGCCATGGCAACACCATGGATTACTGGCGAGAAGTAATCTCTAACCACTGACAATAAGTTTGCAGACATCTGTCCCAATCAGAGAAGAAAGCACCATATCCCCCTCTTGCGCACCAGTCAGCGAGAAAAAACACAGTTACATGTAGGGTTAAGGGGGAGACAGTTGTTTTGTAAAGCTCTATTAGTAGTCCTTCCCACAATATAAAGACTGTCACATCCTTACTTATTGTAAATAATTCAGACTTCTGTCATGTAACATCTGTGTTTTGCTCTCTCTTTCCATCAGGCTCCTTTCACCACCGAGTCCCTACTGTGGGACCGCAAGGACCAGAAACTGACCAGGGCGGAAAAGATGCAGGCCAAGAAGAGCTACGAGGAGGAGAAGAAGCTCAACCTGTCTTACTCCCGGCCCTCCTACGCTGCCTTCTACCCCAAGGGAGCAGGACCACAGGGGGCCTTGCCCATTCCACCGGCCAAGGGGGTGCAGAATCCGGGCTTCAACACCGGTCCTCCGTACCCTTACATGTGAGTTCATCTCCCTCTTCTCTTGAATGACATCCTTTATTCTCATTGTAGTTGGTAGGCATTTATTTCATCTCTATTTTTTTTTTTTTTTTTTAAATTAGTACTTCTAAACTTTAAACTTCCCGTTACTCTTTCAGGAATACACTAAAGCAGCCCCTCCAGCGACCAGTGGCCAATGTGCGACCCATCCAGTCCACCCCGGTGCCACGGCAACCACCCACCTCCATGGAGCTCACACAGAAGAGACTCCAGAACCTCAAGAATGCTGGGGTGACACTGCAGAGGATAGTTGCAACAACAGGTGAGGGAGCTATTCACACCTTAGGGCAAATTCTGCCTACCTTCCAAATGATCATACAAGGAGAAGGCGCATCTCCTGGCAGTTTTTGGGGGTTTCTACCAGTATTAAGTTTATTGTGATGTTAATTAAACAGATATTGCTAGATTCATGTGCATTTTTACATTTTAGGTACTTTTCATCTCCTTGGCAACAAGATGATATAAGATTTTAGGATAATATGGTCATCACTCTCAAAATGCAGTAGTAGTTTGATGTAGAATAGCTTCTCTTTTGTGTGATATCTATGCAAGTTGTTATCTGTGGAAAAGATATTTAAAAGAATGAAAATATAAGAGAGAAATGTAAGAAAGGTGGGGGGGGGGGGGGGCTACTGCCTTGTCAAGAAGAATAATACTGTGAATAGATAAAGTAGCTATCATACAAATAAGATTTGCAAAGTGACCGTAAATGATGTCAAGTAGCAATTAAATCACTGTAGTTCACATTTGATAGATACCCCTATTTTCTTGAATTGCGGTGTTTGATGGAAATCTTATTATGAAATGTTGCGTAATGTTTTCTGTCCGACAGACATTGTGTTGCCCGGTGCCAATACGTCAAGTGACTCCACCCCGACAATCCGGGCTGGAGAGGCCGTCACCTTCATCAAGACCAAGAAGGGCATCTACCTGCGCACCCACGAGGGAAAGATCCTAGCAGTGAGGGGGCCTAATGGTGGACCAGGATCTCTGTCGGCGGTGGCCCAAGGAGCGTTCTCAGACCAGAGGTCCGGCAGCGCAGGCTTTGCAGGAGGTGGTGGTGGACCCCAGACTCCCCCAGGAGAGAGTGACTGGGGCTCTGGCCAAAGCACCCAGAGTGGCTCAGGTTTGGCTAACTCTCAGCTGGGCCAGCTTCTTTCCCAGAGCGTGTCACCTTCTCAGCAGTTTAACAACCCTCCTCTCCCGGTCATGTCAGACAATTCGACTCCTCCCAACCAAAGCTCCGGTGCCAACAGCCCCTTCTATCCTTTCTCCCAGTCGCAGTCAAACTCACTGCCTCGCGATTATGCGTCGGCGTCATCGAGTAGCTTGTCATTCAGCTCCCAGCCGGCCCTTTCGACGCCTTACTCCCTGTGCAATTCTTCAACGCTGACCATGGCTACGGACACGACGATGCACTCATCGGTGATCGGAACCTCGTCGGGGACGATGACCGAGATGCGAAGGTTCCCGCCTTACCCCCAGACATCCTCCATTCAGCAATCAGACATGCCAATGCCATTCCAAGATATGAGCCCCAGTCCCTCGAGTAGTGCTGGCATGGCATTCCCACCCTATGGTGACCAGTCATGGAGGAACTCTAACCCTGGTACAGTCAGCACAAGCCAGGCATCGGTGCCACTCGATCAGAGTTCTGTGTCATTCTCCGAGAATTCTGGTAGCGGTGTCATGGACCAGTCAAACCCCAGTCCGTTCTCGCTGTCCGATGGGCCCCAACTAGACTCCGATTTCTTGCCTCCATCCTCAGAGAGCCTGCCGCCCAGCTCCATGGGTGCAGCTCAGAGTGTCCAGCTCGCCCCTTCCCTTCCCTTCCCGCAAAACACAGACCCCAAGTTCTCCTCCTTCCCCAATCTGGGGGGCTCGGGCAATGCATCCGGCTCTTCAAACAGCCAGTCTGCATCCAGCTCCCCGTCGCTTGGCAACGAGTCGGACATCTCAAATCTCACCAGGTTCGTCGATTCCAGCTTTCCCAATCTCATGCCCTTTTCAGGCTCGCTCAATCCGGATGGTAATGTGCAGCCCAATGCGGGCTTACCGTAAACACACCAAGAATGATGGACATCAAGAAAGATGTCGATTCATTGTGAACAGTTCTTTGCAATGTTTTTATACAAAGTGAGGATCAATGTGAGGCCACGAGTGTTTGTTTCCAGTGATGGTAACATCCATTGCAAAAAAAGAAATGAAATAAAAATAGAAATGTATGCATGGTTACATTCATCGTGAAAGAGAACTTTGAATGACGTAATCCATGTGAACAGGTGTATTGAACGTCAAATCAGCATTTAGCTTTATGTTCCAATGCGTGCAAATTTCTCCTTGGAAATTTGACACTGCCATTTGTTATGTCTGTGATGTTCGACTTGTGAGAGTCAGTTTTTGTATACTTTTGCAAGTGGGTTGAGTAGTTTCAATGTGAGTGGACTTCTGCGTTGATGTTGGTGGTAGACCGTGTTACCTCGAGACCCTGTGTCTATGGTTCAGTACTGTATGATAACGAGTGACGCTGTCTTGAAAGTTAACTTTAAGTCTGCTTTCGCATAATTGCATTTCCTTTCATTCTTTACTCATTTGATGCAAGTGAATTGCCAGGTAATCAGAATTTCATAGTATCAAAAGGCAGGTCGCGCCCATTCATGGCTAGATTTAGGATGAGTCGAGAGCACACATTGTACCTGTTACCACAAAAACTTCTTCCTGTGTTGCATAAAGCCAAAGGTCTCGACCTCTCTCTGCAGAAGGCAACATGATACGACATGTTTAGGGGCATATGCAAGATCAATAGTCTGCGATATTTACTGCATGCACATAAAGTATTTTGTTTATGTTGGCATCACTTGTCATATTGGTACATTGGTTTTTGGAGAATATGCCGAACGAAATAGTCCTCATTTCTGATTGCTTTGTCAAGTTCTAGAATAAGGACAGCTGCAGATGTGAAAAGATAACTAAAAACCTATTGAGGAGAGTACTTTAAGGGTATGATAGGTAATTGAACCTTTGCAACTCAAATTGGCTTGTAGCATTCTTTTCTTCAGATTAAATATTATCAATGATACGCATGTGTATGCCAAATTTTTATATATTGCTGAATCAATCTTTTTAGTTCAGTTTCTTAAAAAAAGGAAAGAAAAGATGAGTTGTGTGTATATACCTCTCAAAAGAAAGATGTCCACCTATATATTACTCTCATGTATGCAGCATAGATGAGTTGCATGACATTTGACCGGTGTGGGGCCTCAAACTTTGACAAGATGTGTTCTGTACGCAAAGTGAATACAATTGTGTTTATTATGATGTTTGACTTATCAGCTTGCAGGCCTTGCTGTATCGTGATGATGGCTGTGAATATTTGTTTCCTTGTCTCGAGAAACAGGGAAGGAAAGAAAGAAGGCAACAGTGTCATTCCCAGACTGAGAGTTTTTGGCGTTAGCATCGCATCATCGTTATTTATGTTCTCTCATTCTCTCTCCTAATTTTTTGTTTATTTCTGTAATGAATTCTTGCCATCGCATATGAATGTGAAAATTCCAACAGTGGCGGTGCTATTTAATTCACATAATAATGCATTGACTACGCTGTGCAGTGCACAGCGCAAGCTGTATTTGGTCTTACACAAACAGCATCGAGCATCATCCCTTTTTCAAAACTTCACAAGTTTTGTGATTTTCTCAGCAACTGTTACATGTAAAGGTAGCAGCTGCAAGTTCTGAAATTATATTTCTGTTGTAAAGTGACAATGTTTTAGTCGTGATAAAAAGGGTGAAATTAGATGTGATTGCTGCATATATGCTCTGCATATACCTGCTGCACAGTATCTCCGCATTACTGGAAGTGCACAGGTAAACATTAGAAAATGTGACCTTGCTTGACCTCCAGGTGTTGCGCAGAGTGTGTAGGATCACGACAAATATATTTGCATTTTTATGCGATGGGAAGAATTCATCTTTTTTGCTTTTAGGTATTGTTAATCTATTGTTTTTGCAAATCAGTTCCCAGAAATTCCTAGGATTTTTGGAGGAAGGACCAAATTGGGAGGTGTATGCCTCTAGGCATGTGCTCCCCTGACTGTTATTTGTGTGCTGAAGATTGGACAGGATCTTAATACTTTCTTGAGCACCTTTGTTTTTACCGCTGCCCTTTGTTTTATGTCATTTATTGAGATCTGCAATGAAATGTTTGTTATGTGTCTGTGAGGTTTACATGTATTTTGTAGATAAAGCATGTGCATACTTTAGATATATATATAGAAAATTTTTAGAATACCAACTACCATATCCATGTGGGTGTGAATCAGCAATATTTTGTCTGATGCCTAGCACTTTATTTATCAGACAAGAGGATATCTGACATGACAAAGAGATAGTTAGGTAGCTTAATGTATCTGTGAGAATAGGAGATTCTACTTGAGTTGCGTACTGTATTCCAGACAAGATCCAAAATGTTAAATCTATTGGAGCCTTTTTTTTTTTTTTTTTTTTTTTAACAGTGATGATAATGTGTAGGTGCCGAGTATTTTTACATTATGGAAATAACTTGTATGTTACCTACGCGAGAAAAAAGTTTGAGGTGAAGGTTGTTTTTCCCATTTCACATGTGTAATTATTGACAATTTCCCAACTGAAATATTTGTGCAACTTCTTTGTTGCACCCATGTGCGTGGTATATATCTGTAGAAGGAAAGAATTGAAAATTCATCAAAAACGTGTTCATCCTTTTACCCTATTTGCAAGTTTCTCCTGCGCTCCGGGGATATTGAAGAAGCGTACAACTCCCGTAATAACAGGAGTGCTACATAAAAAATTGCACCAAAAACCGGTTTAGTGGTGCTACAAATTTTATATTGGAAAATATGGGCGACTGAAGACTACACTAAGATTTGTATTACAGAAAACTAGACAGAGACAGGAGCCGACAATGCATGGACTGTATCTGTATTTATTGATGAGCATTTTTGTTTTCTCGCAAGTCACAGCATATGTCTAGCATGTGATTGTATGTATTGATGATGGTCTTGTGAAGAATTCCTTTTTTTTCTACAAATAAATTATTACACTTAAGGATAGAATATCCAATCTATATGCAGTTGTTGCCTCTGTCATTAATGTTGTACATACAGCATACTCTTCTTGTTTCCCTCCTTACCTACCACTCTCTGCGCGCCTACCATACGTGTAACAAGCTGCCTTGAGATGGCAAAACAGTGTATGTTGAAAATTCATGAAAATTGACTTAGTCACATATTTCAGCTGATTTTAGTATAATCTATAAACTCTTGACCAAATCTTGAAATCAGAACCCATTCTTGTTACTGAGATATGACACTCCCTTTTTTGTTGGCAAAACAATGTAAGCGGCGATACGCTTGCCCCTGCTCAACAGACGTAGGACATGGACTTGGAAAAACAACGTATCTACATGGGATACGTTGTTTTGCCACCTCCGTGTTTACACAGTAATAGACTGCGCGCCGCACGCGGCTGCTTATTGACATTGTAATACATTATACGCGCGCCAGCAGTGATTTAGACTTACATTGTTTTGCCGTATCAATGGCAATACTGTGGTTATGTTGAGATGGCAAAACAATGTATGTTTGATTAAATGCAAATTATTCTAAAAATAATGGGTCTAGTGAGATCAGTTTGCATCCACACTTTTTTACCGATAATGTTGGTCCTTTTAGGGTAAGATATGAAGTGTTGAACGAAAACAGAAAAAGAGTTGTAGGTTTGCGAAACTTTAAACTCGATTTACTGGAAATGAGGTTGGACGTAGATACATTGTTTTGCCATCTCAAGGCCACAAGAAAAAAAGGTGGGGGAAGGATGGGTCCAAGAAACAATGAGCTGTAGTGATATTCTCATAAAATGTTTATTTAACAACCCCACATGTACTCTGTACAAGCTTCAGTATGACACAAGATAAACATGACATTCGTTCATTCACCATATGGGGGTATGTTACAAGCCACTGGAATACAGGAACTCCAGGAAACGAGTCGAGGGGAGCGCTGTCTGGCCCTTGACATGCCTTCCCCATGACTCTTGCCGTACAAACATAATAAAATGTTCCGACATAACATTGTGAATAGTTTAGGCAAATGCTGTTTGATGTCGACACTGAACAGAGATATGAGGCCCTTCATGGTCTGACACTTGAAAGACCTGTCCCCGTTCTGTGGGGCGGACCCACTGAAAGGTCCTTGTTTTTCGTGCTTACGCCACGATCAAACACCAGCAGCTTGCATATTTCTCCAACAATGATAGACACGTGAAGCTGAAGGTACCGCATTCAATACTTAGTAACATTTTTTGTTCTCTTTAATAGTGGACAAAGCAAGGAAACCAACTTTGCCGTAAATACCTGCCTGCTTCATATAAAGTACAACGTAAGTGTGCGTGGCATTGTAATCACACCACCTTAAAGTGGATGAGTTACCTACTTTTGAATGTCGGCATTCTTATTTAAAAAAAAAGAAAAAAAGAAGGAAATCATGAAAATTGTCCAAAAACAAACAAAAAGCCGACCAACAACAGTAATCTACATCTAACTTCAACCCTAACTCGTTGACAGGCGCCTATTAGATAATGTACAATATTTGGTCCCAAGTTCAAGTTTCACTCACTTGTGCATGTACAGATTAGTGGGAAGTGAAGACTAGGTAAGTGCCTACAAGTGCTCTCTCTCTACACAGCATATCAAAAGACTTAAAAAAAGGACAACATCAGTTTCGTGAAACAAAAGTGTTGTGTAGTGAAAACCGTCTTAAAAGTCTACAGAAGTGTTTCTGAAGCAGCTTGGCTGTGGTACCACATGGCACTCAATGTTCTTTTCATGGGCCTTTAGGAACGGCAAAACAAAACAAAATGCGGGTATCACGCACGCTGGACATAACTTCTTCACACAGCATAGGTGCTTTACAGCTCGTGAAACTGGAACGCAGAATGGTATGTGCAAAACAAATGTAGAAATGGACAAATTTTTTGTCTGGTGGAGGCACAACATTCACCTTCTTGGCATGAAACTGGAAAAGTTGTATAGACATGAGAAGCTGGACATAGAGAGTCATTAAAAACATCAACTTTTTTTTTTCAATACAGAACCAAACTCATTCTTTTTTGTGTGTGTGTACCCCACTTGTGCTAGATTCACACTATCCACACATGCAGATTAGCTACATTGTTAGGCAGATATTGTAGTAACAAATATTTCAACCCTATCCTCCCTTGTTACTGATAACATCGTAATCTGTATACACATGCACACTGATTTGTCTAGTGTTATTTCTCAGCAAATGACAGCCCTCTGGCCATCTTGAGGAATAATCTGTAATCAACCCAGCGACACACACATTCATTAACTGTCAATAAACACCAAATCACTCCTTCAGTACTATATAGTATTTTATCTTTGACAGTTAACTGTCATTTCTTCTTAGACAATCTAGTACTATAAAGTATGCAGAAGTCGTAAACTCTGTATGTCTGTAGTTCTATAAATGCCCCATCGCCGTCGGAGCTTTCAAACACACAGTACAGCGCCCTTGTCATTACCGATTTGTCAGTACAAAGAGTAATTACTAAATTCTTTGGTTTGATTCAGTAGCAAAGTGGTATTAACCACACAACCAGCTTGTCTCTCACATGAATGCATTTACAAAAAACGCCCACCTTCTCCATGCTGTATGTCTCTCAAACTTGACAAAGATTTATCTAATGCGAGCTGTCACAGATTACTATTTGACTTTTTGATTCCACTGTACCAGAAAATGTCACGGAGAGATCTTCAGTGGATCCTAGAGAGAGTGTTCACTGTTGATGAGCATGGACGACTGCGATCCTTTAGTATGCTTCATTGATTGATTTGCTTCCTTATACTTTAGGAAGGACTTAATTTCTGCACTTTATTATAAATAATACAGTAATTTATACTTCACAACATTTTACAACATAAAATTTAAGTGTGCCTTGGTCTAAAATGTTGGCAATATCAACAACAACCACACAAAAAAAGATATGTAAAGAAAATAAAACTTAAGTAGAGTATGAACCAAGAAAACTGTAATGCTATGTAAAATCTAGGAATCCAAAGAGAAAAACACCAAACTATTGCAGCTGGTGCCCACTGGTCCATGTTAAGAAATACAATCCTTAAAAGCCTTGGTTTTTATTTTCATAGATTCAGTTTGGGAAGACCTGCTGCTCATTAATACAAAACCAAACACATCATTACGTTAAGTCTTACTTTGAGAACTCCAGTCCAAACAAAGCACAGACCTCATTCGAATGTTGCAAACAAAGCCTTTTTACCACAGAAAGAATTTCACTTTAATATGAACTTTGCATACAATGAACAGTGTATATGTAGTCTCCAGATAATATTTTGTGTTTATTTTTTGTTGTCGTATGTAGGCATATATGTCTGCTTATTTTATCTTTTCTTATATCATTCTGTCTGTGTCTGCAGCAAACCTCGCAAACATAATAGGCAAACGCTGGTTTAATTATTACATTTTTCATCCTTAAACACAACTACATGTACCTGCAGTAGAATTCTAAATGCAACTATGAAGAAATACAAGTGCACTATATCCCCCCCCCCAAAAAAAAAAAGAGAGAAAAAAAAAGAAAAACAAATAATAAAACAGAGAGACTACTACAGCTATACAATTGATACATTTGTAATTAATTAGTTGGTACAGATACAGACACTGGGGTGTAAATCTATCATTCTATTGAAAGAGCTTAAATTGCCGGTAAGATCACACACAAAACTTTGCACACATGGACTGAAAATAAAGTGGAAAGATTCAACAATATAAAAGCAATTTGCAAGACTACCTCTTGACAGCTAAATTATGCATTTGTCAACACCAATACACAGCTGTGAATCTTGTCTTACAGCTGTAATTAACCAAACACAAAATGAAGGGGAAAAAGAAGTATTTCAAGAAATTTACAGAGTTAAGAATTGCGCATATGATGAAGAAATATAAGGCCATCAATCAATACATGATTTACATCAGACTACATAATTATCAAAAGAATTCACATTTAAAAAAGAATCTATTACTATTTTTTGTTGGTTTGTTTTAGGTTTATTTTTTTTTTATATATAGATGATTCATTTTGCCAAAGCTTATAGGCAGTTTAGATCACGAAGGTATTAAGATACAGAGTATGTTGGTTCTCACTTCTTGTAACCTGTGTTGCTAAACTCTCTTATTCTACAACCTCTGCATACAAACAGCACTGTCCCTTCTCATTCCAGCTTTTATGAAAAGCATATAATGACTCGTAACCCAATAAATATGTATAAGAATATAATAAAAATATCGTAGCAATGATTTTCATTGTCACTGTGAAATATCCATAACCGTTCATGATTGTTTAGGCACCCTTGCATAAGCCAGTATGCAAATTTGTCAACAGAAAATATTGGATCGAAATGACTTGGCCACAGTACAGTAGAAAGAGATGCATGTTCCTGCACAACAACGTTAGTGTGAAGAGTTCAGCAAATAAGCATATTATTCGAGAGCACCTATCAGTTAGAAACTGTCGAGTTTGGCAACCTGAAAGGGAGAAAAAGGCCATTTGTCCAAGAAAGACATTTTTCCTTTTGTTATGTTCCTACATGTAGGTATGTTTACAAGAGACTGGTAATACCTAGGCTTGCTGCCAACAGTTGGGAAATAATGTAGCACACTTTGTTTTCAGTGACATCAGCACCAGATTTTACAAATCCCTTGAACCCTCCCCTCATCCCCAGCCCCCTGTACCCTTGAGGGCCTCTAGAACAGCAGCCATGAAAGAGGTTTTTTTCTGTATTTGTTAGGGGGGGGGGGGGCTTGTATGTAAAGGAAACCACTTAACCATTGTACAAAATTAAATACGCAGGCCGCATATTCACCAATTACTAATAACAAATGCCTAAATATTTGCTCATCAATGTTTATTTCCTACGACAAACATCTCTGCAATGGCATCAGTTCTTTTGCCATCAACCTGTCAAAAGTGATGTTGTACTGCAAACCCTGTAAATTCTGATCATATGTGTATTCATGTTTGGCATTCACGGGAAAAGGACAAAGGTATACGATGTCACAGTGAGAACTGAAAATATTCTCATGGAATCGACATGCTATTACTGCATCTGTGCATGCTTAAATTGTCAAAGGCATATGGCACTTCTGTAGTATGGTCACACTTTTCAAACTTTCAAACCAGATTGAATGAATTTTGTATGCTCATGCCATTATCGTTTCAATGCAACACTGATATCTTCAACACTGATATCTTCCTCAGAGAAAATATAAAAAAAAAAGACCAGAAATGCACAGTTATTTTCAGAAGCTGCTTCATGGGTACATCCTAGCTGACTCTGTGACTACAGGCACTGAAGATCAAGTCTGAAATTGTTGACGCCTCTTCAAAACTATTCCATTTTCATGATTGCCCGTCTACTTAGTTGATCTATGAGATAACTGAATGGGTATATGAGTAAAGTAATGCCTAGGACGTCCAAGCACAGACAGCACTGCATGTATCTTGTCTCCTACAGACAGATTACTCCTTTAGGTGGTCTGAGTACTGAGTGACAGAGAAAACCTCAAAGTATTGTACACACTATTCAAAGTCCATGGCACACAAGTGGTTAAATGTGATATTTCTGTTCAAATAACCTTTGAATATTAACAACATGAAATCTATGGCAATGTCAGTGTTACAGTGATGCTGCATACACTAATCCAGTCATTCCGCTTACAATGCCAACAGGGGCATGTACACCAAGTATACAGAGCCAAAATGTTTTCAGTATGTGTTCAGATCCATGAACGAATGAATTTTGTTGTTTTTATTTTCTCTAAGATCAAAACAAAGCGGCAATGACAATGTCGCAGGAAATTTGCTTGTTCAATGCATATGCGTCAGAAACTAATTACAGTGGGGGAGAGAAAAAGAGTGTTGAGAGATAGAGAAATCAATGCAGTTAGCAAGCGGTAATTTTTGTGGCTTTATTATGACAGAGATCTGCCCACGTCAGAAAAGGATGAACACTTACGGGGTTTTGTCCTCCACAAAGCATTGTTCCCTGATAATGTAATGCCCCATTTTAATACAGAGTATATACTAAAAATCATATATCCTGTGATTTTTCCCCCATAGTGCAGACAACACATTCTCTGTAACTCTGAACAAAAAGAAAAGCATCTCTTCTTTTGTCATAAAAAAAGCATATTTTAGTACTCTTAGACATTTGTGAAATGACTGTATATACCTTTTATATACAATCTCATCATTAAAAAAAGAAACATCTATATCCATTTCCGTCAAAATTTATAATCACTTTATATACATAATGGTGATGATATAAAATCACATATAAGTAGTACAGTGCACCAGGCATGCTTCAAACATGATTTTTTTTTTTCCGACAAAGCGGACACAAAATACACAAGAATATATGTGTATGTACAACTCTGTTACTGCATGAAATTCGTGACGACCAGACACCAAGAAATGTACTCCATGTTTGCTATTTTCTCCAATTCTTGCACAGAAATTTTGCAAAATACTTTATATTGTGGCATGCGTTGGTATGCCACAAACAGTTTGAATATTCCTAAAAAACAAGCAATAGGGCACGAAGCAACGTATGAGGTCCTAAAATACAGTGCACTACCAAAGCTACAAGTGAGCAATGTTGCACATAAAAACTTATACTCGATTCATTCAGACTCTTTTTTTTTTCTCTCTCTTGGAGGTGTCCATGACGGTCGTTTCCTTTATTTGGTACAGAGCAGGTGCAGACAGTTTTTCTCTCCTGCAAATCACACAAAATTAATCAATCAAACAAAATGCTACTCTCCTCTTGTTGATTCTAGGGAAAAGCTGAGTGGAGTCACACGAAGCACAAAGACACTTCAGCAAATCCCATGAAATGAGTAGCTGATCCTTCATCACCACGGTATCCAACAAATCCTGATCATACAATCTTAAAAATCTTGGACTATCCCCCTTCGGTGCTGTGACACTTGACAAATGGCATTCGCTCAGTGCAAATTATTCCCTGCAGTGGATGATCCAAGCCCGCTTCAGCAATAAGGAGCACTTGGTCGTATCTCCATCATCTCTAATTTTGAGGGTGACAGCTGCCGCCGGGATCAGATTGACCTTTCTATGTCGTCTCGCCAAAAGGAAACGAACTGGACTCTGCGCAGAGATCACACTGCAAACACGTTTCAAGCATGTTTGAATGTGCGAGAGTATGTACAGGTACATGGTGTGGGAGATACATAACAGAGAGTTTAAGTGGGCCCAAGACATGGGGTGGGGGGGGGGATGGGGGAGGATGAGAGGGGCAGGAGTGCAGTAGGGGTGGGAAGTCACTGCTATAAAGTGGTGACATACAGCACCCCTTCCTCATCAGCCTCCAACGTTCCAGATTCTGTATCACTGTCCCTTCCCCCTTCTCTTCCTCCCCGGCCTCCGCCACTGCCCCCGCCCCTGTCCCCGCCCTCCCCATCTCCCTCCCGCCCCGACCGCCGCGTGTAGTCCCTCAGCTCGTACCCGCCCAGGTGGTCAAAGTACGGCAGCTGCGTGTCCACGGAGGTGCTGGTCGTCTTGACGACGGGCACCGAGGCGGGGTTGTCCTTGGCGAAGAGGAGGCGGTGGGCGGCAGAGTCCAGCTCAGCCTGAGTCATGTCGCAGGCCTCGGCCAGCTCCCTCCCAGCCATGCTGATGAGATCTCGATCATGAATGGGTGAGATGCCTTCCCCTGCCAGTAGCTACACCATCACAGGAGGATGAGCAGGAGGAAAAAAAAACAAAGAGGATACCAATTAGTCAAGATTTATGATGGGAGCTGTGGTAACGTCCCATGTTACATTGACTCCCGACAGTATGATAATAGTTAAACACATGTTGGACGGCACAAAGCAATGATTGGGCTCTGAAATTCGCAACTGTCTTCTGCATGAATTCCAGTTCACTGTGCAAAACTTGTCTCATCCCAAACCTAGGATTGCATTCAGTTACTAATTTTCATGGAATAAAGGACAAATTCCTTTGGACGACATAGTAAAAAAAAGAATGACAAGCTTTTTGACAGAGAGTTGGGGAAGGAAAAAGCTTCAAAAAGTTGAAAAGAAGTGACTGACTCCACAAATTATCCCTTGCTCCAAAAGACCCCTTTGTGGTCTGCTCTTTTTTTTTTTTAGGCAAATTTTTAGAATTTACCTTCATTAACCTTCCGTACTCACTCCATGGCAGGAGGCACTTGATGCTGAATAAAGTATTACAATCAGGTACTGAAAATTAGCACATCATTGGGGATGTTCATAAAGCCCTTTATTATCTACATGAGATTTCTATTGTCATTCCAAAACAGAAAACAAGCAATAACCATGGCAACATCCAAGAGTGCTGAAAACTGATTCACTTCAGCCACATGCTAACTTTCATTTCAAATTATCTAGTATCAAGGCATTAGTCTTAAATGCATTGGTTCCTATACTTGTATTTACATATAAAAAATGTGTCTACGCCACTTTTGGTAGTAGAAAAACAAAGAAGGTGTTGGACAGGCAAGGTTTACTTTGTGGCTGGTTTTACCAGAAGCTGCAGACTGACATACGAGGATGAAATCATATGGATATACTTTAACCCCAAACCCTAATAAATGAAATTACATTTATATCAAATAAAGTAGCTCTCCTATCATATCCACTTGAGCTGTGACACATTCAAAACTCTTTATTGAGCTACACCTTAAGTTGGCACTGGTCCCACGAGGCAACCCCTTGGATAAGAATTGTATCTCCGAATGGAAATAGGAAAAATCATTGAAAATCATCAAGACAAATCACATCACACGCTTTCATTTCAGTTATGTTTTCCCAGTACTGTCTGGATGAATGAATAAAAGTATAACCGTCCCTAGGAGCGGCAAGCCACACAAATACTAATCTGTGTACAGACTGCCAAACACTGCAAAAATGAAAAAAAAAGGAAAATAAATTCTACATAAAATTGCTCATGACAATGCAAATATATGTTTGGTGATTTTGTGATTAATATATACATGAGCTTTGCCACTTAATGTAAGCGTTTTAACAGCAAGCTTGCAGGTCTCTGATTTGTTGTAGGGTAGGGTAGGGAGAAAAGGAGGGGTAGGGGATATGGGAGGAGAAGTGGGCGGTGAACAGATAAATTTTGATGGAATGTAATCAAAGTGGTGGGTTGCAAGCATGTGAACACATCACTAAACCCAATATCTTGGAGTAATAACTGTTATGTGGGTATCGATATATCGTCCTCATAAAGACGGGCAGATAGTCTAACCTTTGTTGCTTGCAAATTTATGTAAGGATGAGTTAATGAGTAACATGGGTTTAAAAATGGGAAGGTTTTTGATAATTTTGCTACCAAAGTATACAGTGGTTTAAAACCAATAGGGCTGAAATGGAAGAGAAGCTTTTACTTTACCTGTGGAATGCTAGCAATGAGTGATAACATTACAATTACATGGCGGGGCAGGTGGAGGGGGTTAGGTGTAGCTTCACCCTGTTAATACAATACGAAACAAAATCCTTGTACACTTTTATCCTAAACCCAGGGTTTTGGTATCTTGAATGAAGTCCTATCACTGTTAGCAAGTGTCAGCTAGGACTAAAAGTTTAGTTATTGTCATCTTCCTAACATGTAGAGTCAGTCTCTAACCAAACTGGACTCACTTTGGTTGACAATGCGGACTGTTATGGAACGTGAAATAGAGATGTCGCACTTTTATTCTAATTATCACAAACATCCACAGTCAAAATCATTTTATTCCAATGCTTGCCGTAGATCAAAATATAAAGAGACCTACATATCTAACAATATGTGAATAATGCCAGAAGACTGTGGGGAAAAAAATATGAAAGACACAGACAAAGATTACTTGATTGTCCAGGGTAATTCTGAACCTGCAGCTGCACTGTAAGTCGGAAGAATTTGAAATGTTTCTGAATGAAGGACATGACACTGAATAGTAATCATCTTCAGTTCTTATTGATATCCTGTAGTTGTGAAAGGCATGTTTGGGTATTGGGGGCTCTTTTTTTTTCAGAGGGGATGTGAAGTTCATATACAAACAAAAAGAAATCTCTCTCAGCTTGTAAAGGGTGAAGGCAGATTTAGCAGACTATATTTCAATAAACATGGTCAGGTTGCAAATGTGTAACTTCAAGACGAACAAATAAAAGGGCAGCTGTATCTGTGATGGTAATATGGGCGGGAGGATAAGTCGGGTGCAATTTTTCTAGAAAATACTCAAAATGTTTACAAGACATTTGTCACATCAATATGGTTTTAGCTTTATATTGTATTTGTATATTACATTGCATTTATACATTATGTAGTAAACATTTTTTTAGGGAGTAACTGTCTGAAACAGTTCCATGCAAAATAAATAATTTCCACTCACAGCAAATTGTAGAGCCCTTGAAAGAAACTAGAAATGTCGCTATGGCGACTGATGCCTCCGCCGTAATGCATGATTCTCCCAAAAGGCGTATAGTACAATATCTTCACAATGTGTGATCCATGACAGTTTCACATAAATGGCAAAATATTGAAATGACAGGTTCGTCAGAAATGTCTTGAACTGGGTTTGCTATAATTTTCTAAGAGTGCAGGTACACATATTTGGGGAATTTTGGGGAAGTTTATGCATTGAGTAAGTTCCAAGGTACGAAGAAAGAGTGTGATGACGGTACAAAATAGATTTTTTTTTTTTTTTTTTTTTTGGGGGGGGGGCATTGAAACCTGGCCTTTGACCCTTAACCTTTGACCTTTGACCTTCTGGCTGGAAATTTCCCTGAGAATCTCCATTAGGTAATGCATATATTAAGTTTTGAAACTAATAATGCAAGCATTGCATATACTAGTATATGAAGGAAATAGTAAAATTTTGAGGAGTTGACCTTGACCTTTGACCCCTGACTATTGACCCATGACCCCTAAATTCCCTAGATAATCCCTGCCAGACAGTACATGCATATGTACCAAGTTCCACGCAGATACATTGAACCATTTGCAAGAAAAGTAATATTGCAACATTTTCACCTAACCTTTGACCTTTTGACCTTTGACCTTATGACATGAAACTCTCTCTGGAGAATCTTTACGCAGTAGTACATTTCCACACCAAGTTTCAAGAAAATACCTTTGGGCATTGCATAGATATGGGGGAAATTGCAACATTTGTAGCATTTGACCTTGAACTTTTGACCTTTGACCTCTTGCCAATGTCACTAAAATCTACTCAACTAATTGTCCCATCATACATCATCCTTGGACCAAGTTTGGTGAAAGCTGCTTCATCCAGTTTTGAGTTATCACGTAAACAGATAAATTTTAGGATTTGACCTTGATCTTTGACCTTTGACCTCTGTCCGATTTCACTGAAAAACCAATCAAGTAATTGTCCCATCATACATAATCCTCCAACAAAGTTTGGTGAAATTTGCTCCATCCAGTCTTGAGTTATCGCGTAAACGGTTACAATTTCGTGATTTGACCTTGACCTTTGACCTTTGACCTTTGACCTTTGGCCGATTTCACCCAAAATCTAATCAAATAATTGCCCCATCATACTTCATACTTGGACCAAGTTTGGTAAAATTCCAGTAAATATTACTCAAGTTATCGCGTAAACGAAAGCGGACGGACGTACGGACGGACGGACAACCCGAAAACATAATGCCTCCGGCACCACTTCGTGGCTGAGGCATAAAAAAAAAACACACACACAAAATCTGCTGAATACTCCCCATATCTCACAGCACGTCAATGGACTCATTTGTTCTGTGATAAAACTCTCTAGGCATGGATGAAATTCTAAGGGATTCAATGGGAGGTTATGATAATGTGGAGGTGGTAGGGGTGTGGAAGAAAACATGGGGAGGGGGTGTCTGGAGGGTTCCAGTGATTGAATGCAAAATTCTGTGAACCATTACCATGCTATGCCAGGTTTGCGCAATTCTTTTTCTCTTTATCCACGTCAGCAAAATCACATCCACTAATTTGAACTAACAATTCAACTCTGCATAACAAGCTCAGCAAATGTGTATATTGGTTGATGGATTATATACATATAAGAATAATGAAAGAATATATGATTACATATGAGGAATATATAGTGAACTACATGCACAAAATGATAATTAATGGTAATTACGGTGGTTTGGTGCAGTCATTATGTCTAAACAAACTGTGGATAAAAGAAATAAACAATTTTACAAGATGCAGGTACATGTACAGTACACATGGTCGGTGAATGCTTTACAAACTGCGCTTGCTGTATGAAAATGTGTGCTCTTAATGTCTTCTTGGGTGGAAAGACTAGGTTTGTTATTCAACAGTCCCCTTGATCCCTGTGTGGTTAAAGGAATGGAAATTATTTGATTCATCTTGTTGCCATATATGTGAAGTTAGTTGATTTGAAGAAAGGGAGGATAATTGGAATTATCACTTCTATTACTAATTTCAAATGAAGAAACAAAATTTCAGATGCTGCACTTGAGGCATGCCATGATTTTGATTATGCTTTTCAAAATGTATTGTAATTGTCCCAAGAAATATCAAGAGTTATACTTCATTGATATCTTTTAGCTTGTTGTTCAGAATCTGATCAAATTAGTTGCACTGTAATTCATAACCGCAATGATTTGATGAAATGCCATCAATGCATACGGCTTCATTAATTGAATAAACAGTGTAAGTATTTAGACTCTGACAAACTATTACCTATAAACAGCTCAAATTGCTCAAACCAGGTGCCTGATCTCTTCTTGATAAATTTTGGACAATAAAATTTCAGAAAATAATCATAAAATCTGACATAAACATTTATCCTAGGTAGCCAAAAGTCTACTCGGCCGATTACTAATTCGTACTACACTGAAGCAAGAAGTTTGACAGAATACAACTTTTTTCTTGCACACCTATGAAAACAAAAGGGAGTAAGATTTGGCTCGTATTGCTCTCAAAATACTGATGAAATAAAGATAAATGCTTCTTAAAACTTGCCTGTGATGATTAGCTGTTAATCTCAAGATATCATTTTATATCATAAAATGTATCTCCTACCAATTGAACACGATTTATGAGAGACTACAATGAAAAAGTGTAATTACATAATCCAAATTTAAAGCTAATAATAAAACTGATGCCTTTTAGAACTTATGCCATTCTGAATTGTCTTAATCTTCTTGCACATGTTCAAGCATGTAAACAAATATCCCCCTTAAAAAAAAAAAGCAATTTAGCAGTTTAAGAGAATTTTAGTCAGATTTCCAGTCAAGTGTATTTTACAAATGTGGTCTGAGGAATAACAGCACGGTTCAAGGCTTTTACAGATCAGTCGGGTGAGATGGTAGCATCAATGACAATTGTAGCGACCAACATATTGTCGGCCTTATGCCAAAAGGGCCTTAACACATAGGATTTGTACAGTGTCAAGGGCCTTTTGGCATACGACTGACTATGCACTCTATCACAGGTAATTAATGGGGACAATCGTTATTCCTGAGCTACACAGCTTAAAGGAATCGTATAGTTTTGGCTGAGACCTAATTTGAGGTTTCTAACATTTTTGGGTGAGATAATGAGAAACCTCTCATGAAATATGACAGAGCATGTGGTTCCATGAGGAATTCAACATTCATTTGATGAAAATTGGTTTTGAAATGGCTGAGATATCCAAAATAGAGCAATTCTAATAAAGTGTGGGACCCACACTTTATTATGATCGCTTTGTTTTTGGATGTTTCAGTTATTCCAAACCCGATTTTCATCAAATAAACTTTGAATTCTTCTTAAAATGGTATGCTGTGTACTATTTCATAAGTGTTTTCTTGGTATCTTGCAAAAACTAAAAAGCCCAATTCTCATTTCTACCAATACTGTACTATCCCTTTAAATGGTCCTTAACCCGTTGAGGACGGTTTGATTTTGCTACAACACGCATTTCCCATAGACACCTGCCCGAGTATACTCGGGACTCGTCCTCAACGGGTTAAAGTCATCACCATCATGACCTTGAATCAACCCTGAGAATAATTCTTGCTGCCTGTGACAGCTGCATGATACAATCATGACAGATTTAGAAAAAAAACAAAAAACAGCCTAATCCCATGCTCAGACCTTTTTGCTCAGACACACTGCAGAGTATTGGACTCATCCACAGTAGATGTGAAATAATTCCAACACGAACGGATGTAGATCCTGTGACCTACTGTTTTGATGCCCTACACTGTTCCTGATGGTCAACCCATATTTAATGAGCTTATGCATTAGAAATCGAACACAGGCCATTTTGCAGATCTGTGTGATCTTATGACACCAATGATCAAAAAGGACTTGAAATCCCAAAAAACTTGCTTTTATGTAGACTCCATCATATTTCTTGTTTCTTTTCATAAACCAGCATTACCCCCATCACTGACTATTTGTATCATTTTGCTGTCAGTAAGTTTATCAGATCGCTTTGTATTTTCATTCAATAATCATGAAAATAAATGAAATGAAATGTTGCTGTTGCTGTTTCAAAGAAAAATGAAGAGAGAGAGATAGAGAGAGCAAAAAGGACCTTATAAATCAAGTAATTTGCCTCAATATGAAATGAAACACCATTTTGCATTGCAACACAATAGCAATAACCCTATCAGTATCCAAGTTCAGGCAAGATATAGCAGTAAATTAAACCTTTGGTCGATATTACAGTGGACCCACATTCACTATGTCCGCCGAACCTAGTACACTTAGGTCCAGACTTAATGATTACGTCAGCTGCGATTGTGAGATGCTAATGCAATGTGTGCTCCTAACCCCCACCCCATCCCGTGCCAGGGTTGGTATACAAATGTCAAGGGATGTGATGATGAAATGATTACACGGCCGTGTGCATTTGTGTCCATGATGAGTAAATAGAAATGCGGATAGATCGACATGGAAGGGTACCACTCCCCTTCCTGTGGACATTCTGTGAAACTCCATGCAAGTAAAAACAAAAACCTTACATTCAGCTTTGCCTCTCGTAAGCTTTGCCTTTTGTACAGTGCTCTTCCCTGAGCCAAACATCTATAAATGCCTGACAAACAAGAGATTTTTAACCCGTTGAGGATGGACTGATTCTGCTACAAGTTGTATACCACGCACTTCCCGTAGGCACTTGCCCAAGCATTCTCGGGACTCGTCCTCAACGGGTTAATGGCAATGATAGGATTCATTTTTCATGACCCAAACTAAAAAGAAAATATGTTCACCAACTATTCAAATGGACAGTCACTGGTAGATCTTGTGAAATCATTTCTATCTATTATAAATCTGGTTCTACGCCATACAAAGTCCTTGGTTTAAAAATTGACTAAAGACATTTTCAGATCTTTTTTTCTTTTTTCTGGGGTAACTCTACTTTAGCTTACTGGTGTGAATCAGTTCAGCAGAGTTTAAAACAGATAACTGTAAATCACGTCGTCACTGAAATGAAGTTTTAGAATATTTTGCGAAGTTTACAAAAAGCTGTCAAACTCGCTCTTGTATCATATCATCTATCTTTCTGTTTTTCCAGTTGTATGAAGATTGGTCGTCACTGGAAAGAAAAGATTTTGGTGAAAAGTGCTACTAACATCTTAGTCTTCTCTTGAAAAGAAAAAAAAAGAAAAAAAAGTGATAACTGGTGTTCGGTAATATTCACTGCCTAAAAGAAATTTGGCTTTCATTTTGACTATTGTTTTATAAATTTCTCTACAATTTTTTACATTTTTTTTTTTGTAACTTATGGGAAAGGGAGTGGGCAAAATTTTACCAAACATTTCTCACTAATAAAGTTATAGGACTGGATTTAATTCAGCTGTCTTTTTTTTTTTTTTTTTTACTAGGCAAAGCTGACTGCAAGAAGTGTGCTTCAAATGCAACACAGTGTATATGTCACACAGCATTCTTAGCTCATTCACAGTTTCTTTGATCTTTTTTTTTAAAGCCATTTGCATTCACACTCTCTTCAAAAATTCGGGATGCTTCAAGGCCAAAATGAGAGAGAGAGAATAAAGGGTGTGGGCGCCCTCTACCTTTCTGTTTCTTTTCGGGTTTGGATTTGTTTAAGTCTTTGGGCGTTGACGCCGACTTGGCGGGCTGCGTAGAGAAACAGAAGGGGTGAAAAAATGGAGCCATGAACAACATGGTTTATGCCGACATGATGAAAATTAATATCAGTGGTGACTTTAATTACCACTAGATGACCTCACCAGTAACAAGACAATTAAATGACTCCAAAGAAACAAAACACATGAATCAAATTGCTATTACATGTTCCATACAGCTGGTACACTATAAATGCCTGATAAATATCATGATTCGTACTCACCTGATAGCTGAGGAGATGAAAAAGTATCAAACATTCATTGAATGAAGAAATAAAAAACAGCAAATTTCTATTGAATCTATAAGGACAGTAGAAATGAAAAGACAAGCGGCAAAGTTTGAGAGTGATTCCAGGGGCAAAGGATACCAAAAAAGTGCATGCTCAACACAAACATCTCAAAGCCCACACGATGAATTGCATGTAAAAAATAAATACAGGAATTTTAAAGCAACAGTGTGATCAGATAAAATACAAACAAAGGAAAAGCAAATTATGAAGACTCATGCAAACAGATTTTACTGAAAAAATAAAGAGACCCATATCCAACCATTGGACTGCATAAAAGGTTCACAAACATTAAACCAAGTGTCAACAGAGATTAGAGCTGGTTGATTTGATCAGTATGATCTATCAAAGCAACTAAAATGGGTGAGACTGTTAGTGGGCTAGGATCAATACTCTACCTGTGCAACTAAACTCTCAGCGCTACCCGCTACTTCTTCAGGGCTGGGGTTCTGCCCCACCCCAGACTGCCGCTCCACTTTGGACTTGGTGAGTGACTTGAAGAAGGCGGCAGAGGGGTCGCGGGACGTGCCGATCTCGCCCGTGGAGTGGCGCAGGGCCAGGGGCTCCTTGACAACGATGTTGTTGGGCGTGGCCGCCCCGGAGCCGCCCGTGGTGGGGAGGAGATGGGAGCTCTGAGTGGTAGGGCGGGGGATGGGGGTGTGGAGGGAGGAGCGCACCCGCCGGGGGGAGGACGGGGGCGTGAGCCACGCCCGCTGGCCCGGGCTGGACTCCCGGGCATTGCGGGTCTTGCCCTCGGGCGTCATTCCTGCCACAGCCATGACCTGTGAGAGAGGAGGGCGTAAGGAACACGGCAAATCTATCACATGCAAGACACAGCACACCACACAGTCAGAGAGACACAATGTTAGGCTACCACACAATTCACTGCAACAGTGAAGTGACTTACTGGGAGACAAGAATTTGGGGGGAGAGAGTGTGACTCCTATTCTACTCCTCTAGGAAACCAAGTCAACACATAGAAAAAGGAAGGAAGCATATCTGCTCACAGAGAGAATCAATTTTTCTGATCTCATATATTTACAATGTTTGCTATTACCATACCTTGGGCTTTTTAACAATGTCCTTTAAGCCTGATCTTTAAATGTCTCCAAGTTCATTTTAAGACTTACCTCATTACAATGTAGTCATTGAAAACTTCAATTTGCCTTTATTGCCATGTTAATATCCAACTTATTGATAAAGATTCAAACTTTGAAAAGATGCATTTATAAATCATCCTGTACTCAATCATGAATTTCAATCTTTCACTCTGAATTTCAGTGAGCATCAACAAATTAAATGAAAGGCTTTGTTGAATTCAAGGTTTTGTTAAAATTCTGATAGTAACTAATCCTCATGCAATTTCATTTTTAAATTCTGACATTTTTTTGGTTCTAACTCTTTTTATATATTTCTTTATTTTTATAACTCTGCCACACAGGTTTAGTGTTTATTTTTTTCAATCCTTATCTATCTTGCCTTTTTTGTGTGGGAATGAGTCAAAGTTTTCTATACTAAATTTCTCTCACAAAACGGTTAGCCTACATTTTGTTTGTTTTCCTCTTTTTGAATAACTGTTGACCAAACTCTGCTTCGATTTTTTGTGTTCCAGGGAATTTGTTTGCATTGTTAAAGGGGTAGTCTCCTCAAATGTATGGTGGATGAAGTGAATGCAGAAAGGTTAGTGAAACACACGACTGTGAAACTCTATTTAACCAGACAAGCTTCCCATACTATATGATTTCTTTCTTTTACATATGTTGTTAATTACATGTGCCACCCTCTTTAGATTTTAACTGTTTGAGAATTTGTAAGCTGTAAGAATTGTGCTCTTTGTATGTCCTAGCAATACCAATTTTTGTGAAATTTTCTTGACTGCAATCTTCACCACACTATTGTGATGCCACAATGACAGTTGTATATTTCCTACATTGAAAGCGTAGAACATGACATTGATCAAGAGCTTTCAAAATTCACACCATTTGATCAGACTAACCACTTTTCCCCAAACTTCTGAGTGTTTCACTAATCTGTCAGCATTCACCGAATCTACACATTGGAGAAATTGCCCCATTCACTAAATCTCATGCTCTTCAGTCTCTACTACATGTAGTCATCTTCAGTGTCAAGGGGTAAAACTAAACAACCGTGCTTTGGGTGCATTAGAATCGATCGCAGACCACGTGGTGTCAGCGTGAGAAAAACATGCCTCGGGAATGACTCAAGTCAAACAACAGCGCATCTTTTTGTGCCGAAACTTTAAAGGCTTCGTTTTTTGGTAAAACTTCAGTAACAAGCATTCAGTCCATTTACTTTTCATTACACTTTTGGTGCACATAAAAAAAAGAATGAAAAAGAAGCCATTGAAGAGAAGGTATAAAATTGCATAGCAAAGAAAAATGAGCAGAACTGAAGTACGTTTCAAAATGGTACGTGAAGTTTTTGTGAGACTGCGCTGAAAAAATGACAACATTGCCGACGAGTGAGTCAAACGGTACAATGAATTAAGACACTCAATGATTTGGCCAGAGCCAGACGTTACGAGGAGGAGAACAAGCACTTTAAGTGCAAAGCATATTAAGGAAAAAGAAGCTTGAAACAATCAGAAAATGAACATTCTCAAACTCATCGAGAGAAAGGCAAATTTGAAAGAGAGGGAGATAGAGAGAAAAAAGACAGAAAGACAAGGAGAAAATGAGATTCTGCACTCAAGAAGAAAAAAAAAGAGCTAAATGTGATAAAGGTTATCACTAGACTCACCTGAGCTTGTGCTAGTTTGAGAGGCACTGCTGTCTTGCGATCTCCAGCGGGTACCAGACTGTCCGACTTTCCGACCCGGGACGAGAGGAGGGCCCGGCGGGTCGGGGAGCCCATCTTGCGGGGACTGTGGCCCAGACTGCCCAGACTCTCGCTGCCCAACTTTGGAAGACTTGTCTCCGTCGGCGACGGAACCGTGGTGGAGAAGTCGGGGCTGAGGGTGGCCGAGGGGGAGCGCGTGGGTGTTGGCGTGGCGGTGTTGGGGTGGCGGTTTGGGGGCGGGGTCGGGGTGTGGCTGCGGGACGAGGACGGGGAGCGCTCGGGGCTGAGGAGGGGTGAGGTGGGCGGATGGGAGGACGTCTCAGAGAGATTGTCTTCATCTTCCTCCTGGTAGCACTCTGTTCTTAGTGCAGGAGGCTCCCTGTGGGTAGAAAACAAATTAATTGCATTAACCAGTTTAGGACTAGCTGATTTTGCTTTAACATGCACTTCCCATAAACACCTGCCCATCCAAGTATACTCAGAACTAGTCTTCAACGGGTCAAATCCTCTTCTGCCCCTGTGCGTTTGAGTGTATGAAAACTAACCATGCTATCATTGCGTGAGAACCAACAATCTCAATCAAAGAGTGACAAGAATAACCAAGACTTCTTCATCAGTGACAATGGAAAGTGTGATGCTAGATACATGTAAGCAAATTAGCAAGATGCTTGTTTTTTGTTTTTTTTTTCAAGACAAAACTTAGCAAAACTAAGCACTGAATATGTTACGCTGAATGATATCACATAAAAAGTCAATACACTTTCATCATTACAGGTTCACTGGAATGAAAGTATACTCTGAAGAATGAAAGCCTTGAACCTTTCTTTCTGTAGAGGACACAACAAAATACATTTCTTGCCATGTTGATGTCTAAGAATTGAACAATTAGATAGCCAGCCTCCACAAAGTATATCAAAATCACATTCAAGAGGTATACTGAATAGCTGATTGCCAAATTAAAATATTTCTTAACTGGTGCTAAATTTACAAAGCTATCGAGAGAAGTATCTGACAATAGAAGTGACAAACTTCCTAGACCAAGAATCTAATTCATTTGTAATTGTCTGATCTCCAATTGATCTACAAGAAGAGAAAAAAAAATGACATAAACAAGTAAAACATAATTCATACACAGCAAAGTAGACAATCAAGCTTATTCAAAGAGCTTTTAGATGATAATCACTTTGCTCATAGTAAAGCACAGCAACTCCCTATCTACTGTTTTCAGAAAGACAGCTCTGGGCCTATATAGTTAGTAAAATTTGAAGAAAAGAAATAAGAATACAGAATCCAACAACAGGTTATTACAAACCTGAGTCTATGACCCACATTTTATGACTGTTCCATCAAATTAGTACACAGAACATCATTCACACAACAGTCTTTAAGATGGTTCATAGAAGTTGCAACACTCATTTGTTAGATGTTTTCATCATAGACACAGTGTTCATATTATATGGTAGAATTTACAGGTTAGTGAAAAAGTTTACGGTTGTGTGTCACAACCCACTTTGGTCCCAGATTTCACAGTTTAAACATGCTAAAGGAGAATGAAAGCCACATATACCTGTGGATTGAGTGAATGCAGAAATATTCAGGAAAAATTGGACAATTCCTTGAAAGGCTTTAATCTAAAAGTTTTGGTGGAGCCATCACCGGATGAAAAGACCACTATAGTTTGTGATGTATGGAAAATGATATACATGAAATAAAAAGCAAATTCTTCCAAATTTCCTTCTCACGAAAAATACACAATCCTTTGACTTGTTAATGATATATGTTAAGGGTAATATTACTCCCCTACTTTCTGATACAGGTAAGTCAAGTGCTCTTTCATTGGACTCCAAAAGTGATATTTTTTCTTTTTTTAACATTTTCTTTAAATCTCTTTCCATGTGTGATGTCACAAAGTGTTGTAGTCTTTTCATTCAGCTATGGCTCCACCAAAACTTTACAACCTTGCAACTTTAGAATAGATTGTCAAATTTTCCTGAAACTTTGCTAATGCACGTGTTCTAATAATATTGCTGCATTCCCTCAATTAAGATATACATTTGTGTTTCATTTTCCTTTGATCTCTACTGTGTACATCTGTGCTGATAAAAGATCATTGGAGCATGGTCCACTCTGCAGACACTTTCCCCGTTTATCATTATAACCAGAGCCCACCCCCGGAACAAATGAACATATAGAGACAGAGGGACAGTATTAAGATGTTAGGTGGCATCTACAACTTTAACTTGATCTTGTTTACAATCTCATTGCATCACTGGGTATATTGGTGTTTCACTTTGCACAAGGGGTTGTTTTCTTTTCTGTTTTTTTTTTTTTTTCATCCTTCTTCATTTGGGGAGGGACTCAACAACACGAAGAGAAAAGAAATATTATATACGTACTCATAAACAGTGGACAGCCTTTCCAGCAAGAGAGGCATTTGTGAAATAATAATATTTAGACAGGAGAATATTGGCCAGTCCCACATATACATATTTAGAGATATATAATCCTTAAAAGATAAGAACATCAAATCAATTAGCAGAGTCTTTTCCATGTGTTTTACATTTGTTGTTGTTGTATATGTGACAAGGTGATATGATGTTATTTGATGTTATATATTTCTATGGAAATAAGACAGAGTGGGTGATAGATTATACTACAAATTCTATCCACAAGACAGTAAGAAATGCACTTAAAAATGGATTCCATGCTGGCCTATTGATGTACATGAGGAAATGTTGGCACAGTTATGGCAAAAAAAAAAAGAACTTTCTTTAACTGTATTCAGCTTTTATATCAATCTTTGTAATATCACAGACACCTACTTTATTTATTGTTTAAAATTTGATAAATCTGAAACATTATTGATATGGCCTGATGCAAATATACAAAGCTGTGAAGTTATATACATTGATGTTGTTGTAATTTGGAGCTACATGTATGCTGGATAACACTTTGCATTTTATCTCCTAATAGCATAAGCATAGTATTAACTCTGCACATGTTTATAGTAATTGAAAGCAGAAATGAAATTGAAAAATGAAATGAAATCAAAACTCTTTAATGCTGCACATGTTTATGGTAATTGAAGGTAGAAATTAAATTGAAAAGTGAAATGAAATCATAAAGCAAAATCAAATCACAATCGAAAGGCACATCAAATGAAGTACGCGGGGAAGCGATTCTCTTCCATACACCTACCTTGAGTAGTCCCTGTAGGGCTCGCGGTAAGGCTGCTGGTAAGGCTCCGGTCGGTATTCTCCGACCTCCTCCTCCGCCTTGGTCTGCGGCGATGGCGGCGGCTGATCCGCCTCGACCTCCCCACCGTCTTCCCCATCGTCATGGCGGTAAGGCGAATCGTCATGACGATGGTGGTGGTGGTGATTGTCTTCGTTGGGGAGGAGCGGCTGGCGTCCCTCTTTGCTGTTGCTGGAAAAGAGAAAGGTGATGGGGGTTTAATTTGAAGATGTTTCTCACTGAAATACATTCAAAATGTCATGAGAAGACAGGGAACCTATCTGTTAAAGATGACATCACAATTCCCAAGTCAACAAGAAATGATGTTTAACACTGACACCTTGTAAAAAAATATAAAAAAATGGATGAAACTTTTCAATAATGAGGAAAAAATAATGTGGTGAAACATTACGCCTTGCACTTTACTCGAAGGCAAGCTCACCTGTACCTGTTTCCGGGGCCCCGGTTGTTGGGCACGCCCCTCCCTCCTGGTATCCTGCTGGACATAGGCGAGAAACCCCTGGAGTGGGGCGACGACACCTGCAGAGAGTTTGCGCTGTTGGGGGAGTAATGTCCGCCCCTGCCCCCGCGTAGCGACACCCCATGGCCCTGGGGCCGCGGCGACATGTTGAAGGGGGACTTGTTTTGTGGGTTGTGGTTGTAGTTGTTGAGGCTGTTGGCCGGGGACAGCTTGCGGTGCTGGTTGGAGGGCGGCGAAATGACCAGGCTGTTGGGGTAGTAGGCCGGTGGGGGGTCACGCCCCTGATATTGGGTGTTGGCCATGGGCGTTGACTGCCGCCGATTGTGGTACATGTTGAGGACGGTGCCGAATAATGAGTGACTTCGCTGTTATGCAAAATAGGCAAGACAGCCCAGAAATGAACACGTAATTACTTAATTCTGTACATCTTAAACAGACACACTATAAGTCACATAAACCAATAAAATTGAGTATGAACAAACTGTAGAATTGACTGTTCTTTTTTACATGAATCTATACACACTTTTTAACCCATTAAGGACAAGTCCCGGGTATACTTGGGCAGAGTGTCTATGGGAAATGCGTGTTGTAGCAAAATCAGTCCATCCTCAATGTGTTAACATATATCCCTTATTCAAAAATACAAATATCCTGAAAACTTGGGATTTATCAATTCTGGAGCAGCCTAGAGGATTGATGATTCAGATGAAGACCTCACAGTGTGATGATCTCTGAGTTTGAATGGTATTGTTGGCCCAACAAATGACTGCATTGGTGTCTGACTTGTTGGTCTAGTCTCACATGTTGGTGTAAAGGCACCAAGAATAGAAGAAATATACCCACCCTATGATTCGGCTCGTCCGGTTCAAACTGCTCATTGTCGTCCATGCCTTCCAGGTTACCTGAGATGGCTCGCTTGATCTGAGGCCCAATCTCATGTAAGGTCCGCAAACCGGCCTGAAGAAAGAGAACGACAACATGAATTGGGTGAAAATAATACAGGGGTGTGAAACATTGTAAAAGGGCACCAAGAGTGTATAATATTGGAATTATTTCGCTGTTTAGCCTACGAACCATTTCTTGGATTATATATGCATCTGATCGCTCAATAGTGGTGGCCACATACTGTAGCCTATAGTAAATAATCTCTCTTTCATTTATGGTGCATTTATTCGCACTGGTGTAGTGATATTGATTGAAAATCTTGATTCCATGTGTCTGTGTGTGTGTTAGTGAGAGAAAGTGTAAGCAGTCTCATTTTACACATTTGGCCAGGTATTTCAGATGATACATTCCCAGAGGCTGTTTTACTGGTAGTATGAAATAGCATCAGCTACAGCAAAACATAATCTTCTGAGGCGAGTTTATCGTGTTCAATCTTTTTTTTTAATTGTGGTAAGTCATTTTAATGCCAATACGAAGCATTTAATATGGTCGAATCTGTCAACTTAGGTGCACCCTAAATTGAAGTAAAACTGTACTTGCACTGATGGTAATGTGCAACAACATAGGTCAGCAAAGAGTACACACAAGTACTTCACAAATTGAGAGATTGTTCCAAATCACAAACATATGCTTGAAGAAGTAACAAATTGAAAAGTAGTCACTGTAACACATAAGAAAAGAGTTTCTTCTCAGAGATGGGATATTCATAGTCCATCTGCAAGACCCTGGAGCTTTGCAAAACTTTTAATTGGCAGAATTAAGCACAGGGAGGAGACTAACCTGGAGGGCAAACGTGCTGTCGTGCCCTCCTGCTGACTTGATGGCTTCGTGCTTGCGCTTCTTGAAGCGACGGAAGTAGTCCTGGATCAGGAATGTTGCATAAAATTTGCCCACCGTCACATCGTCATCCCCTGGAGGTGGCACGGGAGTAGCAAAGGTGGGGGAGGGGGAGGGGGAGGGGGAGGAGATTTAGGAGGGGAAAAAAGAAGCCATGCACTCAGCATTAGGAAATTCAACAACTATTCTGATCGATGCAGAAATTATACTGTTCAGGTAAACCATGTTTTCTTCCAATTTGAAATTTTCCCCTTTACCTCTAAACTAAATCCTTACATTTCAAACCCAATAACTGTGACACAATTTACTCACACTGCTAAATCATGTTTGCTATGCATACAACTGTACTTGTGTTCACCTAACATATCCATGTCCAAAATAACTTTTGTCCTTTGTAGCAGGTTGCAACAACAATTGTTTACCATAACAAAACAACATGATTGTTCTTGAAAAAATTATTAAGGAGCAGAAAAAGAAATATACATATATAAATAAATAAATAAATAAATATATATATATATATATATATATATATATATATATATGCATACATATATACATATATACATATTATATATAATAATGCATTTAAGAAAGTAGAAATCCCTCTTGACAGAGACAGTTTCATCCCTAGCTGCCATGAAGCCGGCCCCCAGGAAAGGAGCGAGACAGGGTTAATACTTACCTCCGGCGGGCGGGGCCACCTGGTCGAGAAGCTTCGGGCTTGTTCTCTTCCAAATCTTTTTGATGACAGCTCGTAGCTCCTCATTGCACTTGTCGATATTTCCTGTCAAAATGAACATGACCAACAAGCGTCTGCAAGAAAAACTGCTTACAAAAGAATTAAATCCTGTCAATATATAGTTCACTTGTAAAAATCTTGGGGAGTGAGTCACTACACTGTATCTCGTTTACAGAGGCACTGATAACGTGTTAGGTGAAAAAGTTACATATGAAGCTTTATAATATACGTTTACATGGACCAAACTTTTGGCAATGCATTCATCTGTATAGCGCCGAGGTTACTTCTTTCATGTTGCCAGAAATATCCATCTCATCCCAAAACATGGTCATAATGTGTGTGACATTTAACAGTCGGGTGTCACAACAACACAACAGCTCTACAGAAACTGCCATTTTAATTCTAAAGGCTCTGGTAGGATAACGTCATATCAAGATCAATCTACACCTATACATAGACAGTTTGATTTACGCCATCTGTAATTAACAGAGAGAGCATGCCACTGGAGATTGCCGATCAGTCAAAAAATACAGTAAGGGTAAAGGAATTGATTTAAAAAAGAGAAGGTTCCTGAACTTAAAAAAGAAAAAAAAGAAAAAAGAAAGAATGTAAGACTGGTCATGTATATTCTCCATAAATTTTTTATAACTTCAAACACCACCACCACGAACAACAACAACAACCAACAATATAAACCAAAAATAAGACAGTGACATCACATCACATAATATATTGTTGTAAAAGGTTAGAGAGAACAGTTTGGATGAAATGGGAGCGGTAATCTCACCTTCTGTTTTGATCTTGAGTGACGTCCTGATCAGTGCAAACAACGTTGCATTGAACATGACAGTGCCGTCACTGTTTAAGGGCATGTTCATTGAAACCAGCCTCTGCAACACAAGGAATGAGTAAAGATTATCACTTTTACTCACAAATTTTAGACACAGCATTATCAGGAAGATAATTTCATATGCATTCTGATGTTACTAAACTGCAATCTGTAACCATTACAAATGTAGTTCACCTATCAGGAAATTAAGGTACTACAAACTGTAAGTATATATTTGTATGGACTGCAATTCATAACTAAAAGGACATTTGCACAGTTTGCTATGATATAAGCTATAATATTAAGCATCAGCTCTTACTGTATTTGGTGACTTAACTCATGGCAAGCCAAGCATGAATATACATATAATCTATGACAGAGGACTATGTGAAATATATGACTAACCAAAATGCCTTTATGAAGCAATGTAGATGATATGGATGGTGATTTGTTACGTTCAAATGAATGATGTGATCTTACGCACCCAAGTGAAACACACAGAGGTGAAGTGGGGCATGTATTTCTGGTGTTTACAGTGCACTTGTTTATTTCTGATAATGCAGAGTTATTGTGCAGCAGGCACATGTAGGGTGAATATGCAATAATTACCTCCGCCAAGGGAGGAGGTTATGTTTTTCTTACCGTTGGTTTGTTCGTTCGTTTGTTTGTTTGTCCGTGTTCAATATAACTCAAAAAGCAGTTGAGGGATTTGAATGAAACTTGCAGGAAAGGTTGAAAATGACACAAGTAACAAACGATATACTTTTGGTAGTGATCCGTGAAGTTTTTGGGAATTTATGAAGGATTTTCTATATTTTGCCAAGTAGGGTCAATGAACTTGGGAGTTCAAGCTGCGCATTTTTTAAGTTTTCATGCGCACACTAAAGTGCGTGCTCTAGTTTCTGCTGGGGTGAGGCGCACCGCGCATCTGCGGGTTTATGACGTAACAATTAGGCTTCTATATAGAGAAGTGGGTGGAAATCACTGACCTCTATGGAAGAGCAAGACCCGGTGGAAAGTAACTGCTTGGCGGAGGTCTGCGCTCTCGGAGTGCTTTTCTAGTTGCATCTTATTTTTACCTTTTTACCATGATTGAAACACTGTCACTTCCTAGTACAAATACACTTTCTGAGCTTACAGTTGATATTTCTTCCCCCTAACACTTAACAATTGCCGACAAAACCTACAAAATTTTGGTAGTTTGGAGATAGGGTTGTGTGTTTGGTAGTTTGGAGATAGGGTTGATGTTTTTCGTGTATGACCAAATAGAGCTAGCACTTTGCACTCGCACAGCATTGTCAAAACATTATAAACTTACTGTCAAAATGCGCTGCTGCCATTTGAGTCTTTAAATTCATTTGCGACAGCAAAAATTGTGTTACAAACAGCAACAGCATCCAGAAAACTGTTGCCGGGTAGCAAGATTGCCCCTTTTTTGTAGCGGAGACTTCACTTACTTTACATGCTTACCTTAATTGTGTGACCGAACAGAGCTGCATATGTGCTGTGCGTTGGCACAGTGTTGTCAACACATTATAAACTTCAAACTAAAAGTGATGCAGCCATTGGAGTCTGTATAAATTTACATGCCACAGCAAAAATGGTGTTACACAGCAACAGCTTCCCGAAAACTGTTCCTGGGTAGCGAGTATACCCAGTTGCATGGAGGAGACCTTACTCACCTTACATGCTATCCTATGGGGGCAGAGTTTGCCAAAACCTAGAGGCGGGGAGATGGATCTGAGTAACGTCACTACGTCTAGATGCTTGATTCGACCCCTGTCAAGTCAGATGGCAAAGGATGAACAAAGAAAGGAAACTCTTCAAAAGAATCCGCTTCAATCAACAATCACTCCTCTTTCAAATTTTTACTTAAAAACATAGACAAATCATGGAGATGTTTTCAAAGAGGAATATTCTTGGAGAGACTCAAGCTTTCATTGAAAGATAAACATTGTTCTTGCATGAATTACATACAGACAAATATCTCTTGTTAACTCGATCTCTTCTCTAGGAGCTGAAAAAGCAGGGGCAGAGAAGATAGATGTTGAGATAGGCGTATTGTAAGGAAGAAAGTGGTATATGAACAGGTTTGTATATACATGCATTCTTCATATAGAAAGATAGATATATAGACAGACAGATAGACAGATAGATAGATAGATAGGTAGATAGATAGATAGATAGGCATACAGATAAACAGACAGATAAAAAGACAGATAGATAGATAGATAGATAGATAAACAGACAGATAAAAAGACAAATAGATAGATAGATAGACAGATAGAGAGATAGACAGACAGATAGATAGATTGATAGATAGACAGACAGATAGCTAGATAGACGAACAGATGGATAGATATAGATGGATCAATAAAAAGAGAGAGATGACATAGATTTATTCATTGACTAATCTAGAGAGAATAAGAAAAAAGGGAAGAGATTGAAAAACACAGATATATATAATGTGGGTCACTTGAGCCTTAAGGAATGAATCTGACTTACGTTGCGTCGGGATCAAACTCTGACCACTGTCTGACAAATTCGTCTAGATGGTGGGGCCCAAGAATTGACCAGTCCCTGGTCAGGTAGTCAAAATTATCCATGATAACGGCTACAAATAAATTGATGATCTGGCATACGACAAAAGAAACACAGGAAATATTGACAAATACTGAGTTGCGATCTTGTGAATACTGTGAAATAGATATCACTGATAAAGTAAGGCATAAATATTGCTCACATACAAGAGTATATACACATTATAGCACAAGTGAACAGAAATGTTGAAGTAGACTCCACTCACAGCGTGTTCTAGCAGTTTATAAATGTGCACCTGGAAGTGAGAGAAACCTGATTAGGCAAACACGTCCAGACCGCATAAATTTGCCAAGCACAATTTGAAAAATATGACTCACTGTTTAATTCATCAGATTTAGATCAAAATTAAAAGAGACCACTCGATAGGTATGAGATATGTTTAAAAAATGTGTTATTTTGTCGGTATAAAAGCCCCTATATATGTGTCTCTGGCAATACTCACAAGGAATGAACAGATGGAGTAGAAAGTAATGAAGTAGAAGTAGGCAAAGTTGTTGCCACACTTCCCAACCTCCTCCGATTCGCAGTCCGGCGAATCCGCGCACGCCATCATGATCTGTTGCCACGCTTCGCCTGTTGCTGATCTACAGGGGGCGACAAACATGTGAACACGGGCATGTTTTGCGTCTCATAGTGTAAGTCTCTTTTCACTATTTACACAGAATTTGATCCTATCGGTGTCATAAAAATTCTTCCTCCTCCATTTCTTGATTTAATCACAATCGTATAGAAGCATCTGCAAGTTCAGGGGAACCAGCATGATTTGGACTGAGTTGCAACTCGTTCCAAGTTTGTTAAAAACATTAATCAGTTTTTATCTCATCATACAATAATTGTATATTTCTTGTGAGACAATAACATTGGTAGAATTTTTCTTTTCTTAGTAGGCAACTTGAGGATATCTCCTTGCCAATTGACTGTTTATTGCCAGACTTGGAGAGAAGGTGGAGATCTTAGTTTAAAACTGAATATGATATTTTCCGATAGGTTTGAGCTAGACTCACCTGAATAGCACCAATAGAGCAGCAAAAAACGTCTGGAAGTTATTATTCCTGTTAATCGCACCATCCTCTGTAATCTCAATTCTACCAAACATCTGTGGAGAAAAGAATAAAAAGAATATTACCCGATAGTTTTATCAGACCACTTACAACATGTAATCCAAAGGTCCAAGAACATCTTAAATTGAAAGTAACTTAGACTGGACTTTGTGAGCTGATACATTTTTCCTATATCATGTTTTATCTAAACTCCTCAAAAAAAAAAATTCCTGCAATTCCAATTTGATGTATCATGTTTCTCCTAAAACTACATCATTTCATTCAAATGTGACATCATAAGAAAGCCTGATTAATTTTCTTTACAACGACAACTCACTTGTTTACATTATGCATTCCTGGAATGCACAGTATGACTGGGTATGAGGAAAGGTCAAATGTGAAATGTTACAAAATAGAGCAAACATATTATGTCAAACAGTATAATTTCCATTTGCTTTGTCGTTTCAGGGAAGAAATGTGTTTGAAAAGAATGCATTGTGAGATTATCATTAAATTCCAGGCCTCATACATGAATCAAAAACTGCAGTAGTATCTGCAGATTAGAATTAAACATAAAGGTTGACCAAACAGTCATCTAAAGTTTAGAAAATGGGAGTTTTTGAAAATGCTCTCATTTCAGCATTGCTTATTCCAGTGGCCTTTTGTCATCAAAACTGTACCTTATCAATAGCAGAGCAGAATTGTTGTGACTTTTCACTTTTGATCTGTCGCCATACTCAGCTGTTTTGCACATTCCAAGAACACATAATCACACCAAGTGAGGTGTCATTTTAAAGATAATTAATCAGGCTTTCTTATGATGTCATATCTAATGAAGATAATGCCGGGATAAGAGAAATATGATATATCAAACTTTAATTGCAGAACTTATTTTGAGGGGTTTATTACTCCACTTCTAATACTGTGATTTACTTGTCATGGTTCTTTCTTATCCTATATTCTATTCTGTTGCTAATGTCTTGAATAAATCAGTATCAGTATCATCATTCATTCATTGCTACCACTGCCACTACTGTTATTCTCATAAATTTCATCAAAACCATCAGTAAAAAGGTTAAAGCCACAATAGATAAATTGTTAAAATGCCATTGTCCCCTTGAAAACAGCGGTAGACAAGGAGGAACTAGAGTATAGAGTAAGAATTTTAAATTGGTCAATGTTTGTACTCTATCAAAAGCACCCAATTAAAGACAATGTTACCGAAGTCCATGCTCACTTGGAAGAGGACAAAGTTCTCACCTGCATTCCAATCACAGCATACACAAAGAACAACATGACGATCAATAACGCAACATAGGGCAGGGCCTGAAAGGGATGAGAAAAAGGAAAAATTATGAAAAAAAAAATAACGCAGGAAAACAATATCATAATCATATCTATCATAATTATTTCTCTACAATTCAATTAAAGCTCAAGTGAGACTGCCACATAGCTGTTATACACAACTATGGAACTATCCTGATAAAACTCGCAAAATTTAAAACCAGGAAAAAAAAAAGGTCAAATGTGATATTGGTGGAGAATATGCACAAATAAATACAGATGTTTGTTTATAAATCAAAAGTTTGATATCTTAACTGCCTCTCATCTAAATGCCAAAGCTCATATCCGGAGAGATCAAAAACATTCTTTCATTTGGTTAACAATGTAAAAGCCCCTTATGTGTGAGCATCAAAGGTGTACATGTACAGTGTATGATACTATTTACCCACTTGAACTATGCACACAAAATAAAAATTTCCCCTACCTGGAAAGACTTGATAAATGTCCAGAGCAGAGTCCTGATTCCTTCCCCTCTGCTCAAAAGTTTGACCAATCTCATCACACGGAACAAGCGGAAGAAGTTGATGCTAAACTGCTTCTTACCCGGCTGCGAGGGGCAAAAAATCACGCAAAATAACATTAGTGAGCTTGGGACCCAGAATGAAAGTATAAAGCCCATACACAAAAGGAAAAAAAAAAAAAAACTAGATGAAGAATAATATAAGATTACACTCAGAGGTTTCATAGTATGTTTCTCGGCAATCCTTTGCGGAGATATGTAAAGCATGCCAAATGTACACCATTACTCGCATACATGTGTTTCACCATTATGTTCATTCACTTGCAGTGCATGTGCATAATAGCTGACAGCCTTGGAGAGCAGTTTTGATGTCCTTAACACCTTTGTAATCATCTTTGGGGACCCCTCCCCCACCCCCACAAAAAAAAGCACAAAGAAACAAAGAAACAACAAAAACAACAGCAAACAACCCCCAAAATACTTGGGTGCTTTTAATAGCGATCTTTTTCTGTCTTAATAAAACATGAGTGCTCATCAAAACCCTACTGGCCTCATGAAAACTGAAAGAAATCCAAAGATGTCTACAAAGACATTAACTTACTGAATCAACAATGCTTGAAAGTACACCTTTTTAAGAGTGGTCACCCTTATGACCTTTGTTAGATGTAGAATGTTTTCCCTGTCATTGTCTTACTATTAAAGAACAAATAATTTTGTTTGTTTTGTTTTTTTTTTCCTTACTAATATTTTTGCTCAGGTAAGCAAAATAAATGATAAAAACTGACTTATTAAGTAATTCAATAAAGCACAAACCAATCTGGAAAATGGGAAATCTGAATAGTACAATCATCAACTTGACTATCCAAAATTATATGATATTTTTCCTGTTTTATTTACTCATTCTCTGTCCATCTTAATTGGTAATGAATTCTCTGGATTTTATCACTTTTATAGTTCATCACATTCCTGGCAATCTTACTCCCACCACCAATTATTTTTGACATACTTGATGAAAATCTTAAGGGCTGTTAAAAAGGCATTGGTTATAACAGTTTGTTTAAGTACATATATAAGTACATATTCCGTGCTAAAGAAATGGATAGAATGGAAAACAAACTCACACTTATACTAAAAATTCTGATGTCATGCTAAAATATACAAGAAATTAATACTGTTATACCTAGAAGGCAAGATATCTTTTTTTTTTTTTTTTGAAATTTACATCTGGTTTTCATTTATGTGCTTTGCAAAAGAAAAATAATTATATTGATGATAATGAATAAAAAAAAAATCAGTGATTCAAGACAACTATTTAACCCAGAAGAGTGACAAACAGAAATATAATACTGTTCTATGTTTCATTTTCTATTTATATAGGTATGAAACAATGATATACTTACTGTATTTGCAATATTTGACAGATGCAAGTGCAAAGTACTAATTTGTGAGGTCTCATATTTCATGCACAAACACTATTTTTGCTCTCCCTATACAAGTAGCATTGGTGGCTATGGCATTGCTTTCCATGTCGGGCTAACCCACAACCAGTGACGCTGGTGCAGATCTATATCGAATTACACTAGAAGGGGAAGATCTACAGGGTAGACCATATCTCGGGCGTGAGAGTGAGACCACGTCAAGTTTCCTAGTTTGAATGCAAAAGTCTAAATGGATTCCAAACAGCAGATTGGTATCTCTCTTTTGGGAGGTGGGGGAGGAGGAGGAAAAAAGTTTTAAAGTAGTCAGGAGTCTGGCATGGATAATGTCATACCTCTTTGCAGTGGGGAGGGTGGGGCTTTAAAGGGGGTGTACAGTTCTGGTTGAGGTGAGGATTTAGCTTTTAACGTTTTGCGAGATATTCAGAAACCACTCTATGAGATGTCAAAGAGCATGCAATTCTAAGGGGTATCAAAAGTTTATCTGATGAAAATCGGTTTTGAAATGGCTGAGATATCTAAAAACAAGGTGAAACAAAGAGATCCTAATAAAAGGCATGGCCTGTTGCCTTTTATTATTATCACTTTTTGGGGACATCTTAGCCATTTGAAAACCAATTTTCATCATATAAATGTTGAATCCTTCTTAAAATTATACGCTCTTTCACATTTCATAAGAGGTTTCTCATTATCTCACTTAGGAATGTTCAAAACATGAATTCCCACCTCAACCAGTACTGTACTGTCCCTTTAACGTTGAGGTGCAGCCAGGTGACTGGTGGGCGGACATGCTGCATGTCTTCATGATAATTAAATTGGTGTCATCTAAGCTCTACTGTTTGTGTCCTACAATATTCCCCTCACACCCTTATAGTCACAATCTTTAATTGCCATGTGAGTGTAATTAGGCGACTATAGGGTTATGCTGTAAAAGTGGATAGTTTTGCGTGAGTAATTATTTTTCGCGCTCTGTTTGGTAAGATGAATTTTACATGTTTTCAATTCCAAAGAATGAGGACATTGATTACTGGAACATTGCTGATTTTTGCACAAGCTTCTGGTTGCGCAAAATGTGCAAAATTTTCAATACCGTAAAAGTTTCTACTTTCATAGTAATTTGTTATGTTCATTATTTCAAATGCTCATTATTCCAAAGATTCATTAATTCAAAATGAAATAAGGTTCATTCCTCCAAAAGTTCTTAATTAGCAGATGAAATAAGATCTGTTATTCTGAAGGTTCATTTATCTGAAAATGAAATAAGATCTGTTTTTCTGAAGTTCTGTTAATCTGACAACAAAATAACGTTGGTAATTTTGGAAGGCGAGTTATGTTCACATCCTCTTTTTACTTTCAGATTAACAAACCGTCGGAATAACAAACTTAATTTCATTTTTGGATTAACAAACCTCCCATATAACAAACTTTATTTCATTTTTGGATTGACAAACCTTTGGAATAAAGAAAATGATTTCAATTTTGGATTAAGGAACCTTTGGAAAAACGAACCTTCGGAATAAGGTCGCAAATGATCGGATTAAGAGACCCTATTTCATTTTCAGATCAATGATCATGTAGATATAGGGAATTTGTGTGTTTCGGAATAATGAACCTTTGGAATAATGAACATCACCCAATTAGGCAGACAGTGTGTGTGTGTGTGTGTGTGTGTGTGAATAGCATTCTTTTAACAGGTGACTAGGAAATGAAAATATTATACTCTTTCTCTCTCTCTCTCTCTCTCTCTGTCTTGTTAATATCGCAGAGAGTCTTTCATAACATCCCTGCCTAAGTCTTGGTCTTAGAAGCAACTTGTTGCAGATTTGGAAAATTGTAAAATCCAATAAATTTCTTTCTAGCCTTTTTTCTTGGGGAGGGGGGAGGGGAACACATATTTGTTACATTCCCCCTTTTACTGAGTATTATGAAATAATAGAATGTGATGTCCTAGGAAGAAGGCATAAATGCACAAGGATTATGTACACAAAGGGTATCTAATGGACTTTACATAACTTTGTTAGTGTTAAAAAAAGTCACGCCAGAAATTCCCAATGCACTGTGTGATCATGATGTGTAAACTTAAAGCCACATTTCAGCATTAACCATGTGTTGCTTGCATAGAGTAATGATAGACAAAAAAAGAAAATGTGTTAGCGAAGATGTACCAGTGCTGAGCAAAGTAGCAATATAATATCACAGGCTTGCTGCTGATGCAAAAATCAAGAGAGATCTAAGCTTTAAAAGAAAAAGATCAAAAGAAATGTCATCCAGCAAAGCCCCAATTAGATTAACCAGTTATTATGCAAGTGATAAATCAGGTTGCTCACATTGCAAACAAAGGTTAAAGGAGGAAAACCATCCCCCTACATGCACAATAAGTATGACCTGTAATTCCTGCCGTTAACTGAGGAGAGGGGAATGATATTTAGAATATCAAGAATGATATTTTAAAAATGCAAACTCAATGCAAACTTCTGTATGTGAGTAGCAGTACTATATATGCTTCATATTCACCACCAGAAAAGTAGCAACTTCATCTTTTTTTTTTTTGTCAATTCAAAATATAAACTTCTTATTCTTTGGATTGCATTAATGCGAAAAAAGATTACTAAACTTGGCATTTTTCCTATTTTTAAAGGGAAAGGACCATCCTATTTGGAGGCAGTCAAAACAAATCTTTGCCAATTGATGGTGTATTGACTCACTGCCACATAGCGCATACATTTACAAGAAATTTTCTGTATCTCTATGGGCAGTGCTTCACAGATTTTGTTCAGCAAGGTTTGGAAAAGTCAAAGAACCAAATCTAGGCCAATTTGACTGAAATTTTATGCTACCATGACACCAACATCCTCAAAAAAAAAAAATGACCTACTCAAGAACGTTGTGCCATATTAAAAAAAACTGTGCAGAGATATGCTCTTTTAAGGAACATTCTACGAGAAATTACACCTGGGTATAAAAATGTATGCGTAAGAGGGTGAACATGTGTGTCTGTCTGTGTGTGTGTGTGTGTGTATGTGTGTGAGAGTTTGTTTGTTTGTTTGTTTCAATATGAGGGATGGGGAGTGTCTCTGTCAGTCAAAGAGACTTTCAGCGTAGATAGTAGTCCCTCGTGTAACCATTCCAAACAGGCATAGGTGTGACTACCAAGAGTGGTACAGGCCAAAAGATAATGGATATGTTGGAAGTGAAGATGCTGCTAATTCAGCTAGAAAAGACAGAAGAAAAAAAAAATCATCTGTACCAGCTTCAGGTGCATTTAATGCTACTGAGAGAGTGAAAATATCAGAGAAGGAAAGTGCAGCTATGAAGTCGCGACGACGTACTAGTGAGGAGGACAGGCTAAACATTTTCAGAGTACAGAGTGCACGGATAGGTATGAGTAGATACTTGGAAGAAGATGATCGCGGAAATTGTCGTTTGATTTACCGATTGCATAACCTGTCGAGCATTCGCCCCCAACAACCAAATGTAGCCATCGAACAGAAAAAAAAAAATAGGGTGAAAAAAAGGAGAAATAGAGAATTCACTTGTCTAGTATGTCAAGACTTCTTGATAATACCAATTAAAGAAACTTGTCTCACAAATACCAACAACAGAACCAGACATCACAACAAGGATACGACAGGTGTAGACGGTGACGACATTGACTAGTTATATCGTGAAATTTCAGACTATAATCTCAAGGGCCATGTCTCTACATGCATGTGCAACCATTCTGCAAAACGGGCATTTTTATTCTCTGGTAGGTATTGTATGTGTGGCATCTTTCTATATTTGCAGTGAGATTAAGAGGAGCAAGACAGTGAAATTTAAATATTTCAAACAACACATGCAAGCCTCCTAAATTTATATACATTTTTCTTTTCTTTTAATTCTCCTGACACCCGAGATCAAGAAAATTTATGTTGCTACAGCCAACTTCCTCAGAAAAGATATCTCCTCATCATTAATGTCAGCAACTTTCTATTTCATCTACATCAGGAGGGGAAAATTGAAAAAAAAAAAAACTTTGATGGTAATACCATTCATGGTAAATGTAGTTATTTCATTTTCATGCACATAATTTCATATCATTTTTTTTTTAAGAATGTGAAAGGGGAAATGTTTGATATGCCCCATATGTCTTTTCCAAGTTGTTAAGTTTTATATTGGACAAAAATATAGAATACCATGGATGGGTAGTAAACATTCTCAATTTCAAGGTTAATTGTCTGTAAAAATGCACAGAAAATCCATCACATGATTGCACTATAGCAGGTACGCTTTTACTTGTTAGCATTTAGATAATGCACAATTGATATCAATAATTCTGTTAAACCAAAATAATATGACGTTTATGAAAAGGTTGATGTGTTATACACATATGGTGAACAACATACAGATACACAGACATACAGAAAAGGACAAACAAAGACAAAGTGATACGATGACAATTCAGCTGGCAGAAATTTGGTAATATTAGTTTCTGAATATGCAAGAACTGGTGTTATTCCCTACTGCTGGTTAAACCTGAGCCAAACTCCACATTTTCTTTTTCCTCCGGGTTCCATTTCATAGGGTTTGCGCAAGAAAAAGAAAATCAGGCCTTTTGGGCAATTTCTATGAAATAGAAATAAATAAAAAGCAAATCTTTCTGACAAAAACAAAAACAATTACAAGATATCAAATTCAATGAACAGATTGCAATCTTTAATAGGATGTAGCATAGTTGCCCATCATCCATCAGATGAACATTAGGATTGTGGACAAATCATCTCGCCCAATACGTCCACGATCTTTTAATAGGGAAATCCTCCCATTGTGTTTGAGATTTATCTCTACCACAGTGGATGTGCGCACTTTAGAAGAGTTTCCAAGGTATCGAAACAGAGATAGTTTTGAAATCTCTGCCAACCTCGGCGGCATTCATGTGAAGAAATGACAGCTGTGAGAACACACACGCAAAAAGAATGTGCGGCTAGAGGTCACAAAATTCACTTGTTGCAAAAAAAAAAAAGAAAAAAAAATGTGTACAACTAAAAGAAAAGGTCACCAAAAAATCATATCATTGTAATCTTTGTAACGTTCATTCACTGGTGACATGGCAATTTGTGCATGTCTACTCTACGATGTGTCAGCTTAGCCTTTAAAAAATTACAAATCATGTGCAGAAACTAAACAACATCTTAAGTTAAAAGGAAATTAAGTGCAGAAACTAAATCATACTTAATGTCACTTTAAAAGAACAAACAAACTGTTCAACAAGAACAAAATGCGATACATTTATAGAGGTGATAGAAATAACTTGAGGTAAATAAAAATCGGAGAAAGAGAAATGTAGAGTTTGGCATGACAGTATGACAGAGCTGAAACAGTTGACAAAGTAAAAGGCTATCAGATAAAATGTTTGATTTTCCTCGGGTCCTACTTTAGCACTATTTAGCTTCTTATCAGCCAGCACTATTAGATACTAACATTCATCCATAGGAATCATAACTGACCAAAAAAAAAAAAAGACTTTCTTTTATATTCAATTCAGACAGTGGATTATATAACAAACCACTCTTGAGACAAGTTCTGATGTATGAGATTGACTCAATTAATTTTGATCAAAACATGATTATTGATTAGGTGGAACAATGAGACACCTCATTATCAAAGTTTTGCTAGTAATACCCAAACACCCATTGTTTACGGAGCAGGTACCAACATATTACGATTCCACATATGACTATAACGACACGCATGTTCACATGTTCATTCTCTAATGGTTTGCACCGTACAGGCAAATTACAGTGCACACCAGTAGAATTTTAAAATAGACAATTCTTCCGCAGTAAATTCAATATCTTCCATAAGAATGACAGTATTGTTTCAATTTTTAAAAAAAAATGAACGACAAATCACAACAGCATTACTTATGTTAAATCCCTGTGAACAACTCTGCAAGGGGAAGTGCAAACGAGTCATCAATATGAACTGTTTAAAATGCATCTGTTTGAACAATAATCAAAATAACTCAGATATTAAAGTAACATAGGGCACTGAGGCATTTTGTTTTTCATTTAACTGATTTGTCTAACCTTCTAAGCCCTGCATAGGAACCAAAATTACTGGCACAAGACAAGAAGGTTTCTCAGATTATTTTCCGATTAAAGTAGATGATAGTGTGGCACTGGTATTACGAGATCTATCTGGTGAGAATGTCCTAGGCTCCATAGCTTACAGAAATATCAACAAAATATTAGCCAAGAAAAAAAAAAAAGAGCAAAGATTAACTGTAAGGATCAGAGTAGTAAGGTAGGAGAGAACACATAGAGAGACCCTAAAAATGGTAAAAATGCCCATCTGCTCTTTAAAAAAAACCCAAACCAACAAACAAAATGAGAGTAAAAGATTAAAAAAAAATGCAAAGGGTCAAGGATTATCACACTATACTACTAACAGAACAGCCATATAAATAAATAAGATGGGTGCCCTAAAAGTTAATTGCAAAAATGAGAATTTAGCAAGAAACAAAAGGGGGGTATAAAGAATGTAATAAAAGCATGGATGCTCACGATGCACAAACATTTACAAGATGCATGCATCATCTAAGAAAAAAAAATTCTCCCTTTAAAAGATGAAATTATTTCACTCCAGGAGTACATGATGCTTAAAGTTATTTTTAGAGGGTGTTCCTCTGGATGTTTCACTTGTTTGGTACTGGACATAATACTGGAATAGAATTTCTCTCAACCTCAGTTTTAAGAAATATTTCAAATAAATCACAGCAAAGACTATCTTGTGCATTGATGCTTCTTTAAGTACCCAATTAAATGCCTAAAAGTACCAACATACAAAAAATGATTTCCACATATTTATACCAGTTATGGAATCAAGAAATGTTGTATTGATAAACAATTTGCCCTCATAAGCAGCAAGATGAAATTCATGATATGAATTTAGAAATACAGAACTGATTTTTTTTTGGTAAAGAATCCAAAATGCAATACTTATAATAAATTGACGAGGAAAGAGTACAATATTATTTGTGGGATTATCTCCATATTAAAGCATGCACTATTGACTTTCATTATTTAAAAAGGAGATAAATTTGAAAAACATTGAATGGATATACTTGTGAGCAAAAAATTCTTAAGGTATTCTTTAAGGAGGACAAAGTTTATCAACAAAACCACCAGTGATTGTTTTACCAAGAGCAACTGGATTCTGTATACCTTCTTATCAGGCAAAACAAAATGATACACTTCGGTGATATCAAATTTTATGTAGCAATGTGCCTCGTTAGAATATCTGTTGAAATATCCTGTGTGATATTGGTAAAATTCATTCAGCATTTATAAAGGTTATTAGCTGACACTGATATCCCGATGTATGAAATGTGCAAGCAAGTAGCATATATCCTTATGCAAGAAAGTCCAGAAAGGTGATTACTACTACTTTTTTTTTTGCACTTCCTCTTTAAGTGATAAAATTAATGACACTTCTACAACAGATGGTTTCACAGCTGGAACTACACACCACAGAATGCAGTGCCGACAATACATCAAATGACTACATATAATTGTGCGCAAAAAGAAAATAAGAACAGTTTCAATGCACACCAAAAAAAAAAAAAAAAAACGAATGTTGTCATATGAAAGAATAAGCAATAAAGATTTATATTAACTTGAATAAATCTTTTTAAAGGGCAACATTAGATCCCAATATCACCAATGTTAATTTCTCTCTTTTTTTTATACATATGTTCATGGACAAAACAAGGTTATACAAAGAGGATGAAACTAGAATATGGTTCTTTTTTTTGTTGTTAGACACTGATATGAAATAAGAAGGAGAATGCACAAATCTGAATGCCCCACATGTAAATTTTACAGAATAAGCCAACAGATTTCCAACCAAATGCATGCAAAACTGTTTTTTCAACAGAAATACAAGATGGATAGAAAGCCATGTTTATTTGAAAGGAAGGAAAATGAGAACAAAATAGATGTTGCACCAACCCTCTGTATTTTTGTAGATTATTTGATTTGGTTTGAATAGCAGGTTCAAATGCCAGGGGGGAGAACAGAAATGAGTATGGGGTGGTCAATTTGGATGTGGGTGTTTTGGAAGGGGAGGGGTGGAAGGAATAAACAAATAACAAACAAAAGAAAAACAAGCAGGATTGGTTATGTTAGTACAGCAATCCAACCGAAGTAAAAAAAAAAAAAAAAAAAAAAAAAAAAAATCCATGTTATTCTTAGTATTAAAAGCATCGCTCACATTAAAGATACATTTCGATACATTTTTATTAAAACTAACAAGGTGTTAGGTAACCACCAATTCTCACGCTACCAACCTTACTCTGCACCCCTACCTCTTTTCATGACTCCTTATCATGAATGATTTTGTCATGTATTATGCTTTGTAATCAAGCCTACCCCATTAAAAATAAGCCCGGAGTACACTTGGGCAGGTGTCTATAGGCGTGTCTTCATCAGCCCGAAGTTGAAACTAGCGGGACATTTTGCGGTCTTAGTACATGTAAATAGCCCGATACAGCGAATGTGCGTCTTCATCAACTCGAACAGCCTGCTTCGGGAAATTAGTCCGAAAATTAACGCATGCGCACTTTGCAATATAACTCTGCCTACAATGTAGCTCGCGGTTCGAAAGTGGATTTCCCCGCTCAAAATCTCCTATATCACCGTATGTACGATTCTACAACCAGGGAGGTGAGCGGTACAGCAAATTCTCTCCAAAGGGATATTAATAACGCTACTCTTTTATCCAGTGAGGCATCTTATATGAAGTTAAAAAATTGCAATGTTTAAGCAAATCAAAAATACACACAATCTGCAAGAATCTTCAGCTAAGGTAGAGTGGACCAAGAAGAAGTTTACAAAAAACAGCTAGCATGCACGGCACTGAGTTTTATTAGGGAGGTGAGAGAAATCACCTCCCTGGTTTTAAAGATGTCAGCAACAGTAGGCCTATATATACATGATATATTATGTGATCCTGGATGAATACACCGTGCGTGGGGGTAATGTACTATACACAATTACTAGCTTGTATATGCGTTTTCCATTGCCAGCTGGCTAACCAGAAGCGTGGAGGGATCGAGAAAATTTCGGGCTGATGGAGACGCACCCAAAATAGCACGCTATTTCACGAATTAGCGCTCTAGTTGACGAACTAGACCAAGATTTTGGGGGAAATTTTCCCGATCAAATAGCGCGCTATCTGCGTCTTCACTACACAGATAGCGCGCTATTTTGACATCGGACTAGTTTGGTAACCGCAAGATAGCGCGCTATTTTGAAACTTCGGGCTGATGAAGACACGCCTTTAGGGAAACACTTGTTGCAGGAAAATCAGCTCGTCCAAAACAGGTGAAGTACAAATCTTGTGCAGTATCAATTTACACAGGGAATATTGAAACAATGGCTTTATAATGGTAATCAGATATTTTATGAATTACATGCCAGTTAGGGGTTCTGTAAAGCTGTAACAACCCTTCGAGCTTTCATGGACTCTTGACTACATATGTGACCCTGCATCATAAAACACACAAATAGTCCCATGGGATGATTTTCGAGTAGGCCTGAAAATGTCAACCTCAAGCCAAAACCATGTGTGATCTAGCTCTTTACCTTGTACAATGTATATGCACATACTGGTGGCTGATATGCCTTGAAACACTAGTACATGTATCTGTAACTTGTGCTGCTTGACATTTCTTTGTGTTAGTGACAAAAAGTGATTCAAGAAAGATCATATCCATACACAAAACCCTACTACGAGTCATGCTTTCTATATTTCTAAAATCTGGAACCACAGTGATCATTAAAGGAATAATTTACCATTTGCAGATGAAAGCATTAGTGCTTTAAAATAGTTCTAAAATGTGAGTTAGGGATAGAAACAACCACTGTCAAAATTTGAATCCGTATAAAGGATGTTAAGTGTTGTTAAATACACAAAATGTGAACAATAGTTATAATAAAAATGTTTCCAGACTAAACCGTATACAGTTACGGTTTACTGAGAAAAATCCTGATATCTCCTTATATTTTAGGTTTTATGGCAAATATTTCATATGGTAGGATGTTTTATGATACAACAGACCTACACATATGCATTAAATGTGATATCTTGAACATTTTTGAAATCACTGCTCCCAAAGGTATACTGGACCTTTAAGGTCCAGAATTGAATAATTTAGATGGAATCCTGTAGATTTCAAACCTCACTTTGAAAATCTGATAATGAACTTTGTTCATCGCCCTATCAAATCGCAGGTTATGATAGATTTAGTGTCAGAGCTGCCAAAATTGCTCAGACATCAACAAAATGGACAATATCACTGATCTACCGAAATGGCACATCTACATGTCTTAATTCATATCTACACATACTGTGCACAGATAAAAGTATGAGACAGGACATGCAAGGAGAATAAGCCTGAATATTCTTCTTTTTGTTTGCGCCGTGTCTTGCCTCCATCGTCTGTGCAAAAGCACTAAGAGATGAGACAGTAGGTGGTACGACCACAGCCACTAATCCTTCTGGCTTAAATTTCAGTGCCTTATCCTGAAGCAAAAACTTTAATTCAATTTACACACTCTTATCTGATGACACTTTGCTGTTTTTCGATGCAAGGTCACATGTAATCTCATGAAGATCTTGACTGACTAAAGTGTATAAATGAATTTTGGTATCAAACATATAAAAAACTTTTAACCTTAATGCACATATCTTTTCTCTTTTTGGGGGGGGGGGGGAGGAGGGGGAATTTTCTGATAAACATGGGAGGATGTGCAGAACTGTCATGTAATTAGTAAATGGGCATGTAATGAGTGATTAGAAACAAATCGACAAGTCCCTGGCAGTTTGGTCAGTTGGTAGAAGATCCCTGTACCAACACAATTTACACTTACTACCACCACAAGTACCAAAAAGGGACACATTATTGGTGTCAGTTATATGATGGTAGTGTAGACAAGGTAAAACATCACACATTACAAAACATGTCCAAAAATTCATAACGATTGTAATCATCTGCCATATGGATCCTGAAGAAAAAGTACAAATGCATCTCAGGAAGGAATAAAATTGAAAGAGATTAACTGTGTGTGATATTATCATCATTTCAAATACCACCAAATCCATGAATATCACTTTAATTTTGCTGATAGACCCAATTCAAACTAATTCCTTTCATCACTATTTGTTCCTAACTTTCTTCTATTTTCATCTAAGATCAAACTACATTGAATACTTGATATCTGAAGATATTTCTATGCACTAACAGCCAAGTAACCCTTTGTCTCTACAATATTCTACTTGTCAATAAGAGTGAACACATGGCACATCCATTTCTGGTCACCAAGAGCTTGTATAACCGATTCTCTGAGAGGGTGGCGTGTATCTTTTTTCCTAGGCCTCCTGCAGACTAACAAATCCTGTACATTGTAGGAATTTCACATTCTGGACATCTCAAGTTGTCAATGTTACTAATCTTCAAGACATTGCCAATGCCAGAGTAAGCAGTTCTCACTGCAAAGTAAGGGAAAGAAGATGGCAAGCTCATCCATTCAATTTTTCCCCCGTTGGATTTGGACTAAAATGAGACACTTAAATTATTCATTGTAGTTAAGGTTTCCTTTTGTGTTTTCCCCTTTCAGATTCCAATGCTCATTAGAACAGCCTACTCTGTCCGCAAAAATTGAAGGGTGTTTGCCATTTCTTGATAATAACTGAAGTTCTTGTGATGGCTCCTTTCTAATTAACAAAGTACTGTGCCGTGTACTATATGTGATTCTGGTAAAATGAATACTGACAATTTATTTTTTACCCCCTTTTTTCTTCTAAAGGGGAAGGGGAAGCGGGGATGGAGTTGTTTTATCTTATTTCTTGGATTTCCTGTAGGAACTTGACCCACACAACATAAAATTTTAAAATTGATCAAAGAAATGTTTTCACTGTGGCCAAAACTTCAATGTGTAGATACAAGTATGTTCACTTCTGAGATGTCAATTATAACTGAATCTGTGGCAGTACTAAAAGGAACAGCGTAGACATACTTGTAGTTGATCAAGTGTTACTTGTATCTACCGGCTCAATATCCTTGTAAGAACATAAGGTTAGATGTGCTTAAAGAATATACCAAGTAGGGCATGAAAGATATACATAATGCTTAATAATGCTTGAGGATTTTTTCATCACAATTCCTGAAACATTTCTGATTAAGATCAGGTGATCAGAAACCCAGTAAATATGGAATCACACTTTTTAACTTTATCTAAAATTAATTTATTTCTCAGTGACACAATGACAAGAAGTCTATTCTCTGTGTCACATGGTTTTTTTGTTTTCCCTTCTTCTTTAGGCATACTTCAACCTTTTCAAACTGTCTTCCTCCCAGAAAATAAATGCCCTGGCCATTTATAAAAGTCTTGCCCCTTTCATATCTGGTTGATTTAAACCTTTTAAAACTACTTGTGCCTAGAAAATGCATACACAGAAGAATAAAAGTTTGAGAAATAACAAATATTGCGAAAAAGAATTAAAAAAAAAAAGAATTTTAAAAGTGAGACTCACGTTGACCTCATCGGCCACAATATCGATGATACTCCCCAGCACGATGATGAAGTCAAACACGTTCCAAGAGTCCCGGAAATAGTTCTGATCACAGAAATAGAAAACAGAGAGTAAACAAATAAACTAGACAAAGGCTTGAAAATGATATCACTCCATCCCATCTTAAATGCAAAATATCTTCTACAACCGAGACTAGCAGGAATGGAACAGTAATTACAACATGAAAACAAACCCTATATAGTGAATTCCTTTCAAGATATTTCGATTTATGTTTGAAGTTTGATATGACCAGAAGTTTCAAAGTACTAGTTATACAATAACACTCTATAATTAGTTTAATATTACATTCACTAATTGCAAACAATAACACAAGAAAGAAACCTGAGCACAGTCAGCATTTAATTTGTAGACTCTCCCATACCATCAATAAACTTTCCTTCATTTTTGTCTCCATTACTGACATTTTTGGTCACAACTACATTGTGTCAAATTTTTGTCACAACACTGGCTAAAAAAAAAAAAAAGAGAGAGACAAATGGCCAGTGAAGGCTGAGAAGGGGGCATTGATGCCCAGTTTTATTTATTTTTTCAATTCAGCAATTAGTTACGTGGAGATTGTACTTTCCTTTATTTCCACGTTGTATTGACTTTGCAGAACCTTATGTAAATGTTTTAATCTAATTGCTCTTTTGCTGGAAATGAAAATAAATGAAATGAAAAATCAAACAGAAAATGTTTCCTGGATCTGGGCTCGTGTCGTTTACCAGAGAGAATAAGGTCATGACATGTTGTCGAGACAACTGCAGCAGCTAATCACAATTCTACGCAAAGTCTACCAACCTTGGGTTTGAAGGCAATGATCTTGAGCAGGAACTCTACGGTAAAGACCGCTGTGAAGATGATGTTCATGTAATCCAGGACTTTCTCATATGGCTTTGGTTGATTACGGTACTGTGGGTAAGAACAAGCAAAAATACAAATACCCTTTGACTTCCAAACATGGTCACTGTCACAGATTGACACATGATGACATAAATGGTATCCGGGGCACCAAATGAAAATCAGCCATTTTGTTGAATTATTTATTTTTTTAGAAGTTTGTACTCTTGGGTTGCTGGAGCTGGCAGTGCTAGCCACTCTAATATCCACTATCTAATAGTCTAGAATCGGAAATCATTTCTGGCATTTAGCAGTACTGTTACCGGAATATATAGCTAAATGACATCAAATAGATATATGTTTGTGAATCTGCCCATCTCACAGCCAAGATTGCACATGGATAAACATCAAATTTTAGGCATCTTAATGTAACCGTATTCAAGTGGAGCAATTTCGATGATTTTCTGTCACCTGACCGCACACAACATGCTGCAACAAGAGAAATATGAGGATCACCTTCCACAATTCAGTCCATTTTTTTGTGACATTACATTCATTCTAATTTCACCATTTGAATGTTAGTGTTGACCGTGATGACTATGACTAAGAACTCAAATACAAATGAAAGTAGCATAAATCAGAATAAAACTCTCATCATGATCAATGCAGTAAACGACATTCGTCTTGTTTCTAATTCATACAGTGTTATTCGTTTGACTGACAAAATTTATATTACATATACATGTGTATATAAAAGAGACATAGATTTATACACATACACATAAATACATACACACATACTTGCATATGTACACATACATATACACACACATATACAGGATCTGCGCATACAAGTATCTGTACATATAAACACACACAGACATACATGTATACACATAGATATGTGCCTATAAACATATACTTATACAGACAAACACACAGGATAAGACATATAAGTATGAAAATCCACAACTTCACCAAAAGGCTTACTTTCATTGCCAGAATGATAGTGTTCACCATGATCAGCACAAAGATGAAGTACTCAAAGCCCCTAGACGTGACCAGCTTCCATACGAGGTGCTGCTTGGAGTTCTTTGGGATGTACTTCCGCTGGGGTTTGGCCTTCAGCGCAAACTCCAGACAATTTCTCTGCAGGATCGGAAGGAGTGCGCAATGTGGAAAAGGAGGAAAGAGTGGGGAGGGGGGAGGGTGGACGGAGTCAAAATCATGTGTATATAGTGGCCATCACTGCTGAAAAAGACTTTTACTATGGAGGTCATAACTTGCTTCATTCTTTTGATATGATTTTACAAAAATATAACTTGCAGTACGTGTACACACACATGTATAATTATATTAACACAGTAGCCAAAAGTAACTCTCACATTTTGATTATGCCATATCCCCTGTTTACTGACTACACATGAGAAATCTGTCAGTCAAAAAATATCCTGAGCAAGTCTTTACCTTTGGCAAACTACCACAATTAACACATCAGCGGCATGAAGAGATTAACAATTTGATATTCTGCTGTAGTGCAGATCTGGTCCACTAAAGTAGCTGACCTGGTGATCCCATGCCACTACAAGTTCTTGTATGCTTGCCCTCTGACACTGACCTATTCACAATTTCCTGTGTCTACTCCTCCAAACTATTTTGCTTGATTTTGTCCAGATCACAATTCTCATACTTAGTTCTCTCTCTTCCTTTTTAAAGAATTATTCAAGTTGTATTGACAGTTGACCATATTCAATGTCTGCAACCTCACCAACCACAGCATCAAGCTTTAACATTTGTGTATTCCTGCTTTCATGGCCACATGACCTTTAACATTTGACCCTTTCCTGCATGCATCTCTATGTACTGACTACCGACCTGATTTTTGTCCAGCTCACAGTTCTTGTATTCCTGTTCTCCCTCGCTCTGGAAGGTGACGATGACAAAACCCACAAAGATGTTCACCATGAAGAAGGCAATGACAATGATGTACGCAAAGAAGAAGACCGCCACCGCCATGCGATTGTTGTGTATGGGGCCCTGGTCGTCGACGGTGGAGTCGATGGCAACGTACAACAGTCTGAAAAAAAAAGAAGATATACAGCCATTTATAACACATTAACCATATCAATCCCACTCTATATTTGGTTTTAAAGTTAGATTCATGTGAACTGTACAAGATTTTAAATATCGTAACTAAATAAGTAATTTGAACAGTTGTATCAGTCTGTTATAAATCCACCAGCTGAAAAATCAACAAATAAAGCTGCAATTTGATTTGTATGAAAAGGCTTAACTGATTTACCCATTATACCCTTTCATTGGAGGTTATAAAGATGCATCACTAAGGATTACTACCATGCACTCCTTATTATTACAACATTCGTGAGATGCAACCAAAAGTCTTGAACATGTCCTGCTTTCTTTCTGTATGCCATCACATTTTACCCAAGAACTTAATGAATATTGAGTACATGCCTGAAAATAAGCTGAACATATTTAGCATGGATGTGCCTCACTGGAACACTCCCCACAGCATGGATAATAAGCATGGTTGGTGCGGGTTCGATTCTAGTCAAGATACTAAAGGGAAGGTACAGTATTGGTGGAGATGAGAATTTGGCTTTTAACTTTTTGCAAGATATCAAGAAAACACTTATGATATAGTACAGAGCGTGCCGTTTTAAGAGGAATTCAAAGTTTACTTGATGGAAATCGGAATTGGAATGACTGAAACATCGAAAAACAAAGTAAAACAAAGCAATTGTCAATAAGTGTGGGTCCCACACTTTATTAGAATCGCTCTTTTTTGGATATCTCAGCCATTTCAAAACCAATTTTCATCAAATAAACGTTGAATTCTTCATAGAATTACATGCTCTTTCATATTTCATAAGAGGTTTCTCATTATCTCACCAAAAAATGTTAGAAACCTGGAATTAGGTCTCAACCAAAACTATACGATCCCTTTAATACTATACGATGTAAAAGCTCCATGGCATGGTGGAATCACGCAATGCCTAGAATCAATATTTTCTTCTTCTTTTTTTAATTTCAAAGAGGTTCAAGGAAAAAGATGCACTCGCTGACATACCTGGGCCATCCCTCAAACGTTGCTACAGTGAAGAGGGCGAGCATGGCGCTACCCACGTTGTTGAAGTGGAACTCGTTGTTGCTCCACACACGCTCCGCCACAGTCACTTGGTTCAGGTCACCGTTTTCGTACTCGAAGTAGTAACCCCTAGGAAGGAGAGAAGCGGACAGGTAGACAATCTTGTGAATGTAGAAGCAGACGTACACAAAAAGTAATGAAAGAAATGCCTGAGGTATTCATTTGAGTCATGTATTCAGAATTCCTATACAGTATGTGATTTATGCAATAATGTTGCAGGAAACTCTGTGTGCTTTGAGTGGTGGTTGGCACAAATACACCCATAGTATTGCACACATTGTTCAAAGTTTCTGGCACAACAAATGTTAATGGGGATGATTGAGAGATGATCTCTGATGGTGTAGATAGATAAACACTCCAACCATGTAATATTGGCTCTGATAATATCATTTACTCTATGTGGATGAACAACTGCCATGATTAAACATGCAAAAAAAATAATAACACGGAAAGATGAATTGAGCTAGTTAAGGTTAATGAATGGTATAAAAAGAAAAAAAAAATGAGTAAGGAAATGACAAGTTATGATGGAAAAAGTACAAACATCATAACTATTGTTAAGTCTAACATTCTACACACTATGATAGGTTCATGCAGGATATTATCTAAATGCCAAGATCAATCAAGATCAGATATACAATATGATTAGGTGAAATTAAGATAACTGGTCGGTTGAAAGATTTACATTGCAGTGAAAACTTGACTGCCTTGACATTTGAACTGCTGCAAAAAGGGCATACACTGAAACCTCATCCATTATTTTGTTTAATGTGCACAGTTTCACCTTATCCATTCCCATTTAGGAAGATATCTTTACCAGTTGCAGAACATATGATTTACATCATTACCGAGATTAATTTGCATGTTGTTGGTTTTTTTTTTTCAGATATATTTCCCAACACATTGATGTTACAGAGAACAAGTACAGATATGTAAAAAAAAATATATAATAATAATAAAAGAAAGAAATAGGCATCTTAGAGCAAAAAGGTGGCAGAGAGAAAGCCAAGAGTGACTCACTGGCACTGATCCTCCGTGAGTTTGGAGCTGTCAGTGCAGGAAAAGAAGGTACCGCGAAAGAGCTGTACCCCGATGCACGCAAACATGAAGACCAGGAGCAGTGTCACTAGCATGATGTTGCCGATTGTCTTGATGGCAACGAAGACACACTGAACCACATGCTGCAAGGGGGAGGAGAGTGGGGGAGATAGAAGAAGGGGGGGGGGGAAATAGTCATGTTTCATATCATTGTCATAATAAGCCAGTTCAAAGATAGCTCAGGTGCACATGGGTACAAATGACCTTTCACTTTTCTCAATTGGTTAGGTACTTCACTCAATTCAAAGTGACATAATGCAGCAGCTTGCCCAACATAGCAATTTATGGAACTCGTATTCTAACAAAGAATGAACCTGTGTAAATGAAGCATCCATTTCATAGTGCTGTTTTGAATACATTAACAAACTTTTTCTGTTGACATTGCCAAATACCAGGCTTGCTGTCAGGTGGCTGTACTGGCAAGCACCATTTATAAGGATGACATGAATATTCATAGCATTACAAATGCTTATCTCAGTGAAATTAAAAACCAACCTGTCTCTCGGTACAAATGACCTTTTTCTGCTCATGCTCAAACTGGAACCCCGAACTAGCTTATTGTCTGATTGTACTCATTATAGCATTGATTAGATTGTTGATAATTCTTAGTTCTGTCTCTATAAGCATCCTTGGCATGGTTGTCATCATAATAATACTGTCAACACTGTCATCCATTGCTCTGTAATCATTTGTTTCCATCATCATTATCATCGTCATTCATATCACCATCGTCATCACCATCATGATAACCATCACCTCTCTTACCTCATCAACATCACAATTAAAGGGATCGTATAGTCTTGGTTGAGACCCAATTTCAGGTTTCTAACATTTGTTTTGTTTTACTTTTTTGGGGGGATGTTTCAGTCATTCCAAACCCGTTTTTCATCAAATAAACTTTGAATTCCTCTTAAAATGGTATGCTCTGTACTATATCATAAGTGTTTTCTTGGTATTTTGCAAAAAGTTAAAAGCCCAATTCTCATCTCCACCAATACTGTACTATCCCTTTAACCATCACTTTTCATATCATGAACATTGTCATAATCACCATCATCTTTCTAATCATTATCAGCACCATCGCAACAACCATCATCTTTCTCATCATTACCACCATCATCATGATCATCACCATTATAACCTTACTTTTCTCATCATCATCATCAGCAGCAGCAGCCTAACTGATACTATCATTCATCATTGTAATTTACAAATTGTATATATTCTTCATAGTCATAATTTGTCATTTTAATCCTCATCATTACCATCATCATTCCCAGAACTATCAATGTGATCATGATTCTTGTTATCATCAGTCCTATCATCATCGTTGTCATCATCATCATCATCATCCAATTCATCATTATCATCATGTCATCATTGAAACCATCACCATCATCACTGCAATTAGACCAAAATCATTCCTCCTATCTCCTGATTTAATCCTCATCATTACCATCATCATTCCCAGCACTATCAATGTGATGATGATTCTTGTAATCATCAGTCCTATCATCATCGTTGTCATCATCATCATCATCATCATCCAATTCATCATTATCATCATGTCATCATTGAAACCATCACCATCATCACTGCAATTAGACCAAAATCATTCCTCCTATTGGAAGTTGTTACCACCATCAATGTTCATTCTGTCCCCGAGTCGGTCTCGGTCCTTCTTACCTTAAGCCCCTTGGCTCTGTTGATTGCCCTGAGTGGCCTAAGCACCCTGAGAACCCTCAGGATCTTCACAGCAGAGATCTTCTGACCTCTGTGGAGAGGGGGAGGGGGGGGGGGGGAAGGAGAGCTAATAAGTTTGTGGGAAACATATCTCATTCAACAAGAATGAATAAGAAGATTCACTACTGCACTGATTTTCACTGTGACGATCAGATTGAAAAGAAAAGTATCACAAATCGTATTCTGGATAGTGAGGGAGGAATGAACTGATGTGAAATGTGTTTCATTTCACATAAATGGTCATACAAACATATCTGTTACTCCTTTCACCAAATCTGACACAATCACAAATTTTGAATAAGACTTAATTGCCTCAGTGATATATTTCAGATAATGACTGGAAGCTGTAATCTTCACCTTTGACATCTTCACAACAAAACTGACAGACTGACATACAACAAACACACACAGACAGGTAGGTTTAATAAACAAGATAGAATACATTTCTTCAAATATGTAGGGACATACATGTCAGTCAACTTCAAATGGCAGATGACAGCAGAAAAGGAGAGCTTTAATTGCAAACAGAAAGAAAGGACTGTGTACATCTATGGCTTTGACTCCACTTACCTGAAGATTATTGAAATGTACGCTACTGTAACAACCAAAAGATCCAGCAGATTGAAAGAATTACGACAGAAGGCACCTTTATGGAGTACCAGTCCATAGGCAACAACCTGGAAGCAAAACAAAACAAAAAAAATTTTCAGGGAAATAAAGATTCTAAAATAGGAGTTTAATTTCTGTTATTTTTATAATCTAACTACATAGAACAAGGTACAAATACCTCAACATAGACAAGTAGGGTTATGAAGTAGAGTTAAACATTTCACATGCCCATATACATTTCTCTATAACTTCTAAAGTTATGAAACTAATTATAAGGTGATCTAATGGCTTTATTCTAAAGACGTGGAACAACTGGTCTGGTGGTAAAAGTGCAAAATAGTCAAGAAGAATGTAAACCATTAGATGTGCCTTCCGTTGAAAAAATTACAAAATGATCAAAGACAGAACCGGTAGTCATGTACAGTGATAGTATATTCCTTGATGAATCAGAGAATAGTTTAATTGCTTACCTTTAGTAGAATTTCAATAGTAAATATTGTTGTGAATCCGTAGTCAAACCAGTTCAAAATCTGTTGGAGCAAGAAAGACAAAAACAGGATAAATAGCTGAACTGATAAATTTCTCACTGTGCTATCTCCAACACTCAATTTCCTGGTAGTTGGATATACCATGAGGAAATACAGTGAATTTGAATGTCGTCAAAGTTCAAAATTTGACTTTCTTCTCTTAAGTGTACATGACTTTCAGAGTACAAAAGTTATTACACTCATGCTACATATTATGCAATCAACTTGCGACATTTATTACAACACAGTCCTCAAGATGAAATCTCTATAGTAATGACAAATATGTGGTCATTGTGTTTAGTTACACCTACAGATAGGAATACTCCGTGCTCTACAGTTTTCTACCCCAGAGAGATCCATAGTAACTGACTGTAAAAGTGGATATTTTCACGTGACTAATTTTTCACGCTTGGCGGGGTAAGAAGGGTTTCACGTTTTTTTAATTCCGCAGAATCAAACATCACGCACAGGAACATATGGCTAGCAAAAATATTCGCGTGCTTTTATTTTCACGGTAGTTCCTGGTTGCGCGAAATGCATGAAAATTTCAACACGGCGAAAATTTCCATTTTTACAGTAACCCTTTATGTGGCAGGGACTTTGATGTGTGTGTACAATGCTATCACATTTTCCTAGCCAACTGGCACTCAATGCATGCAAAGGGTTCAACAGCAATGTTATGAATGCTTACATGACTGGTCACCATAGTAGCCTGATAAAGTTTGAGAAAACATTGCCCCCCCCCCCCCCAAAAAAAAAAAAAAAAGAAAAAAAAAAGAAAAAAGAAAAAAAAAAAAAGAAAAAAGGTGATTTGCCCCCAAAATAAAGACTTTTAAACTGAACATTTTAAATCAAAATGTTAACATCTCAACCACACCCTGCACAATTTTCAAGGTCTAAAAATGTTTCAAAATTCAACATTAGTTTATATGAAGCAAGGTACTGCAATGATTTGAATACGCCTATGGTGTTTAAATACCTTAACTCCTTTTTAAACTCTTAAGCATCTCAACTTCACAGCTCAGTATCTGAGAATACTAGTTGTCTCTGTTTGATTGGGGTCTTCCCTATCATTTCTGGTGTAGAGTTTTGGAATCAATTGGATCAAGCCATGCATGACTAGGAAGCTTTGCTTGTGTATAAAGATTTAAAGATATTAACACATGGCATATTGACTTATGCCTGGAAACTTTACCAGGCCTTCATAGCAACAGATCACACATCACCCCTTGTAAGGTAACATATGAATGGAGTCAAAAGGGTCTCTGACTAAGATCCTGCTAGGATTGAAAGCTCAGGCCCCTCACTCCATTGGCTTGCCACTATTGGGTAAAGCAGTTTTCAGCAGCTTTTTTGCTAACATGTGAATGGCAGAATGAAAGCAAAATCACAGTTGAAAGCCCCAGACATTGGTATGAGTGTATGAGAGGTAGGAAAAGGGTTCCACTGACGTTATTTCGGGTTTTGGCCTTGTCCAACGGATCCTCAGCTGCCAACATAGCACTGCTGACCAAGATCAGGACTAGCACCACGTTGGTAAAATAAGGATGGTTGACTATTCTATGGCATAGACACCGGAACCTGAACACAAAATTTGATATACATATCAGGAATTGCATGACATTGACATGAAATGGCAGATATTCATAGCAAGATAAGAACGATAGACTTCTCTGTAGAAGTAACATCAGACCTAACTGCATGTTGGAAATAATTATGGATAGTCAACTATTTTAAATTTATGCACTACTGTTAGCAGCATTTTGATACCATAAGGAGCGTTGAGAATTCTATTGTATAAACAGTGAAGATTGACAAGAAAGTGATGAAGCCGGTAGTCAATTCCCCTAACAAGCAGACAATGGCAAGATAAGTATTGATGATTTTCCAAGTAACATCTTGCACAGCTACAATGTAGCTAGGACCATAATGCTAGAGGGGCAGTTACTTGTCTTAAAGCAGACAAAACCATAGCAAAGTTCAGGTAATTCCTTCAAAAAAAAAAATCTGAAAAAAAAATAAACAAAAAACTAGGCATTAACCACAGAAAGCACAAGTTTTTGAAGATGAGAGTGTTTGCCTGAAACAGGGCATGAATGTCAGATGGCAATCATGAACACATCTGTAGATAACCTGATTATAAGCCTCCACACGTTTTATGTTTTGCGTTTTTTTACTAGCAAACGGGATACGTCTCAAGCTTCAGTCTACCTCCTGTAAAACACCAAAAGGTCCTAACCTTAGTTTGCAATGCACTGAGGGGACACATGCTCTCAGAGACATCTTAACAAAACTGCCAGAAATTTTCGCTACAAGAGAGGAGAACCACCAAAAGTATACAGCAGTGATGGGAACACAGAATGCTAATTCTCCCCTCTAGTGTGCCCGGTTCATACCTGTTTGTTGTAGAGAATATAAAAAGGGAGTTTGTTTTGGGCATAGGTTGAGTCTTGGTGGGTATGTTGAGTTCTGACAGTCTGCGGGGTCTCGCTGAGGCCGTCGTCAGCGTCTCCACTTCTTCCTCCTCCTCGTCGTTTTCACCCGGCTCTTTCAGCGACTTCTTCACATCGTCTTCATCTATCACCTGTTGGTGGATGTCGGGACAAAGGTAAGCAAATGTTATATACTTCTTCGAGTATCATGTGCCTTAGTAACTACTCCTAAACAATGTCGTCATGCTACTTATCTTTTTCCCATTAGTTCATCACAAAAAAAAAAAACACAACAGCACAATACAAAAAATATTTAAGAAAATCAACTCAGTTCCAGAAAGACATCAAGAGCATTTTTCATGAAAAAGAATATGCATACATAGATAGATGGCTATAAATATATAGACATAATATAGAGAGAAAGATTGATGTATAGACAGATAAATAGATAGATGTATGAATATAGATGGACAGATAAATAGATACAATGTAGATATATATCAACCAGTATACATCATTCAACAGTGGCAGAAAGAAAAATGTACTGTCTCTTTTATACAAAATACATGTATAAAATCATGAAACTGCTGCTCATTATCCAAGTTCAAGACTGCTTGCTTTTTTTTTTTAATAATCATATCACTTTAAAGGACTGCAGTATATCTAACACCTCTCAGTGCCATATATTTAAAGATAAAATAGAGCAAGCTTTGCAAAGAAATGCAAGATATACTGCACTTTCATAAATTTGCTGTTGTAGCTTTCTTGTAGCTATGTGTTGTTGTTTTTTTTTATATATCTGAAGGCATACTTACATGAGCCTTTTCTTCACTGTCTGTTGATCTGCAGAAAAAGAAGATTGATAAACAGGTGATATTAGCTTTTTGTGTGCTTTGAGTATCAAAAGACACAGAAAACCCATAGCTTTGTGCACATTGTCAAAAAAGTTCCTGGTATAGAAAGGGTTTAACAGATAAAAGGCAAATGAAGGACAGAGAGAAAGGAGACAAAAAATTAGATTCACTCTTTGAATACAGGAAACAGATGAACCAAGTAATAAGGCCTGTCAGAATTTACATCTTGGAGGTGATAGGTATATTTACCTCCACCAAGGGAGGAGGTTATGTTTTCGTTACCGTTGGTTTGTTTGTTCATTTGTCAGTTAGTTTGTCCGTGTGCAAAAAAAAATGTTTAGAATGATACAAGTACCAGATGATTAAATTTGGTAGTGATCCAAGAATTTTTGGGGAATTTATGAAGGATTTTTGATATCTCAGCAGGTAGGGTCAATGAACTTGGGAGTTCAGGCTGCGCGTATTTGAGGTTTGCATGCGCGCACTAAAGTGCGTGCTCTGGTTTCTGCTAGGGCGAGGCACACTGTGCAATTGAGGGTTTATGATGTAACAAAGGCTTCTATATTGGGAAATCAGGCAACATTCAGCACACAATGCTATAAGTACGTATGGGTGGAAATCACTGATATCTCTATGGAAGAACAAGATCAGCGATGGAAATGAGCTGCATGCTTGGCGGAGGTCTGCGCTCTCAGAGTACTTCTCTAGTTATTGATGCATTCATCCTCTCTGAGGTCCTGTTCTCTAAAACTTTCCTGTCAGTGATGCAATCATGTGACTACATGTAGTTGTAGCCAAACAAGGAGAGGCACTTAGTATCTATGCAGAATTCTGTTGCATCCAATAAGCTACAACAACATTCACCGTCACAATTGCATCTGGAATATTTCATGGAAGTGGACCCTGAATACTTCATCATGTAGTAATTCTAGATCTGCAATTGTGATTCTAAAGAATGAATTTTTTGTTGTTCAAGGAAGCAGTTCCTTTCATGAAAGAACTGTGGAGTGAGACTATGTTCTGATGAACTGCAAGTTCTTGCATACCTTTGGGTTTTTTTCAATTACAAAGACAACAGATCAAAAAAATACATAATAAACTTGATAGAGCTTTTATTATAGCACACATACTGTACAATGTAGCTGCACCTAAGCTAATGGTCCTCTCAGAAACAAATAAAACGTGACTAAAGACACTTTGGTGAAGACGTAGTTAAAGACAAATTTGTTTCTTTATCATGCATCCCCAAACTGACAAACTTAGCTAAGAAAAATCATTTTTGGCATGACTATACCATGGGATTTCATTAACATCTCTTCTAATGGGAAAAGTGACATTACAGTCTATTCTGAATTAACGGAAAACTTTCTTTGCCAAGTTTATTTTCATGGGACAGGATTGGCAAGCAGCTGCAGCAGAAAGATGATAACTAAGGATGGCTTTATCACAGTTTCCAAAGGTCGTATCTGAATTTGAATTGTCAAAATTCATATATCTGTGAGTACTGTACAAGTGGAAATTTTCATGTATTTTGCATGAAAATAAAAGTGCATAAATTTTTGTACTTCTCATACGTTGTACATAACAACTTTAAATGTTTTGATTCCACAAAATTAAAAACCTGCAAAATTTACAATGTATCTCACCCAGCTGAGTACTAAATTACATGCTCAGAAAAATGTTTGCTTCTAAAAATCAATTTCATGATATCTATTTTTCAGGAGACGACCATAACTGCTGTACTCACTTGCTTTTGTGATTGAGAGACCCGTCGGCCTCTTTGCTGAATACTGCCTTGCGCTTCTCTTGCAGTCTCTTTGGACCGCGGATGACCCCCTTGGGGTCAACTCCAGGGGGCAGCTGCTTGGAGAGGTCAAACTCGTTGGCTCTCCGGATGGACTTGTTACGCTTCTCCTCCTCCTTCTCCTTCTCCAGGGCAGTGAGCGACTCCGCATCGGCCAGGTTGTCGACGGCGATGGCCAAGAATACATTGAGAAGGATGTCTTTGGTTGTCAGAGTCAAGGAAACAAGCTCAAAGCATGATTGTGTGTGGCATGATAGATGTATTGCACTCAATCAAATACCAGGGTAATGTACATTTGTATCTGCATTGTGATTAATTATGACAAAGCTAAGAGACAGAGGGGATACCAATTCACATGTTAGCTGCATTAACTAGATAATATGAGCCTTATCAAAATATCACAAGAAGTCTCTTTACAAAAAAGTGACCATATTTACAAGCCCTGTATGTCACACAATGAATGCCACAATTTAAAAAGGTTACAAATTTGTTTTCTTTAATCTTTATTTGGTCAAAACTAACAGGTATGGAATATTCATTTCATACCCAGATAGCCCTAGTAACATATCCTAGACACCTTCTTCATCAACAGTGACTACACCACATTTGGTCTCCACATTAATCATAACTTTTTGTTCAAGATATTCGTTGTACGCATAAGAAACGGAGTAAGGTCAAGCTTTCCAATTCTAAAGCCTCTGTTATGTCATCAATAATTCAAAGAAACATGAGTTTGTAGTCACACTACGTATGACATAAATTTAATGGTATTTACACACAAACACAAACCTAAAAACAGATACACAGCTGTGATCTGTGCACAATTTGGGCTCTGGATGAAATAATCTTCATATGAGAAAAGGGATACAGTTTCCGCAGATGTAGAGTATGATGAAGTATGTGCTGGCCAGAATGCCGATAGAGTTGACACCTCCATAGGCCTGTATCCCATCATACATCACCTCATTCCAGTCCTCGCCGGTTAAGATCTACAGGGTGGGATGGTAAACCAATATACAAATAGTGATGGACAGTCGATCAATCTCATACTAGGAATCTTTTCAGGCATTGTATAATACCAAATACTGCACAATCGCAGGAGGAATTAGACGATACTCTGCTCTGCAAAAGGCATTTCACATAGCGTTTGGCTGCTGCTGGCAGACAAAGTTGTGATCATCCAAAATGATTTTTCTTCTGTGAAATGCTGTGTCTTAGATATAAGACGATATATACATAGTATCACAAAATCATTTGTTCTTTCTTCCAGGATTTTTTTGGCCTCATTTTCAAAAGCCCTCTTTTTGCAACCCTCTCTATACAGTTATTCATACATTTGATCTACTCATCACAATTGCCTGAATGCAGATAAACAGACAAACAACCATTTCTATACCCACCTATCTTTCGATCAATCTAGCAATGTATCTTTCTATCTCTCTATCTATATCTATCTATGCATTTATCTATCTCTCTATTTCTCTACTCAAATGTCTACCTGCATCTACAACATATATACTTTCTATCCATCTGCCATCATCAATTTATCCTTTTCACCTTTTATCTATCCTTTCATCCATCTGCCTGTCAAGCAATTTGTATCAATCTATCTCTATATCTATCTATCCTTTTATCTTTTATCTCTATATCCATCCTCCTGTCTTTTTATTCAATTTGTTTCAATCCATCTCTCTATCCTTTTACTCTCTGTCCATCCTCTTTATCAATGTTTTAATCTATCTCTCTATCTTTCCTTTTATCTCTCATCTCATTATCCATCTATCTGCCTGTTTGTCTATTTTTGTCAGTCTGTCTATCTATCCTTTTGTTTCTCATCTCTCAATCCATTTACATGTCTATCAATCAATTTGCATCAATCTATCTATCTATCTATCCTTTCATCCCTCATCTCTCTATCCATCTGCTTGTCTATCAATCACATTTTCATTGTCATTGTCATTATCAATCTATCTCTCCATCTATCCTTCTGTCGCTCATCTCTCTGTCCATCTGCCTGTTTGTTTGTCTATTTGTATATGCGCCAGTTGGATATTTCTCTACCACTTCTGGCCTGCACAAGGTCCGCTCACCTGGAACACTGTAAAGAGAGACTGAAAGAAGCTATCAAAGTTGCTCCTGGGCTTCAGTTCGGTGCTCTCAAAGTTGAAGTGTCCGCCAAAGACCTGCATCCCGAGAAGGGCGAAGATGAGGATGAAGAGGAAGAGGAGGAGCAGGAGGCTGGCAATTGAGCGCATACTGTTCAACAAGGATGCCACGAGGTTTCGAAGGGAAGTCCAGTACCTGATGGACACAACAAAGAGCAGGAAGAAAAAAAACAAAGACAGAAGAGGAAATCATGAATGACTACTCTTTTTTCTTCCAGAAATGTGACAGACCAGTGGCCTACAAGGCAAATATATCATCAAAGATGTCACAAGGTTTCAAAGTGGATCCAAAACCTTGTAGGCCATCTAAAAGTCAAGTGGAAGTGTGAATTCTGTGCCATCAGCAAGAATGCTTGAAGGCTTTGAATACATGATGTTGGTATAGAAACAATTTAAGCAAAGACAGTGATGTAAAAAATGTATTGATGCAAGACTTATACTCATGGTCACACATGCCATATGGTACAAGAAGCTACACTGTATAACACTTGACCTAACAGAGCAGTGTAGAAGATGAGTTGCTTTTATTTTGAGATGGATCCCCATGGACCCACAATGGTAAGTATACTTGCTACTTGTTCTGAAAGGGTTAAGCCCTAGAGAATTTCTGGACAAGATGTCATCCATATTACTGTCCTACAGGGCTACCGACATTCATCCAGCAAAATGAGGGAGACTCCAAGGTGTAATCAGACATATGCTGGTGTGTACAACATATGTGTCTCAATGAGTGAAAATAATTATGAATTCACAGACATTTTCATACTAGCTCTTATATCTTGACTTTGAAGAAAAGGAAATTTTCAGAAAGCTTTTTGCAATATCAGAGAGACTTATGTCAGCAGACTCTGCTGTCCCTTTACCAGGTATAAGAAGTGGATGACATGTCATCTTCTGGAAGCTGACTGACGGAATACTTGGCCAATACAAAATGAAAACAACATTAAACAAAACAAGTTTGTATAAAGTGAATCAAGTGGCATTAAACAGAAACAAGATAAACAACAAAGTGACACCAAGTGATAGAGACTGGACAAAGGAGGGAGGGACTGTAACAATGCGGACCTGGTAGCTTTGAAAACCCTGAGAAGTCTGACACAGCGCAGTACGCTGATGCCGATGGGCGGGATGATGGAGGCGTAGATGAAGACCACCTCGATGATGCTGGAGCAAACGACGAAGCAGTCGAAGCGGTTGAAGAGCGAGACGAAGTAGCCCTGGAGTCCCAGGCTGTACATCTTGATGATCATCTCCACGGTGAAGATAACCACAAAGCACAGGTTACCAAAATCTGGAGAAAAGAGTAAGGGAACAATGAGAGTTTGATTGCAAAATGGAGCTAAGCACCATTCTTAGAAATTTTAAAGTAAGTCCATCATCAGACAGATCATGAGAAAACTTTTTTGGTGATACCTCTCTTGAACACAGCAAAGAACATTCTTGAAGCCATGACTAAATTATCCAACATTTTCTTATTATTTTCATATCTTTTTAGCAGCATTGATTGGAAATATCTTAATTCAACAAGAAGGAAGTTAAGTCGTTCTGCAATCAAACTCTTCAAATACAAGTCTGGTGTTGGTTTATTACCTCTTGCTGTGGTTGCCACTGGCTAATTTTATCTTTTAACACTTTTACCTGTACACCATGGACAGTCATCTTTGAAGGCCCCACACAGAGGTTTAGCTGCACGAATCCATCCTAACATTAATATATCTGAATCAATGCATCAGTAATCAAAGGCCCTGCATGTATTTGCTTCTGTTTATTTTGTAGGGGGGGATCACCTAGAAGGGTTGCAACTTGTTTGCTGGCACACTGATTTGTATTGCAACCCAGTGAAACAGTGATAGTCAGTGTATCAAGCTGATGTTACCATCCACTTACATCATAGCTGTTCAGTGAGTGTTGTTAATAGAAAATGACATTCCAACACCAGTCATCCCAATATGTGGTTCTTTTCAAAGGCACAAATCAGCCTCCAAGACTGGAGACCGTACTTAAGGAGAGCCATTTACCTATGAAGTCAAATTGCTCCAATTTAAGCCAAACAGTTTTTGCACTTTCAGTGCACTTGACAATGACTTTTGATACAAAAGCCACATATCTATCTAAAGGCACAAACAGAGGAATTTGTCAAGTTTCACAAAACAGCCTTCCTGCAGTATGTACTTTATAACTGAAGACTGCATTTTGCTGTTACCAAGGAATATAGTAGAACTGTGGTATATGTTAAACTCAGAATATGGACATGGTGGGTTCTTAACCCTATAAGTGCCATTGTTTGCAATCTCACCCCACTCTGACTTTGTGTCAAGTTCTAATTATGGATTCAAAATGACTTTTGGTGTGCATAAACCACGCAATGCACTTATTGAGGGGCATAGCAGACAAGCATGTAAGCACTTCTGTGGGGAATACCACGTATGCTGTGATGTACTAGAACATTATCTGGAGTATTCTTCGCTGTCAATGATTTCTAAATCGATACCCACGGCACTCCAGCTTCAAAAGGGCTCTCGTTCTGCTTCAATTGCAGAGTTCCGTTGCACAATCATCGTCAAAGATGTCGGCCAAACTTTCCAGGGAGTTGACACAAAACATTTTCTTTTTACTTTTTTTCTTTTTATCTTATTTTCTATGCAAACTGAAGTCAAAAATCTTACTTTCGGTCAAATCTTCAGAAAATACACATGAAAGGTATATCTAAATATTTTAAAAAAATCTGATTTCTCTGACAGAAAATCTGATTTTGCTATTTTTAACGTAAAAAATCTTAGTGAATCTGATAAAATCTTACTAGTTGGCAAGTATGTACTCGTCATAGTCTATTTATGTCCGTCTTTAGACGACACAAAAAGAGCAATGATGTCATTTTTCCCAAAATCCATGAGATATGGGAATAAAGACCCTACATATCTGTCACGGCATGGCAAAGAAGCGATAATGAAGAACGCCGCAACAGTGGATCTCAAGGTGCACCTGTCCACTAAGCATTTGGCCCATCAATTATTGGCCACTGGAACACCTGCGCCCATGTATTTCTCATTACTGTGACAATGTGTCACTGATCCTTAGGGGAACACATATAACTCAAAAAAAAAAAAAGAGACAAATTGCACGTCCCTCAAATGTCACCAGGAGATGCCCATAATCCGTCGCAAAAAAAAAAGAAAAAAAGAAGACCTGTCTACAGCAAGGATCAATCAGAAATAGCCCAGTCAGCTTCAACACCTATCCAATACCCGCCACAATGTCAAACACGGTACGACAAGCGTAAAGTCCTTCAAAGACTTCGAAGAAGAAGAAGAAGAAAATGAGGGAGATGGAAAGGTCTGGGGATCATCAACTGTAGATCGCCCTCAACACTTCATATGACAGTTTATTTTACCACTGGATTCTAAACTCTGAGAGGAAGAGGACTCGGCTGTGTAAAAAGACTGGCAGTTATAATGGAGGCTGGTGATACACTAAACAGTTCTGCTACTTGTGAGTCATAAAGGTTAAAACACTTCTACTACAACATTGCTTTTGGTGGATTGCACTGATGATCAGTAGCTCTGTTCATCATCTCGTCGCCGGTCACACGAACCGACGAATCCCTCAGGTTTGCGTAAGAATGACAATTCGAGAAAATCGCGTTTGAAGTTAACCCATTTTTGACTTATGGTTGCTACACTTTCATGTCTATAATTTCCAATTATTTTTGTAGTACATCAGACTTCAATTCTTGCTCTAACTTGTGAAGTTTTTATCGAATTGTATTGTTAACAAATAAGCGGGAAATCGTCAAAGAGCTGCATGCATGTATTTTCGGTCTGCAAAGAACGTTGTCATTTTCCATGTGTGTCCATATGTACATGTACATTGAGCGTTGTTATTGTCAACACATGTATTACATAGTACGCGCACTGTGCGCGCGGTCAATGAACTGTTGAATCTCAAAAACTACACGCAAGTCAATGCGCACTGATTCGTCGGTTCGGTGACCGCGCATACTAGTACGCGCGGTCACCGAACCGTCGAATCGCCTGATTGTTTAACACACGTGTCTATGGGGAAAACAAATAATTTTCACAAATGGAATTACATACTTCTACAAAAGTGATAACTACGTAAAAATTACACCGAATTACACACTGAGAATTTCAGAATATGTAGTATGGAATGTCTACTATCGAAATGATTGAAAATCTCAAAATCGAAAATTTGACCCAAAATCGAGTGATTTGTCGGTTCGTGTGACCGGCAACGATCTGTAACCCCTTTTCAGGTGCTAAATTACCATTAAATCGGATGTTTTTAATCATCTCTGGCACCACGTTAAAGTAGTATTTTTTTCATGTACCAACTGATTTTCACCTTATTTCTACAAGCCGGAAATTGCCGAGCTTCGTTTGAAATAAAAAAAGTTTATTTCATGGTATACACTTGTGTAAAGGTGCCCTTCTTTACAATTCATGTATCACCATATTACTATTAACAGGACTTCATCTATCATCAGCCAGGTTACTCAGGGCCAAGAGCTGACAACCGTCACTAGTAATCTAGGAATTGAAGAAGGGACAGCTAACTTTCTACAGCAGTGCAGCAAGTTAATGTTAAAAAAACTAGAAATGTCGCTACAGCGACTGGTTATACCCCCGCAAAACAACATTTCATAAGCTTTGGTCAAAACAACATTTCATAAGCTTTGGTCAAAAAACTGAGGAAGTAGTTAAATCCGCAAGATCTTTCCTTGATCTTCTGCCATTAATATGCCGTTACCATGGCAACGTACTTTCGGGTACTGTCGAAAAATGCGTCTTGCACATCTACAACCAAAGGCACACATCTGTACCAAGTTTCATGGAAATTGGGCAAAAACTGAGGAAGTAGTTTGCAACACAAAATTTTCCATCATTTTGGCTCATAATATGTGAGCTGTTACCATGGCAACATACTTTTTGTCACTGTCAAGAAATGTGTCATGCTGACCTATATCCTAAGACAAACATTCAATATGAATTCCATGAGAATTGGAAGAACACTGATGAAGCAGTTTTGCCATGAAGCATTTTGCCCTACATTTTACCAATAACATGCCGTTACCATGGCAACGCACTTTTTGCCACTGCGGAAATATGTGTCTTGCACATTAACATATTCAGATGAACATCTGTACCTAATTTCATAAAAATTGATCAAAAACTGTGGGAGGAGTTCGCGACGCAAGATTTGTACCCATTTTTGCCCATAATATGCCGTTACCATGGCAACGTACTTTTGGGTACTGTCAAAAAATACGTCTTGCACATCTACAACCCAAGGCACACATCTGTGCCAAGTTTTATGGGAATCGGTTGAAAACTGAGGAAGTAGTTCGCGACGCAAGATTTGCAACGGACCGACCGCCCGACCGCCCGACCGCCCGACCGACCGCCCGACCGACCGCCCGACCGACCGACCGCCCGACCGTCCGCTGATTCCTATATACCCCCTTCAAACTTCGTTTGGCGGGGGTATAACAAAAAACAAAAAACACTGACCCATTACGTATAGATATCATGCATGCTGAGCACTATTATTCTATCTATGAGACATCTAGCTGTACAAGCTAGGGTGAATGTTCTACAGCTAGAGCAACTCACCTTGGAAATTTGTCAGCCATGTTGGCTGGTTGTAGTGCTCCGACGCCAAAATGACTGTATTGAAGAATACCATGACGATGACGATCCAATAGAAAGCTTGCGACTTCACTGCCTGGCGACACAGCCTTCTACACCTTCTATTCCATCGTCTCAGTTGTCGCCTGTTGTGGTGCAGGACAGTAGAGGGCAGTGTGTAGAAGACAAGTTGAATCTTACTTTTCACACGCATACAGCTGTAGCTTATAAGACTACACACTCCATGATTGACATTTTCTTCTTTTTTTTCTTTGCTTTATACATCTGAGACTGTCTGTCACTTCTTTAGTCTGTATCAACATTTCTCTAATTACAAATTCTTGCTCTTCTGTTTATAGCATCCTGTTCATTCCAGTGCCAATCAACATCCATAACTGATTTGTTTCTCTGTTTGTTTGTTTGTTTGGGGGTTAATGACATTTTTTACAACACCTGGGCCCTGTTTCATAAAGCTGTTTGTAAAGTTACGCATGACTTTATGAACGACTTAAATATGGCAAACCAAGGGGGTTTCCTAATCATTGCTAATTTCAATAGCTAAAGTTGAAATTTGCAGATGATAATGATTATTCTTACATGTTAGCACATGTTTTTAATTGAAAGTGTATTTTTGCCCCATGCAGATGAAGGTGTATTGACGTACAGGTGTACTTTGTCAAAACGTAAGGAAAAACTAAATGGGCACACATAATGGCACTTCATATTCCAGGTGTTCGTAAAGTCATGCGTAACTTTACGAATAGCTTTATGAAACAGGGCCAAGATTTTGCTTTTACTTTGCTCCACACACTAACTACACTCACAAAATCCCCAATTGGCTTTAACCTGACTCTGTCTGCCCACTATTACAGCAGTCTTCACACCCACAAACCTATTTAGATCTTCTCACACAGTGACATGGACGGAGGAACGTCCATTGTACCTCTCTTTCTGCATCCACTGCTGCTGTGGGATTTCGCTGCTCCCCATCTCTTCCGACTTCTCATCAGAGTCCGACTCACTGAGCGGTTTAGGAACTACAGTAGAGGAAAAAAGAAAATGTTAGACATGGGAGATAAAGATATATCTTCAAAGTGTCAGATTTTATTTTATTTTTCTTTGAAGATGTGGAGCAAGATCACACTATCATGATTACAGATTTGGCAGGACCTAATCCAGGCTGGTTCATCAGCATATACTTACCTCATGAAATCTTGGCTTACAAAACTGCATTCTTTGGCAGAGCAGATGAAGCTGACATTTTGACTAGGGTTTCGATTCGGGGTTTTCCCCTTGGCTCACAAAATGGAGTGAGAATGATGTTTTCCACAAACCTGAGGGAAGCTCATTCATGTTAAACTGTATTTCTTACACGTACGTCATCGACATGCTGTTTCTGTTTTGCTCTAAACATGTTTGATTTTGGGGGTTTTGGTTTTCTTGATAAACTACTCTGACCTCAAGTCCTACAAACCCAGTTAGTGAAATGTCCCACATTTGGCAAGACAGTGCTTTGTTAGCCAAGTACATTCGTACGTTCTGGGTGACGCATTCTCGTAACTTTTCCGACTGAAGTGACCTATATCATTACACCCGAACACCTGATCCTCTTTATATTTTCCTCTACCACAACTTCTTTGACTACTTCGAACTTCTATGCAGACGCCCTCAACAGTAAAACAATGACAAAGATTTCTTCTTCTTTTTTTTGAGTGAATTCACTATGACATGACACCATCACTTGTCATGTGGAAACGTGCAAGAAACTGACAATCTCAAAAACAACATCCCTTTTCCCATTTCACTGAACATTGAACTAAGGTTTCAAAAGCAAAAACAAAAATGATAATAATAATTATACTGAAAATAATCCAGTGTGGATTTCCTCAGTAGCGAACTGATCAAAAGACAGCGAGAGTGCGGCTCACATTTTCATTTCCTACATTAAACATATCGTGACATCAAAAACAATAACATTCCCAGCCGCAAAGAAAATTTAACCCACCCGCCTCCAAAATGTGAAAACCCCAATGGTGCCCCCCACTCCTTGAAGGAATGAGTTGATAACATGTATAAGACCTTTTCTTCTTCTTTTTTTTAGTTCAAAGGCAACTGCAAGAGACATTCATTAGCTCTTGATTTCACTTTACCACAGTCAAAATTCTTTGTATAGAATGGAACATACCCTGTGGATGTCAAAAGGCTTCTCTGACTGGACAATTTGAAAAGTTCTGACAACTGGGGGTTTTCTATCTGATTTAGTATATTCCTAGAGCTCACAAACTGGACTTACAGAAACAATTTTGCAAACTGAAGATGACACATATGGATGAGTCTTGAATTCAGGAGACGAACAACAAACTTTGAAAATTCTCTGGATGTGAACGTGGTGGTGGTTTGCTGGCGAGAGCTGCAACTTAAATCAAGTTAAATTCGACCATCTTGGGTCCATCTCTTCAAGTCTGTTTGTCTGTTGGCATACAGCACACATCTAGTCCACGAAGTGCATGTCTCCACTTTTGCTACAAACACTCCATCCCATTCCCTCCAGCTACCCCAGCCTCGTTCTCACCCAAACAAACTTGATTAGGGCGCCGACATTGCCATTCCAACAATCCGTAAATGTCAGAGACAGTGTTAGGGCAAGTTAATTATCATTCAGGCGACATCTCACCACAAGATGGGTTGGGGGTGCAGAAAGTCAAGAATGTAGCAATGCCTAACTCCCAGAAATGTCAAATGTTAAGCAATTGTCCTTAAATCCAATTCCTACCATTTTGTTCAATTTGATTTTATTTTGTCAGTACAATTCACTTTTTTCTTGTAAGTGGTATTGCAAAACTGATACACATAAAACTAAAAATCTAGCAAGTTGATTTTAAAGTAGTAAAACTAGACCTCAAAGCCAAAAACAAAGTTCTCAGAAGGATTCAAATTCATCTCCCACAATTTAGAATTTGCAATACATCAAAGTGTCTACCACCACACTTGTCTGACTGATGTGATTTGTTGTGATAATGAATCGTTTTGGAGTATTTTGAGATCTAAAGGGTAAAATAATTTGGATCGTCTGCATACAATTTGTATTCCTAAAGCATTGTGCCCATTCAGTAGTGGGTAGGTAGAATGTTACGTGATGACCGATTGTGCCCTCGCAAGTACTTTCCATCAAGCTGCACGCGATTCACTCTTGCACGAAAGATCAGGGACAGTGGATATTGCTGAAGCACTTCTGGCGAACCTTTCTGGCTAATATTTCACACTTCCTTCATTACCCAACTGAATTTGGGTTACCATAGCATTATTCAACACATTTCTTACATGTGTGGATACATTTTGACCAAAAATTGACAGTTTCTGCAGGCATATGAGAACTATGTTTTGTCTTTAAGATAACTGCTTCAGAGATAATGTACTGGTCTACCAAAAAAAAAAAAATGGATATTCCACCAAATGATGTTTTCCCATACTCACCATCACCGAATATTAAAGGAATAACGTCAATTTAATAGATTCACACTTATACCAAGACAAAGTTGAAGGTTAACTAGACAAAAGATTAGCATTTCCTTAAATGAGTGTTTCTAATTCAAGATCGTGGGACATGAATTAAGAATATATTTCATCTCTGTGTTCACACACCTGAAATGCTGCTAAAGGAAACACAAAAACTGAACAGGATGAGTACAATCATTGACCACAGTCATGTTGAAATAAGTAGACTGCTTCACAAAATTCACACAAATAGTGGCACATACAACAACAATCCAAGATATACTGCTCTATTAGTGTTACCTCCGAAAATGAACATTTAGCAATTAGACCGAACATTTCTGAATAGAGAACAACAAAGTTTGAAGTGTTAATACATACATAAAACACATGATGCATCAGTAAGAACATTAGAGAAAGAAAGCCAGTGCATTGTCACAGAAAGATATAAGAAAGAAGAGTTTATAAGTCCATGGTAGAGCCCTTCATTAGCTTACTTGAAAAAAGAAAAAAGAAGAAAGAATGGTGGGGGGGGGGGGGAGAGAAGGGGGAGGGGTTGGGAGAAGGGGGGGGGGGAGAGGAAAGGGTCATGAGCAAGTCCCAATTGGGTAGAAACTGAAAAGTTTTGCTAATCAAGCCAGCCACACCCTTTCCAGCAGAATTCTCACTCTTCTTACTGAAGAGATGCTTTGTTTCATTAAAAAAAGTACACCAACAACGAACAGAAGCACGGAAGTACAGATTATTGCAAATAAACATCACACTTGTGAGACTGACTTGCACTATCGAAGATTTGTTGAAAGAGTGATAGAACGTGAGCTGAAAAACATCGCCCACTGCAAGTAGTGATTTACTTTTTTTTTTCTTTCTTTTTTTTTTTTTTTTGCACAGGGGTGATGTCAGTGCATGCACAGGCCAAAACAGACACAAGATGTACGAGCCAAGATGCCACTCAAAGGGTGATGCAAAACACGACAGTGCCGAAGAGAAGCACAAGCAATGAACAGTTAATGTGCAAGATGGGGTGCGATGTGGGGAGTGCATACAACAAGGGGTTAGAAGAAAATGCTCCATTCAACAAGAGACGTTCAGCACACACACAAAATACAGTGGTTACTAATCCACAATGGACAAACCTAGAGACCCTATAGCCCCCTGGAGTCCTATAGCCCCAAGAGCCCACAAGAGCCCCCAGAACCCATATCTTTACAAGCTACGATGGAGGACAAGTGTTTTAAGATTTTTGTGGCAGTAGGGAACAGTTTGTGAACAGGGTGAGTAATAAAAATTTGCTCCAACGTGGAAATAATCTACATTTAATCCTTCTGGTTTTGAACTACAGGGCTGGTAGGTACAGACAAAAATTTGCTGATACAGGCTTACTACTGTCCACAATATTGCTTGATACTTTAGTGAATGAAAAACAAGACTGATATTGAAAATGCCAATTTATATGACTGAACAGACTTTGGCTCATCTTTTTAATATCACATTGCTGTCACTGTCTTCCATTAAATAAGTTTTCCATCAAATATGAAAAACATCTGGATCTCTCAACACATGAAAGCACAAAAGTGAGAAGAAAATTCTTAGGAGTTTTACAAACATTGCTGGAAAACCCCTGAAGGTTTTATAAGATTTTGCTGCCAGTGCATTTAGAGAAAACATGAATGACAAAGAACATCAGTCGATGCCCAATGTTATCTCTTGATAAGCCCCATATATTGCACATGATGTGCCCTTAGCAGATATTAATGCACAAAACACAAGCACACACTCATAAACACTCATACAATACACACACACATAGACATACATACGCTCACACACATACACACCCACACACAAACAACAAAACACACTGTCCACTCCTTTAATGCGGCACGTAAATAATTTCCAGCACAATTAACCTTTCCATGGAGAGCTTTGAGGTCGTTTTCTGAGATGGACCTTCCATTTTCCCTCTCCCGTAATTGGGAACACGTGCCCAAAGCACGTTTTCTGAAATGACTTTGGCTGCCGCACGAATCAAACTGGACAGAATCGGGAAGGGGGGGCTGGGTGACACCACTTTAGTCAAAAGCGTCATCTTCCCTGGTAATAAATATCTGCTTTTAACATCACTGATATTTAAAGTAATACTGTTTTTCACTTTATTCTCATTACAATATTATCACACACAACCTTTAAGATATTATATTCTAGACAACGTATAAGGAGGTATCTCAAATATCTTCAGGTAAGAACACAACTACAAATTCTGAAGAAGAAAAAATGTCTGATTCAATCAGTAACTCTCCAGAAGTTTGATTTAAAAGATGAACAAGAATAAGAACTATTTTGATCTTTTCCCCCCTTTGTAAACCACTGTCCCCTATAAAGTACACTTCCTATTCTTGAAATTCATCACAACACATTTTTGCCAAAACCACCACACTTGCAGTTATCAAAAAAAGGATTTCTCATCATTTGAAAAAAGAAAGAAAGCAAAGATTTCTCATCATTTGGAGAAAAAAAAAGATAAGCAGGGATGCCAACCTTGTAAACAGCACTGTAGTATTCTGAGGATTGAAAAGGCGTACTCTTGGAGGAAAACAATATTTTTACCTTTCCTGCACTTGACATGCATAGTAATACAATTTGGGAAAAATAGTATTTTTGTAAAATCTGCAGCAGTTTTGGCTAGAACAGTACAAAATTCTGCAATAAAAGTAGCAGGTTGCATATCTGCATAAGGACTGATATCAATGCAAATAGAAATGAATGGAGACATGAAATGGCATTGCAATGGGCAGAGGTATTTTTTGCTGCAGTGAAGGAGGAGAAGGGATATTCAAATGGAACAAATTTACTTTAAAAATGGTACTGCAAAGAAAGTTGCTGGGAGGTGAAGTCTAGCAGAGTAATGGTCAGCTTTGAAACAGAAACATCCAGGGACAAATACCATCACAGGGCATTGCATTCTCCCATCTTTAAAAAAAAAAAGAATAAAAAAAAATACTAAACATTCTAAAGCTGAAATCTACAACATAGCAAAATGTTCATAATAACATTCCCAGCTGTTCCTTTTGTGTTTGAGCCAGGAAAAAAATAAGATGGGAGAAAAAAAAATATCATGTGACAAGCATGCAACATGACATGAATAATACCTTTGGTGTTTAAGGTACCCAGTCTTTTCCAGAGGACTGCGTGTGTCAAAGGTCACAAGGTGAGGGGTCAAGATCATGTCAGTTGGGTAGGTTAATGCAACAGGGGTGTATTATAGGTTAAAGATGGACCCAAGGAGAGAGTGTTAGGTTTGGTTAATGCATTCCATCAAATTACCAACATGTGCTTATAAATGTATATACATATGAACAGACATGTGAATATACTCATATTATGCAGATGAGAAGTGTATATAAATATATATATATATGTCTGCCACCAAGTCAAATACATTTGGAGGTGAATGTGTGTACTTATATGAATTCCTCCATATAGTAAGGAAGAGAGTTAGAAGTGAAAAAGCAAACTATTTTCTGCATTTTACACCAAAACTAGTTAGTACTTGGACTGCCAAAAGAATTTGGCAGTCCAAGAATTTTTATGGTTATTCTTATCTAACTTTCAGTATCATGTTTAGTAGCTATCTGCTCAACTAGTACTATCTGTGGATTAGGAACACTTTAAGACATCCATTTAGGGTGATGTGTGAGAAGTTTCACTCAAATGGAAATAGTGGGGGAGAGTTTACCCTTTTTGAAAAACCGCTTTTCTGCAAATGGAGGAAAATTGGCATTCAAATGAAATACAGTATTACTCACAATGAACATGAGATGAATTCTATTATCTATAACTTTTTCAAATGTTGAATACTTCACAAAATTAAAGTAAGTCAAAAACACCTGTCCCATACTGATTAAAATCAAGATTAAGCATGTAAATGTTATACTTATACAGTGAGTCAATGGGAGAAATTTCATCGAACTTGCATTGCTGTACTTAGAGATCAACAAGAGCATTTTGCTATACGGATATGATCACATCTTATCACCTTATCAAAGGCACTTATACAGCTTTATAAGAATCTTAGCTATACAAAGTAAACAAAAAAGAGTACAACTCCATTCTGTTACATTCCTGATATATCAAACATATGAGAATTTTAGATACTTGATGTCATTTTTCCCTGAAGCATAGTAATTCATTCAGTCATCATTTCATTTAATGAGTTGATGTTCTAGAAAGGTTTTGTACTTGTTGATTTCATTTATTCATTTCGTTTATAAAATATAGAATTTAATATCCCATATCTGGTAACAATGGAAAGATTTTCATTGTAACTGCTCTCAAATTTATGCCATTTTATTCTGCAAACAGATAGATGACAAGTTAATCTTTTTCTCCCAATTTCAAATTGTCTACAATGGAATAAAATCCATAATAAGTACCAAATCAGGGAATGGACACACTGGTTTCTGTAGGGATGGGTGGGGCATGAACAACAATCAGTAACTAAAGGGGAAAAAATCATTTCTTTTGCTGTCTGAAAAACAGGGAGGGGACATGAGATCAATGCTCTGGTATGTTTATTCGTTGATTTTTCAGGAAAGGGTAACAGAGGTAATTGCAATGATTGAGCAAATAGTGATGGGAAGGGGTTAAAAACAATGCTTGACTTTTTTTTCCTTCTTTTGTGGGAGGCAAGACTAGTTTCACATCTATGCAAGACAGCAATGCATAAATGCATAAACTCATCAAACCACTTCAGTGGAAAGTGTACTAGGACTTGGGTATTTCCTCTCTCTTTTTTTTTTTCCTTAGGGAAAACACACATAATGGTAGACTTCACAGCATTAACATCACAGATATCACTTTTAAAGGATGGGTCATAATGTTCATATTAACAAACTTTCAATTCCTCATGCTCCTACTCCAACAGTAAGAGCAAATTTGCACTCAATGCTAAAATCATTACTATACTTCACAACTGGATTTAAATTACTGATTGCTTTCCTAAAATGAAAGACAAATACTTGGAAATGTTTGCCTTTGGTTATGAGATGGTTTAACTAGAAGTATAATAATTCATAGATTTAAAAAAAAATGTTAAAAAAAAAATCCAGGTGATGCTCCATATAATATCTTTCATTTTAAACTTTCACCAAATGTTTTTCCTAATACAACTGTGTGTAAAATGCTAGATAGCTTACAGTGAATTAATTCCTCACAGTTAGATACTTTTTCTGGAATGTGTAAAAAAATTGTTGAACAGACATGGCATCCTGAATCTTTATCCTTCATTATCACTGTATTCATGGTAAATTAACATTTTGTAAATACCATATCTGAAAAAAAAAAGTAAAGTTAGTGTCCAGAACATCTTCTGTCAATGACCACTGCAACAGAAAATTTAATTTGAGAACGTCAAATAAAAATTCAAGAAAGAAATGCCAAACAGCAATACTTTCTGACACTACAAAGTTTACAAGCAGATGCTAAATCAAAACAAACTGAAGAAATCAATTCTATGGTTCCTGTCTTCACAAATTCTATTCCAAAAATATGCAAACTTACCGTGTTTGGGTGGCCCCTGATTTTGTTCACTGTCATTATCAGGGTCAATATCCTCTGTGTAAACAAAAAGAATGGAGGAAATAAACCAATGAAGATGATCATGTATAACATGCAATGACAAAAACTGCAAGAGCATTTTTGCCTTGTTGACATAGGCAATGTTCACATGGTCATGCACTAATACTTAACTTGAAAATTACCTCCTAACTACAGGTGTTCAAGTTGCATTCATAGGATGTTTATCACCAATAGAACTTTAGTTAGCTTACAATATGCTATACTCGATAAGATCCAGAGGCCCAACATGCATGACCCCATATCATACATACTCCAAGTTTATGTCACAAGTCTATAGAAAAATAAAAAGTAATAAAAAATTGATAGGGTCCTGTTCATAATATTCACTATATTTTTGTAAAAAGTTTTTCCAACTTATTTTTCTTGTATTTTCCCTCTCTTATTTCCTTTTTTTTTTGTTCTGTTATATGCCAAATTGATACCTAAGAACTAGCACTGAAAAAGACTTGCATGTGCTACGCCTGACATCCAGGATGGGTAAAAAGTTCCATCTTTAGTATACACGGGCTTGCTTTCATATCAGAAAGCTATTGTGGAATCATATCATATGATCTAGTTATGCTACGATTAGCAGCTATTACAACAGCATGCCCCAGAACTGAACACATTACATAACCGATCGCCATGGTAACAATACTGACCCGCCTGCGTGATCCAATCCAGGTATCCTCTCAGGTCCTCTTCTATCTGCTGCTTCTCTCGCAACTTTTGGAAGGCACCACGAGCTTTCGCTTTCTCCCTCTCCTTGGAAAATTCTCTGCAACATAAAGACAATCACGGTAATGAGAACACAACCCAACCACAATACAAAGCGGAGGTCACTTGTTAATTGCGTCTATGCTTAGACAAAAACACTGTGTGTTTGTGTGTGTGTGTGTTTGCGTGTGTGTGTGTGTGTCTCTCTCTCTCTTTTATAAGTATGAAATTGCTTTCTCATTCTTGGCTTGCATAACTCAATGAAACATAAACTATCTTTTGCCATGAGGAAAACGAGCACGGATAATTTGATGATTAAACAATATCTCCCTCTCTTTTTCCACTAACGCTCTTTTTCTTTTTCCTCCTCCTTTGTCTCCCCCTCTCTCTTCTATGGCGTACTGTATTCGCCGAATATTTCACAAGATTTTTATCTTCACGAATTTTGCAAGTCGGGTGTTACTCACGAATTCAAAAACTCACGAAAATATTAAGTCTGATCCCCCACATAATGCGACATGCACGCATGCATTCCTCCATTCACTACTGTACTCCACAACTGCAAATCTAACCACTCGCAAAATTGATGAGAAGTCCCGATTCCCCCCAAAATTAGACTCGTTAAATGTATGGCGGATACAGTACATTTTTCTCAATCTCCAACATACAAAGATTTTCTCGTTCTTGGCTTCTACTGCTGAAGAGCCATTCGGGGGGGGGGGGGGGGGGGGGGGAACCTCGGGTACAATATTTCAGTACCATCTACACTGCTGCCGGTATCATTTACTAGCACATCCATACATCATGTTCAATGTGCAGTCGTAGGCAGAAATAGAGCACACAACCCCACAAAGAACTCCAATGTTGCAATTAAGGTAACAGCACATACTATATGTAGCTTCCTTGCTGGCTGCCTTTATGGGAAGAATTCTCAACCCACATATCTGCATGAATGCTTTGCTGAAAACTTCACATCCAAAAATAGCTTGCCCACAGGAGAACAAAGACGGAAATTCTGTTTACAAAGGAAATGCGCAGTCTTCAGATTGCAACATGATTGAATTTACAACAGTTTTATTTTGTGTGTGTGTGTGTCTGTCTGTCTGTGTCTGTCTGTCTGTCTGTCTGTCTGTCTGTGTGTTTGTGTATTTGGGTGTGAATATGTGACAAGAACAGAAATAGTCATGTTCCAATACACATTGTAAATCAAAATTTTGTGCATGTACACTTTTCATGATGCATACCACCCTCTGCTGATGGTCTATGGATCATGTTCAATCACAGCTGATATTTGTCGAAAGATACCATAAGTCAACTGCACTCAACCACTAACTCTTAAATGTTTGATTTGATTTATCTGCAATTTTTTTGTGACATCTGCAAGTCTTTCACTGATTTGATTTTGTAAATTACTGGATTCATCAAGAGAAAGAAAAAATTAAATGTGATTCCTCAGATTACTGAGTTACTGAGGTATTCATAAAGGCAAACCTAAAGATGAATGCAACGCTGAAAAAAGAAAAATGGGTTTGAAGACAAATATGATATAATACTTGATATAAGAAGAAAGGAAAAAGAAAGGGGAAATACAAGCATACATATTGTACATACAAACAAGGCAACTGAGCAATCCTCAGAAGGGAAAATAATTCAGATAAACTGACTGCTTGGATTGCTAACTTGATGACAAGCTTGGCAAAGGGAGCTCTTAATATCTTCTTAAGTATCTTCATGTTTTTGTTGTTGTTGGATGTCTTAACACCTCTGTCAATTTAAAGGAGGGTGCCAAACAAAATTTAAGTTTACTTCAGTGAATAACTGGAAACAAAAACACATCGTAGAAGTGTCATTAATCCCGAGGCTGCTTTGTTTGCCCATATGCACACAGGCTGGAGTGTTTTCTTCGCCAACTGGCATATATCACTGGAATCTACACATTATGTAATTCTCAGTATCGTCAATGTGCAGAAAACTTCTGGAAAAACCTTGGTAGGCTAGCTAGGCTAGGTGCCCTGGTACATAAAAGGTTAAAATTGCATACTGTATATATATATTTAGCGAGTCAAAATTTTTGCGAATCGGGACTTCCCGATGATTTCGCGAGTGGTTATATTCGTGATCATGGAGTACACAGTACTGAACGGAGAAATGTATATGTACAGACATATCGGGATCAGAGTCAATATTTTCGCATGTCTTTAAATTCGGGAATAGCAGCTGACTCGCGAAATTTGCAAAAATAAAAACCCCACAAGATATCCAGCGTATACAGTATTAGAAAGACATGGTATAAAAGTTTCACATGATGATGATTATGGTAATGATATTCTTAATGATAATGGCAAATGTCTGTAGAAAATATTTCTAAATAGTTAAGGGCTATTGGCACACATCAACCTGCATTATATATTTTAAATGAAGTGTAAACTTTTTTGATTAGAAGTAATGACATCATTTGGATTGCAGAACTTTATTTCAGCAGAGGCCTATTTGAGGGAGAACTGATGGAAAAAAAGAGAGAAAGACAAAAGCTGGCAAACCTCAGCAGTCTATATATTGTAAATTGTTCTCTCTGTCACGGCCCCAGACAATAGATCAAGCTAAATTTCCCCCCTCAGTGGATGGGCGGACGACCCCGCCACTTCCTCTGGTCACTCAAAATGGCCATTAATTCACCGCAAATGGTCAGTTGGAATGAAGGAAAAATATATCTTCCAATGCCCAGGTTACTGATTAAGGTCAGTGATGAATTACTTGTGCCATTTTCAGTGCAGCGAATGAAGCATGAATCTAGTTTTGACTTCCATATGTGCTCTTCTCGTTCACAATATACACTTTTTTAAAGGCATTACCTACTATTCGCAGATGAAACAAAAACCCAGCTTTAGTGCTTCAAAATAGTTCTAATATTTGAGTTAGGGAAAGAAACAACCAATGTAAAAAATGTTAATCAGTATAATAAATGCTAAGTATTGTTAAATACATAAAAAGTGAATAATAGTTATACTAAAATTGTTTCTAGACTAAATAGTGATATCTCCCTATATGTTAGGCTTTATTTTGAAATTTTTATATGGTAGAATATTTTATGATACAACTGACCTACACATACATGTATATGCATCAAATTTGATAACTCAAACATTTTTTAAATCACTGTCCTCACTAGTAAACAATACCTTTAAACAATTCTGAAGATGGCTATGTCAAGTTCACTAAGTTTTCCCCATCTTGCAGGCTCTACTGCTCCTACTGTCTAATTGCCCTGAATCATTTTTTTCACCCTTTACAATTTTGTAAACATCACCCTGATTATTATAATTTTTTTTTTTTTTTTACCTTTGCTTGCAACAGCCCTAAGAGAGAATTTGGGATTCTTCTTTCGGTGACGTTCGAATGCCTTATTAAAGGAAGCTACGCAGTGATATCATTTCCACCCATCTACGTGTGTTACATGCACCTGGATCGATGTTGCACAGAATAAAGCTTGGCTAGAAAAAGAAACATACATGTAGCTTGGCACCCAGCCAATCACGTATTGGACAGCCTAGATTTGAGTTTCTTCTCCTTGTTTTCGGAGACAGGTATTGTATAGATGGTCTGTTTTGTTTTGTTTCGTTTTGTTTTGTTGGGGTTTTAGGGGGTAAGCTACATTCAAGGAGACTCTTCCTTATTCACAAAAGGTCCTCCATTTATTCACCTCTTTGCTTACAGGTTGCTGGTGGGCCTTCTTCATAGTTTATTGAGACATAAACATCTAGTACGGAACAAGCTTATGAAAAGTCATGCTACTTGGGAAGTGTCAAAGTCTTGCATGAACTTTTCCAGACATGAAACCCAGTGAGGTACAGGGGACAAGATTAAGTATGGTGCTTTCAAAAGTACTCTCATGTGTGGGTTGGGGTCTATGCAAGATGCAGTGGTGATAAGATAAAGGTTTAGAGATGTTTTGTAGTCTTCATTTTCATAATAATTGCTGTAATGAACTGCTGTCTTCATAAATCTTGAAAATAAGATGATTTTAAATATGAAGTGGTACAATATCTTGGCAATCAGGGGCCGTAGGGACAATACTGCTTTCTTACAGTAAGTAAGAAGGCCTTTCTGCTTCTAAACATTTTCTTTTTGGGTAGCAATGGAATGAAATGTATCCACATCAAAAGATGTCAAAGACGGTGATCAAAAAAAAAAAAAAAACTCACTGTAGCATACATGATTGCCTTTTGTTCACTTATTCAAAAAAGAAATCAATCGTCTTGCTTGATAAAGAAACCACAATCACATTTCTCAATCTGGACAGGTCACATAAAGTACACACACACAAAGCTTTAAGAACGTCAAGGAATATGCTGTTCATTCAGTTTGGAAATTTTGAGAGTTCCAGCACTGTAACCATGGTAAAAACAACAACAAAATGTGTTTGATATAATCACATCAGTTCACTAAACAATGCATGACGTCTTTTGTTATGGAGACATTAGTTCCACTTAGCGGACACAGCGCGGCTACCCATCACCACAAGGTGTAATGAAGCGAGTCGTAATTCCATCATTTTATAATGAGAGATGCAGTGGGGAGAGCCTGTATTGCTGAGTGCATAGTTTCCAAGAACACACAAGGCCAGCAGCACATTCAATGTCGCACCAAAAAAGCACTCCACTTTGTCGTCATGAAAATGCGAGTTTGGTGCTGCTGACTGAAAAAGCAGGAAATCTAGATGAATTCATATTCAAAAGTTTCTTTTTTGCCAAAAAAAAAAAAAACCTCCAAGAAACATCAAGGCTGTTGCTATTACAATTTATACTGTAGACATCTACAACTGTGTATATTTGCACACATATGCATACACAAACACACACACACACACACACCAAACACATACACACACATACCAAACACATACACAAACACACACACACACACACAAACACACTCACACGCATGAGCTAAACTCTGACAGTGCACTGGGATCCCTAATGAAAAGGGGGTGATAATGTTTTAATGTCGGCCCTACACTTTGACATGTCTTTTAGATGATTGTCAACCCAGATGGAAGTAGGGACATTAGATCCACTGCACATGGCCATCAAAACTCATACTTTGGTTTCTTGTTGAAGCAGTCATATTCTAAGCACCCTTTCAGATGACAGCATATCATCCCAGGCTGTTTGCATGTATTGGGGTAAAGTAAGACCACAAGAGCAAGGTCATGTCAGTTCTACTAATCAATTTTTAATTTCTACGAAATGCAGGACTTCTAAAAGAAAGGCCATGAAGTTGTGATTACTCAATGGGTTATAATTCATTCATAACAAGTGCAAACTCTGGATATTGCTGCAATGCTTCTTTTTGTGCTTAATACATGTCATTGCTTTCAGCCAAAATAAACATTCCTACATTTACGAATGATTCTGCTTTGTAATCACCTGTATCACAAGTTTGTACACTGATTCTGCAAAAATATTGAAAAAACTTTGATGTGTCATATTTGATTGAAATAAACTTAATAGAACTTCATCTGAACAACTCCCAACCCCCCCTCAAAAAAAAAAAAAAAAAAAATGAAAACTAGAAAAAGCACTCGGAGAGCACAGACCTCTGCCCAGCTAGCAACTCATTTGCACCCTTACATGCATGCAATTTCCCAAAGAAGACACCTTTTTTTTATTTCATTGCATGGTACCTTGCCCGAGCAGAGCACGCGCTTTAGCGCGCGTGTGTAAACCACCAGTACACGCAGCCTGAATCCCAAGTTCGTTGACCTTATATGCTAAAAGATGAAAAATCCTTCAAAAGTTCATAAAAATTCCTGGATCACTACCAAAATTGAATACAGTGTTCTTTCTGGCAATATCAACCTTTAAAACCAATTTCAATTTAATCCGTATACAACTACTTAAAGTTATTTTGCAAACAGACAAACCAATGCCAATGATCACCTAACCTCCTCCTTCCTTGGTGGAGAAAATAAGAATAAGCGCTTGTAGAGACGTGTCTGATATTGAGACAGAAATGTGACTGGAAACCAGAGGCTTAAAAGTGTTGAGTAAGTGCACTTTGATTTTGTTTAGTGTTTAATGAAAAGCACGCTGACTGGTAATCTTGACACATGGAATGGAGAGCTAAGTTCTGACATTAATGTGACGTCGCATCAATCTCTTGTGGCAGGCAATCAATAAGATGAGGGGGAAGATGGGATTAGCACCTATCACTGACGGCTCCAAGTCTGATGTCAACAACGCCTCCAACTGAGATGTACCAGCCTCAAAGTGAAGTGTTCTCAGCAACACCTCGTACGACATTCACGCACTCGCCAGGGTGTAAAGTTGTGAATCCGAACAAGGACGCCCTCAACTCTCAGTGCACTTCATTTGCCAATCACGCCATTCACTGTGTCGCTTTTTTCACCACTGTGGTCAGATGTTGGGGGTGAACTAGAGGTCAGTGAAAAGGGATTAACATAATCCCTCAGATCCCTACCCCACCATTTTGACCTCAAATGGATCTCTGATACTCTCCAGAGTCTGAATTGGTTGACCGATATTACATCAGGGGTCAAGTGATATAAGAACTGACCCACTACTTCTTAATCACAGCAATATGTCCTACAACAAATGTATGTCGGAGGTGCTTTGCGTAAGCTGAGGTTTGACCAAATATCTATGAACTACACGTAGCAAGGCAAGTTGCAAAGTTCTACATGCATGAAGTGCATAAATGGTACAGAATTGCTCTGATCTTCCTGCTTACATGTCTGGGTAAGGGAAATATTGAATTTCATGTTGACGAAATAAATATTTGCATACATATTATTATATACACACAGGTAATGCATATTCTAATATTTAGTATAAATACTGGTACGTACTGTACATATTTATCTCTCTCTCTCTCTCTTTATGATCATATAATATATAAACACATGTATGATTATAAGGTCTCAGGTTATCCCATGTTCATATCTTCAGAAGATAACAATTCGATGTAGCTAACCAGGTGACACAACATTTGCTCCTGTGACAGTTTCTCCAGTCCTATCTTTTTGTAAGAGGATTAAGACTAGGGTTATGTTTGTGGGTGGAATTTATGTTTGGCTTAGTGTTCAGATACTTGATTTGATTTGATTTGATTTGATTTGATATTTGATTTGATTTGATTTATTTCTGCATTTTTTCACAAAGTATATACAACATAACAAACAATTTTCCAATACTATTTACATTATATCCAACACAAAATGAATATGAATAATAGATAATAATATTTCATATGGGAACAATTGGTGCAGGAGCAAATGTCATGGAACCATCTAGCCATGGCACTCTGTCAATGCACATGTACATACTATGTGCATTATTGATATTACGTACCCAAAGCCACTTATGTGGCATGGCACGATAACATTGCATTTGATTATACACACTACAGCAGTGTTCACTCCTTGTACTCTCAGCTATTTCATTTTCGCCTCAATAGCAAGACCGGAGATTAATAACTTTTGAAGACAGAGGAAACCCGAGACCCAGGCTCCACAAATGAATCACAGGCCTTTTTTTTCCTTTCTTTCTCTTTTTTTTATATTCCAGCACCTACGCAGCTGAGCCCTCTGTAATCTTTCAAGACTTTGCATGCAGTTTTCTTTTTTCCTGCAGTCTCTTGAAGATTTGGTTCTGCGTGGACAGTCAGGTGGTTGTAACAAGAGTAAGTGACCATTAAGGAAGAGCCCTTGAAGGGATATGAAATGAGAAAAGTGTGACATTTGGGCTGACTTCAAATAATTATGGTTATTGCTAAGTTCAGGATGACAAAAAGAATTGTAACCAGCTGTATTTCCCGTTCCCCCTTTTATTTTGTATGACTGCAGGTCGACACATGTCACTCACAGCCTCGTCATTCTTTTCACTCAACGATGCCTGGCTGGACGAAACCATTCCAAAAGTACCGAAGAAAACAAACATTTGTGCTTGCATAGGGCAATTAAACCAATAAGTTGGAATGCAGTGGTAATTGACATGATTGATCGTTTTCCCGAAGGGAATCGATGGCGACTGCTGTGATGTTGCCCCACATTTTTGCAGGCGTGTTTTTGAGAGCCTTAGCGTCCAGTAATGTGACGGTGAAGATGACAGAGTCAATACGCTTTCACACGGGGAAGACAGGCTGGTCTTTTGACGCCTCCCAGATCCGTCACCATTTGGCAGTGGGCCTCGCAACGCATGGAATGCCACGCCCTGGGGGCAACTCGGACGGCCGGATTGGGTGTGCGGGGGTCGACCCAATGCGTCCTGAATTTGACCCCAACAGCTGCGCAGTATTCTTTTCACACGTCTCACAGATGTAATGTGCTCATAAATTCATTGATACCTGTGTTACACATTCACTTTCCACTTTGTAAACATGTCGGTACTCTCCGAATGCATTCAAGTAAGACTGAGCAATACCGCATGAGCTGCTGTCAATGAACAGTTCACTTGTCTAATTGGATGAACCTAAATTTTTCATACATTACATATTTTTTTCTTTGGTGATGATTTATTACAATGTTTTGCTATTGAATACCTTGTCCATTTCATGACATACATATCCTATGCATCACTAAATTGCTAGAGAAAAGAATATATAATTATCTTTTGTCCAAAAAAAAATAAAAATGAAATCTGAATCAAATTGAATTGAATTTTTGTTTTATTTAGCATCTCAGAACAGAATTATATGACAACTTGCAAAAAGATGCTAGGGAAGCCTTTTTTTGCTCTTCAGATTTTATCACACATGAGAAATGTAATAATATGGCAAACAGAGAGAAAAGAAAGACTCCTGGAATCCACTGTAACAAGAGAGGGAGCTGGCCTGAAGAAAGGGGTTGCCAAAATCTCCCTTTCACTTGATGACATTACAAGAAATCAATACTGCCATCCTCTACCTTGCCAAACCATTTTGTCAGCTGCAGATTATTTTTTACAATACACTTGACTGTGGTGGGTGAACTATGACAGTACACTCATGTGTAACAATGCTATAGTCAACACACACACACACACACACACGCACGCACACAAATATTCAAACAAAATTGCAGCAAGATATGGACTACGGTAATGATATAAAAATATCCATTTGCGGCTAGTTTGGGACATTGACACCAATCTGCAAAGAAAGCTAGTAAGCTGATGTGCCACTCGACAAATATGGTACAAGAGGGTACCAACACTGGGAAATGTTTCTGATTGTACAACTTAGTATCTCTACAGATCATAATTATGTTCATCTCTCTGTTTTGCCATATAATCACGTACATTTACCCTATCATGCTGTAGTAATGACATTAGACATACATACATCCCAACATGGGAATTCATCCACATGAAGGAATGTTGTAGCATGAGAGTTGATGCAGCTGGACTGGCAAGAGTTGACAGAACTAGATTCCATTGATACATTCAGGCCAGGTGACTTACCCACTCAGAACACCAAGAACCAGGTTAAGGACGAAGAAGGACCCGATGATGATCAGACTCACAAAGTAAATAAATGGCCACGCCATTCCTGCTGCGTCGTTGATCTGATGAAATCAAAAAAAGATATGAATACATAAATCAAGAGAGAACATTTTCCAACAATGCATCATCCTATTGAATACACATCTGTATCTCGGGCAAAATACATTTACTCTTCACTACTTCATGGGCAAAAGTTGAGTAACTCTCTTTAAATCTGGGATTTTCAAACTACTCACTCTGCCCTGATGCCTTCCTGTTCTCCCCTTCCTGCCTACAGTTTCTCTTCATCTCTCTGTCTTTATTTCCCTTTACATATTTGGATCATTTTAATAGGCCTATACTTTATCTCCCCCTTTAATGTCTTTTTTATGTTTATTAGTTCAATGAGCCGAAACTTTCTCTCTCCTTCCCTATTTTGTTTTTAGTTTTAATGTGCCTACACTTTCCTCTCCCCCCATCCCCATCTTTCTCTGTCTGTCTGTCTGTCTGTCTATCTGTTTCTCTCTCTCTCTGTTTCTCTCTCTTCCTTTCTATGTTCAGTAGTTTCAATGAGCATGATCTTTCCTCTCTGTCTGTATTTCTTTCTCTATCTATCTGTTTCTCTTTTTTCTTCTTATCCTTTTCCATTTCCTCCCACCGATGACCTCAGCCTGCTTGATGTAAGTGCACTGGCAAACATCTGCCATCACCCGGACCCTTGAAATGGAGACAAGTCCAAACGTACAAGGGGTATCGAGTGAATCGCATCGCGGGTCCCATCCCAAACATTAGGCCTCTTACGTCTCATATCCACTGTACAGCTCGTGTTGCCATCCTTGTTTCTCACCCACGCGCAAAAAGAAAAAAGCAGAAATCAATCAGTCCCACAACACTTGAATACATGGGGGGGGGGGGGTGGGGGAGTCTTCAGAAAAGGCACATACCAGCAAGCTAACCCAAGTCCAAGATCAGAACAAACATAATCAGAGTGATTAAATGCTCATCATGCATGCAATCTTCCCCTTTTTTCCCCCACCTGCCCTCTCAGCTCTTTTACCAAATTTGTTTGCTTCCTGCTCCCACTTCCACAAGGAGGGTGAAGATGGACACGACATACACACGTAGGAAAGTAAGATGTTCAGAGTCACATGATTACTGAAAAAGTCAGGTGATGTCCGAATGAATCAACATTCAGCACCGATTCGTAAACCAACCAGACGGCAGAATTGGTGCAATTTTCGATAATGTTCCTAAGAATCCTCCAGGTTGATTGCAGAGGGCTAATTTGATATTTCTTATTAGGGAGAGAAAAGGAGTACAGATATTTTCACTGCAGTGGGGTCATTACTCAATAATCTAGCCTCCCGTTTTCAATCTGACTTTTGATTTTATAAATCCCTATCAGAGAGAGAGGAACAAAACTACTTGTGCATCGCCCTACAGATGCAAATGATTCTATCTGCCATGATGTCAAGGAATCGAAGAAGTAAAAGAAAATATCACCAAAATACCTCTACCAATATTTGGCAATGCAGACTAACACTGATCAATGAATCTTAAGTGATTTGTGTGAGTAAAATCATTTTCTTCCATTCTTTTGATATATCTGTACAAGATATGTTTTTTCAGGAAATATAATATTTTCTACATGAAAGGTATATCTGTATGATATATATTGATTTCTTAACTACATGTATTTCAAAGGATCCCTTAAAATAAAACTTTGGCCAGGAGGTAATTTGGACATACTCTGATCCAATACCAAATTTATCATCACTAAGCCATATCTCATTACTTTAGAGTTTTCTTGGTTTTATATCTCTGACATGTACTGGAGTAAAATGGTGACAGACCACGTGGGTTATATTTCCACGCATTTACGAGATGGCTTTATCATCATAAAAAAGCATATTACAAAGTAAAACAAAAAACAGAGGAAACTACAGGCACAAGCTTTAAAGGTTGGAGTACATTAGCTAAAAGATTTTGCTTTTCATGGTAATTAGAGCAATAGAAAGAGTCTCCCTCTCCCAAGACGTTGCTGTCCGAGTCGTTGCCGAGGTAGCACCATGGCCAAGACGCAGATTGTCAAACATCATCAAAATTCAACAGAGGTGAATTAAGGTTTATATTATTTCCCTCTCACTCAAGCTCTCTATTTCTCCTTCTCTCTCCCTCCCCATCTACCTATATCTCTCATCAATTCCCTTCCAATTACTCCGTCTTCTTCAATTATCCCTTCTTTATCACAAAGTATTTTCTCCTTTCCTTCTCCATCTCTCTATCTATATCCACCTCTCACCAATCCTTTTCCAATTGCTATTCCTTGTTTAATTGCTTCCATTTTTATCACAACAGTTTTATTTCTATAACCCCCTTTCCTCTCTATCAACTTCCATTTTTGCAGTTATCTCTGCTCATTTCCCTATCTTGTGTTCATCACAACATCTTCTCATTTCTTCAGCTTATTTTTAAGTTTTTCCTTCTGTTTGTCTCCTCTCCTTCAGGCCAGCTCACTTCCTGTTCTGCAAATAATGCACTTATTTCTTTTAAACATGTTTACTCTCTACATTTTTCCATGTACTTCTCATTTCTGCTATTCCGTTTTCAGTTATGAATAATGATGAAAATTGAATGATAAAATATAATATAATGATGATGATGATGATGATGATGATGATGATAATAATAATAATAATAATAACAATAATAATAAAATATTGCTCAAATAGTGGCTGCTATTATTTCTGAATTGAGTTTGGCAAAAAATTACAACTGGGTCTATAAAAGTCTACTGTAATATATCAGTGGGTAAATAATCAGTCAACATAATGAGCCAATACATTTCATCAATTTTATATAATAATGAATGTGTGCATTTCAGCTGAAATCTCCTTGGATATATTTTCATGGGTTATATACTATCACAAACAACAATGATGGTTGAGGTGTTATTGTTTCCACTGCTATCATATTATCAATCATTATCACAAATATCTGGAATACCATGAATATTTTGATCACTGCTAAACAGTCAATGTGATGAAAATCCTCACCATTATTACAACCATTATGATCATTAGCTAAATTGTTATTCATTTGATCTTAAAGATTACTAGTATTTTTTGTCTTCACTAAAATTTGACCTTCTCCGTGCACACCAGCTACGTTCGGATCCCTCCTCCCTTTTCACCTCCCCCTTTAACCCCACTCAGACCACAAACTTTGCCCGGCACCAGTTTGCTCGGCAAAGGTCATGGTTTTTCCCACCCGGTCATCTGGCGGTCAGCTATAGACACAGATAGGATGACCAGGTAACACACAGTCTGGCCTCACATTCCAATCCCAGGCACAAACTATTCATCCACCTCCCATAAGCTAGACACCATGCTGTTTTCAGTTTCAAACTGTCCCTGCTGTTTAGAAGATCAGATGCGCATGGTTGTGTGTTTGTACATGTATTTTTCTTTTGGGTGGGGGGGGGGGGTGGGGTGGGGAGATTTCATAAATGCACACCCAAAACAAGAAACAGAATCAGAAGTTTGTAAATGTCATGGCATCGGCCATGATATGATGAGCATTGCAAGAAGGGCCCTCCATAACCTGAATAGAGGACATTTTTTGTCTTCTTGTGTTTTTTAATCAGAAGTGCAGAGGACATACTTAGCTGTCAAGTGGTGACTTCCTCTGAAATTTGTACTTTGCAAGGATGGAATGTCCACAGAGTCACAGATATCCGCCCACTAGCAGTTTGGAAATCTACACCAATAATTTCCGTTTCATTCTGAGTATACTTTATGACATACTTGAATCAGACAGAAGGGAAACGCACAAATGGAGTACAGTGAAATGGAGACATGTTTATGAGATATCCAGTGAATTTTCTGTTTGTTTTCTTTTCAAAGATTTTTTCCCCCTTATTTGTATCTGTCCTTAGAGCAAGATAGGAAAAGCTTCTTGAAAGTCACTCTCTAAGCATGAAATGACTCCTCATGTACGCGGACACGCTCTAATTACGACAACAGTCTACTCATGGAATCACTTCCTCCATTAACCTTCCACCGCCTCATGAATGAGGACAGGCATCCTCCCAGGGGAGGGGAGAGGGTTGGGACCCTCTAGGATTAATTCTGACACATTTCGGTATGTGTGTGTGTGGGGGGGGGGGGGGGCAAGGGAAGAAGGGCTGTGTCTCGGGGACCCCCATGTCCCCATCTTTCAACATACCCCTCCCTGCCACGGCTCTGTTGTGCTGTAGGTAACTGTATCATATACCCGAGGATCACCCTAAAGGCTGGGCACGCTTTGAGAAGCGACTGGAGAGGGTAGAAGGGGTTGCTTGGAAGAAAGATGGCATTAGCAACAAATGGCTCAAGAATAACAAACCTCACATTGACACATTCTGAGTGGCCAGAGGGACAGGGAAAGAAAAAAAAAAGATCAACTGAGAAGGGAAGGAAGTAAAACTCACAGTCCAGAAATTTATGAAAACAATCAAATTAATTCATGATATAAATATCTTTGTTTCCATTTCTCTTGTGCTTTTGTTTTTGTTGTTGTTGTCTATATTTTGTAACGCTGAACTTGATCATGCATAATGAATTGAAAATTTGGGTGCCTATATACTGCATTTATGAAAAGTTGAATTCAATTGAGTTTATTGATAATCATAAAAACAGAAATATATACAGTGTAAAATGTGTCAAGGGGTTCATAAAGAAAGCCAAAGGCTTGTGATTCCATCTACTTGCCATTAAACCATGTGACCATCACAAAAATTTGTCATGGTAGAAAGATCACAGCAATGTTTTTTTTTTTTTATTCAAGTTCCATATTCCACATTCTATATTCAGGTTTCATACTCCATTTGATTTCGGAGTAAAATATGTATAACACAACATTCAATTTTAGACATAATTTCACAAATGTATAAGGACAGTAATATAATGATGTGTAAATATGAGGAACCTACTAAAAAGCAATGCTTGTAGGGTGTAGGTTCCAAAGAAATAATGTCTGCCATTTGTCTGCCATTTGTGCAGTAAAAGATCACATGATGGCATGCAATTGAAGGGGAATGAAACTCAAACATACATATGGATTGAGTAAATGCTGCAATGTTAGCAGAACACATCAGAAAAGTTTTGAGGAAAATAAGATGATCCGTTGAAAAGTTATGAATTGTTCAAGTTATGTACAGCCATTGCTGGATGAGAGGACTACTACAGTTCATGATGTCACATTATGGAAAATGACATAAGGAAAATATACAGAGAATTCCACAAAATCACATTCTTTAAGAAAATCTTACATTCCCTCGACTTGTCACTGAAAACCCATCGTGGCAATATTATTCCCCCTTCGTTCTGAAAGAGGTCAAGTGCTTTTTCACTGTGCAAGAAGAGTGAAAATATGTTAAATTTCTAATCATATTTTCTTCACATCACTTTCCATACATGATGACACAAAGTACTGTAATGTTCTCATCCAGCAATGGCAACACCAAAACTTTTAAAGTTTCATAACTTTTATACAAACTGTCTGATTTTCCTCAAACTTTCACTGATGGTGTTCTACTAATACTGCTGTATTCTCTCAATTCACGTATATTGTGAATTTCATTCCCTTCTAAGCATAGACACGACTCTTTGAACATTCCCAATTCCTTGACTGACCATGGAAGCTCTGTATACCCCACCCCTCCTTCCTCCAGATTCTCATGGGCTGGAAACATACAGTGCATCTTAAAGTTGATCTAACAAAGACCTATTACTCTTTTCAAGCTAACATGACATCAAGGCTATACAGCTATATCTGCAGGGATGAGTCAATATTTTTGATACATGTAAAGAAGGTTCCATAAAGACATGAAGTCATTCACATTAGACATGCTTTTTGGATTGGGAATATTTTTCAGATCTTGTACACTCCTGCTCCAGAAAATTTGATGTGACAAAGGAAGAAAAAAGATGCAGGCAGGGAAAAAATGATAATTCCACTCTTTCTAAACTATATATATATTATAAATGTATCTTCTGGTCACAACTATTTGATTCAGTGAGATAAAGACAGAAAGCAAAAGTGAGTAAGGGAAAGAAAGAGAGATTAGAACAGAGAGAATGAGAAAAAGGTACAGACAAAATGGAAATAAAAGACTGAAAGCAGAGAAAAAAGAGAGAAAAAAAGATGGGGAAATGGAGCAAAAATTATAATGATAGAATACAAGATACATCAAGGTAGGGGAATGAAGGGGAAAAAAGTCTGATCGGTCAGGAGCCTAGCTGTCGCCCTAATGATTGTAATATTGCCTTGACCAATCTTGCAGGACAAACACATATCAATCAGTGTGTCGTTTGGATGGGAGAACTCGGTAACCATCCGAAACCTTCCTGCCGGGGGTTGGTATACATACACACTGTCGACACACATCGATCAGTGGTCGTCCGGGGGAAAAAAGTCACATGACACCGACACGCAATCTGTATACAATAATCTCCGGCGTATCATGAAAATTGACAGATTTCCACTGCAGAGTGCACATCACAAAGTCACAAGCATTTGTTTTGTACCACACAGGGAACTGATGCATTGACATACACACCTATGTGCATCCCATCTCCCTATCAGTATTTTACAGCACATGATTCTAATATTATTCTTGATTTCTGGCTTGACAGAAAAATTTGTGTTTGTTTTTTGTTTTTGTTTATCCACATACATTTATATTACTCTTACCATCATTTCTAAAAGGGCTTGTTCTAATGTTAATGATATCAATGGAACAACTAGTTTGCTACAAACAATCGCAACTCATTGCTCATATGAACTGGGTGTGGCCTACATGAGAAATACACTAGCCCCATTCACTCTTATAGTGAAATATGGTTGTATTTAGGGTAATTCAACTTTCAGACAAAATACGGATGCAATTTTTGTGTGTGAATTGTGTCACGAAAAACCATTCACTACACTGCGGTGTACTTCTCACATGGATTGTGTTGGATAGGTAAACTTTTGAACTAGTTGCACCATGGTATTTTGTTAATGAAAATGGTAACAACTGAACGTGAGAGTTTGGGAATGAGAACAGTAACAATATTAACAGTGTAGTTCCAAGGTACATTAATTCTAATGTAAATGCACCTAGTGGATAATCATATCTTAAAGGGTGTGTAAAGTTCTGGTCGAGGTGAGGATTTAGCTTTTAACGTTTTGCGAGATATTCAGAAACCACTCTATGAGATGTCAAAGAGCATGCAGTTCTAAGGGGTATCAAAAGTTTTTTCGATGAAAATCGGTTTTGAAATGGCTGAGATATCCAAAAACAAGGTGAAACAAAGAGATCCTAATAAAGTTGTGGCATGTCGCCTTTTATTATTAGCACTTTTTTGGATATCTCAGCCATTTGAAAACCTATTTTCATCAAATAAACATTGAATCCTTCTTAAAATTACATGCTCTTTCATATTTCATAAGAGGCTATTCATTATCTCACTTAGGAATGTTCAAAACATGAATCCCCACCTCAACCAGTACTGTACAGTCTCTTTAAATACACCTGTTGGTTGTTATATGAAGCATTATAATTGATTATATAGTTGATTTCTATGGTAAGTCTATGGCTGCCTGTGTGGTGGGGAAATTTATAGTCGATTAGAAGTTTTGATAAGACAGGGTCCAGATTAGCCTGTTACTTACCAGCTCCAGAAATCCTCAAGGGATCTGTACAAGGATTACTAGATTCCAGGAGGTAATAGGTATAATCATTTTTCAATTTCACCTTTTCTACATCTTTTCTTATATTTCATATCTACCTATTCAAATTCATGATCTCAACTGATTTCATACAGAACAATCAAATATTTTTGCTCCACCTTATCCCATTTGGATCCCTATTACATGATTTTATCTTTTGTCATCCTGTGTCCCCCCCCCCCCCCCCTTGCATCAGTTTTGGTTTCCTCTATGGAAACTAATTATTCCAAAATCCCCTGTATTTCTAGCAACATAGATTTTAATATATTTCCTGCATTTCTCAAGTAGTTTCTCTCACAAGAAAGCATCCATTTAAAATGAAGGAGCAAGCATTAAAAGTTCTGTTCATTTTTTTGTTATTTTTTTTTTGGGGGGGGGGGGTGAGGTTGAGAAAAGTGAATAAAGGAAGAGCTGCCTGAATAATTTGGGCTGGTATAGAATGACATATTTATCACTGAAATATATAAACACTATTTACCTCATGGAAAAAGAGAACAAAACGGAATTCTGCCTGCCAGGATCATGGAAAAAAAAAATCGGGTACAAGCGGTTTGAATGTGGCATGAACCATTTGGTTAAGGTGTGTGCGTTGGCACTCATTATGTTTATTACATCTCAGACATACATCGCCACACTGTCAAATGCTAATGAGCAGTTTTGGCGAGGTTTGCACGGTTCCCGTCCAGCCATAAATTAAACCCCAGGCACTGCAAACACAGCCCTCATTTTTTTTTTCTTTCTTTCTCGCTCTTCTCCAATTTTCTAGACGATGAGTCCTCGATGCATTTCTCCATCTTGTGCTCACAAATCATGGATGCTCAATGCATGTAAGACAGGACATTGGGAAGGGGCGGGGACCAGCAAGTCATGGTTTTCTTGGTGTTTTTAGAAAAAAAAAAACAATGTTTAATGGTCGCGAGTATATCCCTTTTGCAAACATCACAAAAATAAGCACAGTTAAAGAATAATGTCTCCAAACATTATGTATAAAATCTTATGGTAATTTACCTCAGAATTCTCCAAAGTGACATGAAAAACTAACTCCATGTCACTCAAGAATACACTCCACTTTTGTACCAATAATAATGGTTGGAATTTTTTGAGGGTCTGAATAAGGTGAGGCCTCAACTACTGTAAAAGTGGAAATTTTCGCGGTGTTGAAATTTTCGCGCATTTCGCGCAACCAGAAACTAGCGCGAAAATAAAAACACGAGAATATTTTTGCTTGCCATACGTTCCTGTGCGTGATGTCTTGATTCCGCGGAATTAAAAACACGCGAAACTCTTCTGACCCGGCCTAGCGCGAAAAATTAGTCGCGCGAAAATATCCACTTTTACAGTACCTTAACCCCTTCTGTACCAGAGACTTTGGACAGTGTGTACAACTCTATGGGGTTTTCTGTGCTAGTCGGCACTCAAAGCTCACAAAGGGTTTAAAGGGATGGTACAGTATTGGTGGAGATGAGAATTAGGCTTTTAACTTTTTTGCGAGATACCAAGAAATCATGTATGATAATATAGTACAGAGCATACCATTCTAAGAGGAATTCAAAGTTTATTTGATGAAGATCGGGTTAAGAATGACTTAAACATCCAAAAACAAAGTAAAACAAAGTGATCGTAATAAAGTGTGGGTCCCGCACTTTATCAGAATTGCTCTTTTTTGGATATCTCAGCCATTTCAAAACCAATTTTCATCAAATAAACGATGGATTCCTCATAGAATTACATGTTCTTTTATATTTCATAAGAGGTTTCTCATTATCTCATCAAAAAATGTTAGAAAACTGAAATTAGGTCTCAACCAAAACTATACAATCCCTTTAATGACACAAGGCAGAAATCATACAAAACATTACAACAGAAGATAAGTCATTCACTAACACTTTTCTCGCCAGCTTTACGATATAATTGCCCTTTCTTGACAAGAAGAAATTAGACCTTTTACTATAGTATGTGTTCCTAAGGCCATCAATCACTGTGGCAGAAGTGAGCTGTTTGTGGTCACTGTTAGCGAAACAGAAAACACACAAAATTCATCTCACCCTGCCGAGAAGAGCAATAGGTTGTGTGAAAATGCCTGCTTGGACAATATTCCATATCCAGTACAGTATAATATAATACTATTGTATTATGATAAAGTAAGAATAAGATCTTGTATACTACAATGTAAGATATAAGATATTTACTCACGTCATACATGATGTCGGTCCACCCTTCCATGGTGATGCACTGGAACACGGTCAGCATGGCCAGTCCGATGTTGTCGAACGTGGTGATGCCGTTGTTGGGCCCCTCCCAGCCCTCGTCGCAGGATGTCCCGTTGCGACATGAGTACCCCGCCCCGCACGGGTGCGGGTCTTTCATGTCCAGTATGTCTATATTGACAACAATACACAAAACCATAGATTTACTGCTCAATGTACATAAGTGATTTCTCTATACGTGGTCATTTTCACGTTTTGACTGATACTTGCAAAATTAATCACTGGTGGAAATAATGTCATCCATATTACATATGCTTGGTGCATTAATCAAGTTCAAAGTGGAAATATTGCTCATTTTTCTCTTGAAAAGTGAAAATAATTCATTCTCAATCCAGCATTGTGGTTCTGGATTGCAAATTCAACCATTCATGACATTGTCTTACAAGTCCAAATTTGGAAATATCAAACTAGAAGAAATAAATAACAGTTTGTATATATACATATTAATAGTAGTTATACACTTTATAAAGAGAAATGATTTCATAAAATCCCTTTGCAGATTGGATGCATTTATCAAAAGTTGTGAATTTTAAATTTTGTTCCAAAAGTGGGTGGGCGGGGGAGGCAGTCCAGTGTAGGTAATGACACGCCACTGACCTTCAGTGCTGTGATGTGGGATTTTATATTGTATATTCCCTGCTCAAAAAGATTATCAATGTTCACCCAGATATATCAATTTATGGTATGGAATGCCAAACACTATAACAGTGTAGTTTTAACTAGCTCAGGTATTAGGGTATATTTGTGTGTTGTGGTGTGAACTTTGGTATTTTGCAAGCAACTCTTAACAGAGAGCTTGAACTGAATCTTGCTGATATTTACATTATATCTTACAGTTGCCGAGAAGACTTTTGAGACAACAGCAACAACAACAGCAACAACAACAAATCCCACTAGCTGACAGCTTGGCTAAATATGAAAAGTGCCAGTTGGGGAGTGGATAAGGAAAGGGGGAGGGGATAAGGAAAGGGGGAGGGGGTAGGGAAAGGGGGAGGGGTAGGGAAAGGGGAGGGGATAAGGAAAGGGGGAGGGGTAGGGAAAGGGGGAGGGGTGGAGTGAAAGGTGATAGATGGGTAACTGTAAAACTAGAAACATTTGCGGCATGAAATTTTAAGAGTAACAATACCCTGGAAATCAAATTTGTGCACAGCTAGAATACACAAAAAACAGCCATAATTCAGCTGTGATAGACCCTGAAAGTTTACATATTTTGATAAATCAGATCATATCTCTATAAAAATTTGGTATCAGTGCTCCACGCATTTAAGTTCTGCTCTGTAAGCGCCCGTACAACTGATGTGCGCGCATTCTATCTATACACATACGATTTTATGAATAATATCGAGATTCTATACACATACGATTTTTATGAATAATAATTATCGAGATTCCATGTCGATCAGTTAGCTGATCGGGCACACGCATCCATATATCACTATCAGTCAAGACGTTTTTGGAAAAACATATTGATATCGCGAACATCTGATTGAAAGAATCGGGTGATCAACTAGTCTATTTTAAGTCATTTTTGTTTTCGTACACTCTTAAAAATTTACATTTAAACCCCAATATATTGGAGTGGCAAAATACATATATTTTGCAGAGGGCATGCGCATGTCTTAAGTATAGATATAATACTCAGGGTATTGGTGCACTTTAAGCAAATTGGAGCTTTTTCGCAACATGGAACTTTCACAAAATGTCACTGGCATTAAACACATGGTGCAGACAAGAACTTCCATATATGCATTTAACTTTCATGAATCTTGGCTCCTTGCGAAATTTGCAAAATTTTCACGCACGCAAACATTTCTGGTTTCACAGTACTTATCTGATGGAAGAACTCACTTGTGTCTTTGATGTAGCATGTTTTGTGCATGTAGTCCATGAAGAGCTCAAGGCCGATGATGGCATAGATAATGATGACAAAGATGACCAGTAGTGCGATGTGGAGGAGGGGAACCATGGCACGCACAATTGAGTTGAGTACAACTTGTAAGCCTAGGTACACAGAAAAGAGAAGCAAGTAGCACATAGATATACAGAAACATATACATTTTACATATATGTATGCATATAGTTTAATATATATTTATACACATAAAATTTTCAATTAACACTTTATCTATTTTCCTTAACAGAATATACAACACAATGATTGAAATTGGACAGATGTTTGAAGAATATACAAAAAGATAGAAATAACATGTTCATATCTTGACCGGAAAGAAAACAATGAATCTTTCTCCCTCAACGTAAATGACTGAATTAAAAATGGATACCATCAATAACAAAGTTTCTATTATCTATGAATTATGACACTTTTACTAACCTAGCAGCAATGATAATTGCACAAAGTGTAATTTCTTTGACAATTTACAATAGCTTGCATTGACAAATTTCTAAGATGACTACACTTTGAACGTGAAACCACATACTATCTAAAAGACACACACTGCTTCAGCAAAAAACTGATATGACAAATTCACTTAACTTCTAGCCATTTGATTGTGTTCACATTTAAAAGAAATACACTATTGAACATAGTATACTCACTGGGAACTCCTGATACAAGGCGCAGTGGTCTGAACACTCTGAAGGCGCGGAGAGCTTTGACATCAAAATTGTTGTTCTTGAACTTGGCAACTGATAATATTGTACTGATAGCCCTGTGAAAATATAAAAATCATGATAATGTTAACATTCTGTGAACACGTTCCTAACCTTGCTATTGTCATCACTAAGATAGAGCTAGTCACATGTAAGTTTAAAGCACAAACATGACACCCACACAACCCAAATCCAAAGCAAAAAAAAAAAAAAAAAGTCATATCTAGTTTGCAAGGTGGGTCGGGTTTTGGTTAAAGAAAAAAAAAAAACAGAAATGTATGCCTTGGGCTTATCTAGGAAATCAGTATAAAATACTAAATGATGATTACTCTAAAAATTCTCCTCTCATGATCTATTCCCCTTCATTTTAACAAGTATGAGTAATTTTCTTTTTCTCGATATGTAAGATTTTGACAATTCCATCAAAACGGCATTACAAAACATTGTGTGGCTTTGCCTGACAGTGTTTTACTATTACACAGCATTTTAACTATTTATTTTTACACTCAGCTTGCAAAACTTGGACAGTGTGGTATATTTAGTAACTCATTTCACGAAGTGAAAACTGGTCTCATGTTTCATTTGTGGTTACCCGTGTGAGGAAACAATGTCTGTTTGGGGCTTTTTTTTTAATATTATCTTGATAGGCTACTTGGAGCAACTTAATGGCAGATTTTGCAGACTAAATGAGATTATATTCACTGCAATGAACAGGAAGAGAACTGTTGGTGAGTAACCCACTGCTTCTAAGATACGATTGTGTCTTACAGATTTGATATGTGACACATCCACTATCCACTGGGAATGGGTTAAAACAGCTTTGCTTTCACTAAAGTTCTCTTGGGTACTGAGCAATGCAAATCATACGAGAATTTTGGATTCAAACAGTAAGTGATACAGGCTAGTGAAAATACAGTATGGCATAAAAAAATGGAGGTTCATATAGATGTATAATTTGTAATCCCATACCAGCTATGTCCCAAAAAAAAAAAGAGATAATGCAAACTGAAGAAGTACATCAGGGAAAGACAGGAGAAGAGTCCAGCATTTATCAAGTTATTCATAGATCATCACTGCATTTCAAAAATCATCATTAACATAATTTCATCTTCCCTGTGCAAATCGCCATGGAAACAAATCCTACGGCCGTCTCCCTGCGACATGAGAGAGAGGGGAAAAAAAGAAAGAAAGAAAGAAAATAAGAGGAAGAAGTAGAAGGAGAAGAGAAGCAGTCGAGTAAATGGTAGGATTATGGCTGCAGGGAGGTTTTGTGGGTTCAAACAATGAGACTTACCCTACTACTACGATGACAAAATCTAATATATTCCAGCCGCTCCTAAGGTAGGCTCCTGGATGGAAGAGGAAACCCTGGGCAGTGATCTTCAGCAGGGCTTCAATAAGAAAGATGATGAGGAAAGCATATTCTACATATTCCTGCAGAATGAGACAAGAGAAAGAGAGGGGAAAAAAACTGCAATGAGACTTTAGTCAATTGTTTAATAAGATGATATGATGACAAGAATGGAGAAAGATATACAGTAATTAACATGATATACAATAATTAACAACAAATATATGTTTCTCCTGACTTAACTATTGAGGTCCTAGGAACAGTGATCTGTATTAGACCAATGACTACAAAGAACATTATAAGTGAGTGGCTTAAAATTGCATTGTGAATGAGACATGAAGATCAGGGGAAAAGAAGCATTTGAATTGTTGCAAAAATGAATATAATGATGGGTTAGATGGTGTCTTGTATTGAATATTTAAAGAGAGATCTGATTCAGCATCTTGAGAGAAAGACAGAGATAAATTGAATGCACTGCAAGAATATTAAAGGAATTCACTCATCAAATAGCAATATATCATTAAAGTGATCACAGAAATTGGGTGCATCACATGAAGTAGGGCATACAAGTCACACTTTTGTGGTATACAGAAAATTACAAAACTAGTTGTTGGTCTTTTTGGGGAGGGGGGTTAGGTATTCTAGGAGACGGGATGTGTTATACACACCAAAAAGCTAATAAAATTCAGAGTTTTCCATTCAGTCAATTTTTCTTTCTATTGTCTCTCATATTTTTAACCCCCAAAAAATAAAAACAATAATTTGTGTCAATGCAGTAGGTGTATCATCAGAATATTATCAAGTATTAAAAAAAAAGGAATGTGAAATGATCAAACATAAGTAGATCAATGTAACATTTAATATCATTCAGAACCAAGAAATCTTTATCAGTCGTTATATGTGATTATGACAGATAACATGACAACAGAGGAGTGGGCTGTGGACATTTTGTCCATTGTGATCTATCATAATTCTGATATGATTGTCTATCTCTTGCCATGAAACAGGGCTATGGAAGTCTCAATATGACATTATTATGGAAAGGCAGTGATAGGAAAGATAGATGAACGTTTGCAAAGTTAAATATGCATCAAAGGGAGCAAAAGAAAATGATAATGTTGCACTCTTCACAACGATCAAATAATGCACGACCTCAACCCACTCAATAGCAACAACAATATATATAGAAAGATGCCATCTACTGCTGATAAGGTCAAGGTAAACTTCAGGTGACCATTGTTCTTTTTTTAAGCATGAAAATAAGAGGGAATGCCACATGGCAAGAGGCATCTCAACTGTGCATTTTTATTCATTTGTTTATTCTTTATTATTATTTTTTTTTTTTGACTGGACAGCCAGGTCTCAAGACTACAGGTTATTCACAACAGCCTTGGGAAATCACAGGTATGCCAGTATAATATAAATTTATATACATAAATCTATACACATACACAAACACACACAGAGAAAATGGCTACAGAGTAATTCAGCATGGGGGGGGGGGGAGGGAGCAGCAGGCGGATATTATGGAACAATTATTAAGGGCAGGCATTCGGTGTGGGGAATTTCAGTGTCAAATGGTGTGCCGGTAATTGATCAGCCACAACTCTTCTCCCTCTCTGTGAATCACATTACTTTGGTGGCATTTATTGACCTATTACGCAGGGCAGGGACCAGCTATTGCACTAAACAGGAACAGTTCGGGGGGGGGGGGGGTACATGGTCAGCACACTGCCTACATCCCCCCCCCCCCCCCATCAATTTGATTGGGGAAAGCATAAATGTTCCATTAGCTTCAGAGCATTTGTAGACAAAATGGTTCAAAGCTGATTTGGAAGTCTATCGCGGCTCAAGAAAGAAACCGATGATGTCTAATACATAGACGAAACTTGAACAACATTCAAATGATCAGTCATAACTAAACTGTGCTAATTTAACATCCTTTCTGTGTCCAACAAAATCAGACTTTCAGATTAACCTTGTCCCCATTAGATAGCAGAAATGGAACAGTTTTTCTTGACAGTCTTTCCCTCAATTTTAGGTCTTCACATTTTCAGCCTCAAATCAGGTAAAAACACCAGCAGCTGTCACAGCTGCACATAACCAACAGGGTGATGCACCAGTGCATTCAAGTCAATGCATCTAGTTTGCTTGCATAAAGGTCTGTTGCTACACTGGGCATTCCTAAGGAAAGCTGTCTAATTGTGTTTGAGAAAACATTGCCATAAAAGTATGCACAAAAGTAATATAGGTTATTGATATGCTAGTAAGCCAGTTCATTGCAACTCTATCTCATTGTTACTTTGAAGTGTGGGTGTTGGTTTTTTATTCATTCTTGCTAATGTTGATTAAAATGCTTAGCATTATCACACATCTTCCTGTAGCCCTTACATTAGATGTGTTCATATCATTATATGTTTCACTTAAAAGAAAGATATTTCATAATGCATTGATCATACAGTGCAGTTTTAAGACATAGATCATAGCAGACCTTGATTTTCGTCCAAACTCCCATGGTAATTTGGAGATGGATGCAGCCGCTCCTCAGGTCATTACCCTCTCACTATCATCTTAGCAGACTTAAAACTCTCTTTATCCTCTAAAAATAGGTGCACGCTACCCGATGAGTTATGGAGATGTCTCCTTCACACACACAAAGTAATAACAATGATTAACATGGTGCTTTGTGCAGAAGTTGCTGATATAAGAAGCAGGAACAATGGACTAGATTTGGGTGCAATCTGGTGGTGGGGGGGGGGGGGGAGGCAAATTAAATTTGTTCCTCCCAACACTGATTGGGTCTTTGAGATTCTGGCTTGCCAACATTTAATTTGCTTGCCTCAATAGTACTCCATAGTACATTTTGTGAGCTGAATAGCATTTTACGGAACAATGACATGCAGATGCTTCCTGATTAGCTGTGTAATTACTTTCTCCCATATGGTGTGTGTGATGTGAAGCTGTATATGGCAGATAATTCTATGTGCAGTGCACACTGGCTCGGTGTCGACTCTGCACTGCACCACAAAGCCAAGGAGTAACACAAATTAGGCATAGATTTCTGCATTGCTTTATCTTCTACTGGTATTAGTGTTTTTACATTTTATTTTGATTTGCTGGGATTATACTCCACACAAGAAAATGCAAAGAAAATAATTTTCTGAATTCCTTTTTTCAAAGTTTCTGGATGAAGAATTATAAACATATTGTCCTTTCCATTACAGCTACTTTAATAGGGGAATAATATGAATTTAATTATGATATCAAGATTGGATGAAGAGCAGGCAAGAATTAAACCAAATGCACTTGAATGTGTATGTGAGAGTTTTCTTCTGCAGTTTTGCAATCTTATGTCGGCTGAACATGACACTGAATTGAATAAAACACTTTTAATTTTCATTTTAAAGAAGCAACAGATTCTCATGATAAGTAGTGATGAATGCTCAATTTTGTGCGTGTGCACAGAGCTACAACATACAAAAAGCAGCTGCTTGTCAGCTTGGCTGTCTAGTGTACACATTCGTACCATCTGGCACACCGCATTGCCACCTCGCTTCTCAAAAAAAAAAAAAAAAAAGAAAAGGAAGAAGTCCCCATTCCCACAGCAAGCTGCATACAAATCAATTCAGCACACGGAGGGGCCCTTCACCACGAGTATTCCTCCTCTTCCGAGGCATCCTCCTCTTCCTCGGTGATGATGTGGCCATGAATAACCCCTGTTCCCCCATCTCCATACTCCCCCATCCTTCTCCATCCACCCCCCCCCCAACATTTGCCCCCATCCGCTTTCTAAGCTCCCTCTTCATCTCTTTCTCTCTCTCTCTCTCTCTCTCTCCCCATCCCCACCTCCTACTGGCCACTGCATACAAATTGGAGAGTATCTGGTTGTCATGGCAACCTCATGCTTGCAGATTCCAGGATGCTGCCTCAATCTGCCCGTCTACCAGCCTGCCTGTCTACCCTGTGTGTTAAGCCAGACAGCACGTACTGAACCCACCGCCACTGAAGTCAGCCCTGTGATGCTGTACGTAATCAGATAGCCGGGACTGATACGCAGTATGCATCTTATCGCGTCTCACCATCAGAATACATATTTTAATACAATATACTGAAATGCATTTGATAAAAAACACACACACAAATCCTCTTTCTAACTGTCTGAGAAAATTTGTATGTTGGATTACGTCAAAACAACATTAAGCATAATTATGTCACATCTCTTTGATTCCCTTACACATGTTTAGTTGCTTTATTTGCAGGTCAATCATTTTGGCTACAGATATGTCACACATTAAATCTGCCCTTTCTCCTCTGATGTATTAGTTTACTGTTTGTGATGATACTGCAAAACATGATATATTCGCGGCATGAATTTTTCACGAATTGGAGCCGACGGCCTTTTTTGCGGCATGAAATTTTCGCGAACTGCCACTGGCATTCAATGCATATAGTGTAGACAAGAACTTTCGCGTGCATTTTAATTTCACGAATCTTGGTGCTCGCGAAATTCGCGAAATTAAAATGCACGCGAAAATTCCTCGTTTTACAGTATTTTGGCACATGTCTTCAGTTCTTCTGCCTCTTCTTTTTATCAAGATTTTTATTGTTATTATGATTACAATTATTATTGCTATTATTGTAATTGCTTTTATAAACATCAATATTGTGACTGTAATTATCATCATCATCATCAAATTAAAATGCACACGAAAATTCCTCATTTTACAGTATTTTGGCACATGTCTTCAGTTCTTCTGCCTCTTCTTTTTATCATGATTTTTATTGTTATTATGATTACAATTATTATTGCTATTATTGTAATTGCTCATAAAACATCAATATTGTGACTGTAATTATCATCATCATGACTGTTGCAAACTGAATGCAATTATTTTGTGATTATAAATGCTCCTTTGTTAATGGCAATATATTGTCTACACATCTTGCCTGCTCTTCAAGGAACTGTGTGACTTGTAGACATGTTGAAACCAAAGAGAAATACCAAAAGAGACTAAATCCATGTAAATTCTGCCACCATCAAAGCATCATGTATTACAGGGTCATTCAATCTCTGGTGTTTCATGAGAAATTTGCAAATCAAAGCTCTTGTTGATGCATTACTAGGGCATTTACCAAATTTGTAAGATTTTAGAGGAGAACAGCATGGCATAGACTCAGAAATATAGAATCACAAATCAGAACAATATACACACTTTTCTTGCCCAAAAGTTTCGTTGACTCCTTTTATCAAAGGTCCATTAAACAAACATTGCATTGCTACATTTCATATGTGAAACTTGCTCATCTTTGTCTTGCAAAAGAAAATATTCCCCAAACAGCTTTTTTTTTTTCATTTCTTCTTGACACATTAAGTGAGGAGAACCATTCAAAAGTTGTCACATTTTTGCATGATTAACAAATAAAAAATGTAAAAGACAAGCATTTTGTCTTACACACTACAACTTGACAGCAACAACATCTTGACTAACCTTGCCTCGCAATAACTAGAGAGGGAATGATGACATTACAGATGGTATGTCATAAAGATACAAGAATTTGACCTTGGGATCCAATCAGTGTGGCATCACAGGATGTGACGCCCTGACAATGCTGGAAAAAAAAAAGGGGGGAACACGTTGGAATGCAACTTCACAAATGAAGTAGGATTTTTGAAGTACGGCTACACCATAAACTATCATTTTTGCTCTGGAAAAAAAAAAATTAATCAGCTCTCACCTGATTCATATCATTAAGTAAGTTTTGACCAAATAAATGACATTAGCAGGGGAAAAAAGCCAATAAAACAACGAGGTTTTTATTCTCCCTGGTCCGAGTTTCTCAAAGCCGACTGTTCTATTGTCTGCTGCATTGATATTCCACATGTCTGGTGGTAAATGAACATCACGAGAAGTCATGTTTCCTGTCATTACACTTCATATGTGGGGTAACGTCCCAGCAGAATGTGCGGCCTTATTGCATTCCCCTAATACCGCCCTTTTCTTTGACTCGGGTGGTTACTTCCGCATAATTGAGTGATGATATCACGGCTCTCAAGGTAACGTTCATGAGACGGGGACCACATGTGATCACATTTCGCCCTTACTCTGTTCAAACTTGGGCCAAAGGAAGACCCCACCCCCCCCCCCCCCCAAAAAAAAAGAAAAAAAAAATCAGGCAAATGCATGTACACAATCATGTGACTGCGCCATTGGGGAGCTTGAAGATGAATGTGATAAGGGGTAATGCCTCGTCCCCCATAAAGTGCACTTTGGCAACATTCTTCTGTGACCCCAACCTGCACTCTCGGCACGGTAGAGAAATTATATTCCGATATCTTTGCTATTTCACTCCTTATTTCTGTACGTCCCACTACACACACAGTTTACATAGATTTTCCTAATACATCTTTCACCCAAGAGTGTGGCACTGATTCACAATATTTCATTTTGTTGGAGCTTCTGTGTTTTCTCCACAAAGAAAAGCTGAGGAGTACTATATAGTATGCATGTGTGAATTCATGTATTCAAGTGTGTATTCATTATTGCATACAAGAAATTGCAAATCATCTAAGCTCCTGCTAAATGTAAAGCCCATTCTCTTGTCCAAACAGGCATAACATATGAATGTAATGTTTGTGCACATGTATATATACTGTATATGTGTATACTAAAATCAATTTCACTAACACCAAATAAAAAAAAAGAAGATATTGTTTTATATGTGAGTTCAGATCAATTTAATTTACATACACCTGGTAGCTGCAGTTCAGTAGACAATTTACAAGGCCATAATTGCACTTTCTGTTTTTGAAAAACAGTTTTCCTTTCAAGAAAAAAAAAGTGTGAAAAACATTGCTAGCAACCCTATTATGATGTGAATGAACTCATGTCCTACTTCCCAATATATTCACTGGTACTCTCCATAATTGGAATTCTCTGCACAATGTACATGGCTTAAAGAGACTGTACAGTTTTGGGTGAGGTGAGGATTTAGCTTTTAACGTTTTGCGAGATATTAAGAAACCACTATGAGATGTCAAAGAGCACGCAATTCTAAGGGGTATAAAAAGTTTATTTCATGAAAAATCGGTTTTGATATGGCCGAGATATACAAAAAACAAGGTGAAACAAAGAGATCCTAATAAAAGGCATGGCCTGTCGCCTTTTATTATTATCACTTCTTCTTTTTTTTTGGATACCTCAGGCATTTGAAAACCAATATTCATCAAACAAATGTTGAATCCTTCTTAAAATTACATGCTCTCTCATATTTCATAAGAGGTTTCTCATTATCTCACTTAGGAATGTTATAAACCTGAATCCCCACCTCAACCAGTACTGTACAGTCCCTTTAATAAGGGCTTCCCTTTAAATCTGTACCAACAAAGACAATGAAATGACAAAAAAGGTAAACAAATGAAGCTGTAACTAATAAATACTGGTGGCCCCCTTTTGCACAAGGCTTATATCAGCTCTATCTCCAGCTCCACCCACAATGAAATGCACTGTCCAGAAGCCTGGTGTGGAGAATGAAATGGAATTCCAAGCAAGCCTTGACTCACTACAAGAGTTCAAACAGTCAACACTATCATTCAACCATCCATGAAGGGTGGGAGGACGGGGAGGGGGTGAAAGGTTGAGTGATTTAATCATTCTTAATTTAGCCTACTGTATTTTTGGTATGTGAACCACAGAGTAATACTACGTTTACACCATGCTCCTGGTAGCAAAGGCAGCCCCGTTTGCCAAACACATAGTGCACCATGGTTAGATGGGATATTCTTCTATTTTTCCCCTTTTATACTCAGTATTTTAGTCTTGTTTGTTCCAGTTCTCGCTACATGTGGCTATCAGATGCTGTTATCATGGCGTCTGGTCAGGCTAGACTACATATTTTCCGTCGCATACCACTACGGATTGCCTCCAAGTTTTGTTACAGCCGTTGGTCCGTCGTGTTTTGTTATGTTCAGCCCTATTTTATAACGGCCAACAAGGTTTCTCATTAGCACTGGAACTGCTGTGACAAGTTTCTTGATATTTTAAAAATCTGATACAGCATCCATGGCAATCACGGCTTATCACATTTGCCTATCCTGCCTCACGTCCATCCCTTTTTTTCATGGTGGCCTGAAATATGACTGCTGTGGCAGCTGGGAACATGGTGCAAATGCAGCGTAACTGACTGCCAAACTACAATTGTATACACTTTACACATAAAAGCAGCTTTTGATGATAAAAGAAATTGGTTTTTATCTAAATTTACATCTATTAAAGGCTTTTAACAACTACTGCCTTGGACAAAGAATGCTGGTCAAACTTGCTCGTGTGCAAGTTTGCAAAAAGCTTAGAAACAACACCATATTCACAATGCATGAAAAAGTGGAATGGTTGTTAACCACAGCTTTCAGTAATTCTGAAACAAAATGATAGGTAATCTAAAGACATTGTATGTCATAATATCATGAAACCATAAAGCATTTCATTTTCCTTCAAGACTTTTCTGGATGATCAGGACACTACATAATTATCTGTTATTATCTGGGTACTTTTTGTGTATGTGCACTTGTCTGTGCGTATATATTCAGTATCCATGCATTGTATTGCATATGTGATTGCATGGGACAGTGTGTATGACAGTCTTATTTCATACAGCCACTTTATTGCACGCCTCCTGGACACCTCAGGGATTCTTTTGCTGCCACAGCCTGTACTTTGGTGTCAAGACCTCATCATCTTACTGTAGATTCGCAGCATGAAGCTTTCAGGAATTGGAGCCCATGGCCTCTATTTTTGCATGAAACTTTGCAAATTGGACTGACGGCCTTTTTCGTGGCATAATGCATTGTGTAAATAGGAAATTTCACAGGCATTTCACTTTTGCAAATCTTGGCTCACAAAATTTGCAAAAGATTCATGCACACATAAATTAGGGGTATACAGTATTAAAACAGTAAACATTAAACACAAACTCCAAACTACTGTTACAACCTTGTGCTATGTGGAAAAAGCTCTTTCTTCCCCTACCCCCCCCCCCCCTCAAAAAAAAAGACAAAAAGGTAATAGATTGAAAATAAATATTCAATACATGGTCTGACAACATAAATGACCACGGTATTTACACCACAAACTACAATGGTAGCCTACTCACACCACCATGTGTATCCAGTATCTATGTCATGATATGAAATAATTGGGAAGACAAATATTGAGCTGACGATGTGATTACATAATCTGGTCGGAAAGTTCAATATTTGTATAGGCCTGATGATGCTTTGACAGACGCTTAAACGGCTCATTGGATCCTGCAATACAAAGTACCATATCGTCGGCTGAGAACTAAAATAGCATTATTGCAATTTGTTGGGGTGTGGAGTACATTGGTATCACACTGTAATACTTGATCTCTTTTACAGTGTAGTGTCAATTCCAGATTATTTTCATTTTCAGGAATATGTTAAAAATCAAAACCACAAGGGTGCTGTTTTACCAGATATTTGCAAAAATGCTTATAAATCTACTCACTTTGATTAAATATAAACTTCTTATTTAATGAAAATTGATTTGTTTTGTTTCTTATTCATGCTCAAATCTTAGAACACAATAGTGCCCTTCTGACTCTCAGCCAACGATATGGTGGGTAACATCCTTCCCTCTACAAGCAAATCTCTGAAATTGGCGACCTAGGAATCTTAATACATTTCCTTAACCATTTCCTTGCTTTGAGCACATTTTTGTTGTTAATAGTTAAAGTTAGGAGGGTTACCATGGCTACACTCTTACATTCTGCGTGGAATTCTTCTTGTCCTATCAGCCACAGCAAAAAGGGCACATAACAAGACAAAAGAATAAATTAACATTACAAAAAGCACATAACAAAGGTAGATAATGTTTAATATCTATTTCGAGATATGAACAGAATATACAGGTTTACCCCTCCTCCCACATGACATTTAATTCCATTTCCAAAATGAAATCAAGGCCCTTAACAACATAGCCTACAGATTTGTTTGGTGTCTTTTCTCTGCTTCAAGAATATTTAAGATAGTTTGTGGAGAGTAATTCATCTTCAGACTCTTTGCTAAATAGTGTTCATTCCATACGCATTCATCATTTTCATTAAATTCCTCAGATTTTTCAATTGAAATTTTGCCTTCAGCTCCCCTTAGGGATCAATGGACGCACCAAAAGTTCTCCTACAATGCCAGTCTTCATTGACAGATCAGGGAAGGAAGACAATGATGTAAATGAAATGAAATTGAATTATTATGCCTCACTGAGCGGGTAGGAGGGAACATATCAGGTGTTTTATGGGGTGGGGTACGTGTCTTGGGGGGAATATCAAATGATATTTGAACCGGGAACAGACAGACATATTGCATGCGTAATTAATCCTGCTGCACTGGACAGACAGAGAATGAGTAGGAAGGAAGAAATGCCTGTGAGGTTGGTGTATTCAACCTGAGATACAGATTCATCTTCCTCTATTCTACCCTTTCCCTGCATTTACTTGTATTAAAGGCAACCATCAGACTCAGAAAGACTCTTACTTAGGTGTTTACGGCTTTAAAATACAGACCAATGAAACTGTGATTTCTGTGAACAGAAAAACCAGGGAATGACCAATGGTATTTACAGAATTTATAAACAGTGTATACAAATTTTGTGTGCAACTTTTGTCTGTTTGTGCATTTTTAATGATGTGCTTCCAATGCTTATTGATTCTGAATTATTAGGCCACTGTATCTATAACAGGACGGCATCTGCTGCCCCCACAGCCTATTAATAGTAGGCATAGTCTAGCATTATTATCATGGAATCACCCACAGTGGTTGCAACTGTGTGCAGGCGGGGGGCAGTCATATCTATGTTATATAAATTGCTTCATGTGATTTTTTTATTCTTCCTTACAGAACGTCAACTCGGCAAAAGATTCCACGTATGTTTCCCTTTTGTAGAATCAGCAGTAATTTGGTGTGATATATGTTGATGGGTGGTGCATCGGTCATATAGCAAGATTAAAGTCTTTGCGTGGTGATACCCTTTAAACCACAAATACAAACTGTTGGGGGTTTTTTTTGTTCATGTTATGAGTGCATTCATCAGAGGGTGCAGCACTTGACAATATTTGATAGTTTCCTGTTTTTCTTTACTTGTCAACATTTCCGGCATGAAACTATACCATTTAAAAAATGTGCCCACTTTCATGGTTTATTCTAGGCTGAGAGACTCCCTGTTTAACTTTCTTGCAGTAAGGTGATAACTATGAAACTGGAAATTCCCTTTGTTCTGAGACATTATGGAACTGGAAATGCCCTGTTTGTGAGAGAGAAAAAACAAACAAATATGGAAACAGCACGAAATGTTACATTACAGAATTCCCGCAGTGGACATCATTTCTTCGATGGGGAGCCGCCATTGGCTCGCGCTTCCTCGAAAAGCTTCACTCATGACTCATGTTGCCCAATCAATACTGCTGCATGTGGTGATAAGCCTGATTATCGTAATCAATAACTGCAACGCCCAGTGGCGACAGTACTGGCTGAACCCACCAGAGCAGGTGCAAATGGCTTTGTTGTGTACATTCAACCCAACATTTGGCCTTGGAATGCCTGTAAAGCTTGCTGCATACGATATGCAGGGAACATGTGCCAAGTCAGAAGTCTGACAATAACTAGAGTGAAAGAAAAAAAAAAGATAGACAACTCCTAAAGATTATATATCCTTTATAAGCTGGAAGTTTCCAGCAATATTCACCTAAAAATATACTTTATATAGGAGAGAGCTGCAAATTTTACAGTAATCTGAAAAGGATTAGATAAATGATCATGTAATCATAGATCTAAACTGCCGAGGAGGATGATTTAGAAAATGATAATTAAAAAAACAGGCAGATCAGCACACACATTTCATACACTCACACCCAATATACATACACATTATCATACACCCAACACACATACTGTATATACACACATATCTCACACATACACACACACACACACACACACACACACACATACCTAGCACACAAACATGTTTACAATCAACGCTTATACCCCTGTACTATATCCAACAGATGCACATAATACATACCCAACACACATACATACAATTACCCAACAGACATAGAATTACAGATCCAACACAAACATACACATTCTTATCAAAAACACATACATATATACACAACCAACACCAAAATGGTATGTACAGTATAATTATACCCAACTCATGTGTTGCTTGAAAATTTGCATGGTTATATAACTGAGGAAGAGAGGTTTGTGGTAACACCATATTGTGCATCTGTATGTAGTCCTTCCCCACCCAACACATTCTACTACAGCTACACCCAAAATACATGCATACAAACCTAATGCACATTGTAATATCATACAGACACACACACACACACACACACACACACATACACACACACACATTGCGGTAGCCAAGGATGGTCTAGTATTGGAGCTAACAGCTTTATCACCACTCTTCTTTTTTGTGTGTGCGCACATCTTTGTTCCAGAAAAAGGGTGAACTCAAAAATTGCCTGGGAGCTAGGAAAAATTATCAGGCAATCAGTGGGCTCATTAACTCATGTCCCAAAATGATATTCCATCACTGCAAACTCTCTTTCACAGCACTGATTGAATAAATTACTCCCTGAAGCACCCCAGTCTGAGGATCGAATGTTGCCAATTTGCAAACTGCATGGTTGTTATGAAGCCAGGAGTACCCAGAGGTAAGTAAGCATAAATATATAAAAAGCAAAATATTGGTTGCTCTCCCACAAACTTCATGCATTGGCACTTCATAATGCAGGATCGGTTCATGTGCAAAAAGGTGTACCTTGGCCTAAAGAATCTTCTTTACATTATCTCCTACCTCAATTATTCTTTTTGAATTAATTCTTAAAATTTTCAATGTGGTCAGTATTCTGACAGCATTAATATTTGTAATTCAAATTTGCATATATGAAAGTAATTTAAAGGTACTGTTTACCATTAGGAGCAGTGATTTGAAAAATTTTCAAGTTATCACATTTGATGCATAATGTGTAGGTCAGCTGCATGACAAAGCATCCCACCATATAAAAATTTTGAAATAAAGCCACAAATGTAAGATGTCACTAATTTTCTCACTAAACCATAACTGTAGACAGTTTAGTCTAGAAACACTTTTATCATAACTATCGTTCACATTTTGTATATTTAACAAGACCTAACATTGATTATACTGATTAAAATTTTCACACTGGTTGTTTCTATCACTTACTCTCATTATAGAAGTACTCTCTAAAAACATTGTGTGAAAATATTCACTCTTGAAGGATTGAATACAAAAAAGAGTGAATTTAGAGTCAAATTGGAATGAATTTTGAGTGAAAATATTAATTTTCACTCAAAATTCACTCTAAATTCACTTTTTTGCATTCACTCCTTCGAGAGTGAATATCTTCACTCGATTTTTTTTTTTTAGAGAGTATTTTGAAGCACTAAAGCACTAAACACTTTATTTCATATGCAAATGATAAATAGTGCCTTTAAGATTTTGTTTTCTACACATGTATCCAACAGTATCATCAGTGTGCCCAATTGTGGTCCCCTCCCAAATAAATAATAATAATAATAATAATTGAATAATTGAAAAAAAAAATTACAACATACTTAGCAGTCATATACCACAGCACAGAGCCTATGGTGATATCAAGATATCTTGATCTGAATTTTCGATCCCAGTTTCAAATAAAGACCACTGGAGTGGGAACGGTTAAATCCAAAGGTGCCAAATACATTAAGGCCACAAAAGGTTTTGTGATAAATTATTTCTGACCAAGGATGCTAAGTTAACAATAAAATGGGTACTTTTTGACAAAATCACACTGTTAAATTGTTTCATATCTTCCATAAATTTCAACAAGGTCATTTTATATATAATAGACATTTATGAATAAATATATGTGCACACATAAATATGTACATGTATTGGTATGTATGTATGTATATGTATGTATGTATATGTATGTATGTATGTATGCATGCATGTATGCATTTATCAAATTAATCAAATACTCATGGATTTGTACAGGATCAATCAGTTGTAATATTGTAAAAGTTATTTTCACAAGGTTTTAATTTTTTGAAATTCATAAATCACTCAAAAGAACAAATGAAAAATATTGCCACCAATATTGAACAAACAGCATTTGTGCATTTATGATACCTCAACGTAAAATTGCGAAAACAACTTCTCATGAAAATATCTGTGACCTCATATTTGCAAAAATACATGTGCATGAAAATAACAGCTTTTACACTGTAGGCAAAGTGATAACTCTTATATTCTCTGTCTGTCTGTCTGTCTGTCTCTCTCTCTCTCTCTCTTTCTCTCTCTCCTTTTTTTTCTCCACTCTTTTTTTTTTTTTGAAATACAGCTAGCTCCCTGCAGTAGTTATAGGGTTAAGAAAAAGTTGTTTTGAAAGCACGAAGTGATGCATATCTCGAAAGCATTTTAGTCCTTCAAGGCACACACAACTTAAAACATTGAGAGCATCAGAAATAGTAAATGTTTCTTTTTAAGAATCTTTGCATGAAGACAAGTAGGTAGCTGCACAACGATAATCCTTCGCTTCAATTAACTGTCTCTTATGGCTTTTTGTCATAGTCCAGACTCACATTATCTCTGAGGAGAATGAATCATATTTCAGGAATGTACTTACAATATATCTCTACCTGAAGGCCAGTGACTGATGATGGATGTTGCGCGGTGAAATGGAATTCTATATGTGTGAGAGCATTCCCAAAATTAGCACAGAGGAAAAGTTGTGTATCACTCCCCTTCCCTAAGCATCACCCCTCCTTTCTCCATTTTTATATTTTTTTCTCTTCTTCTCTTTTTCCATTCTCACTTTCTATCTCTTTCTCTTCCTCTAGGTTTCTCGTACATCACGTCAAATTGGAAAACACAACTGTGAGCCCACACAAATCAGTAGAAAGCTGATGGCACACGCCTGACTAAAAGGAATGGGGCCAAGGCTGTGGGGATGGTTGCTGTTTGGCAGCCTCAAGGACTATCAAGACGCCTGGCTGCGCTGCCGCTATTCGGAGGGTGCAGAGTAGAGTTACGATCACGTCATCTGGGCCTGACATGAAGATGGCCTTCTCTCCCCCTCCCCTTCCCCCTTACTCTCGCCTGGAGGAACGCGGGCGGGGGTTGCGGGGGCCACAGACGATAGCAGTGATGTCATAATCGTGATATGCGACATGTCATGTGGGGGCTGAAGGGGTGACACCATCGCCCGGCCACCCTGGTGATTGACAGATAGACAGGCAGAGACTGTACAAAGGGCAGATGGATAGAAGGATGGATGCATGGATGGATGGATAGATAGATAGACAGATAGATAGATAGATGTACAAAAGGGAAGATAAATTGATGAATGAATAGATAGAGACTGTGTGAAGAATGGAAGGATGGATGGATTGAGACTGTAGGAAGGACAGAGGGATGAATGGATTGATAGATGAATTGAATAGATGGATAGATAAATACATGAATAGATGGATAGATGGATAGATGGATGGATGGATGGACCGTATCCGGGCAATTACCCCCAGAGGGCAATTACCCCCCGGCTAAATACTGGTTAGTGGTACGGTTAGAGTTAAGATTAGGGTTAGGGTTGGGTTTAGTGTTAGGAGTTTGGGTTATGGTTAGGATTAGTTTCAGGATTAGGATTAGGATTAGGGAAAGGGGAAGGGTCCGGGGTAATTGCCCAGGGGGTAATTGCCCTAGACCCGGATGGACAGATGTATGGATGGATGGACAGAAGCATGGATGGATGGATCGAGACTGTACAAAGGACAGATGGATTCATGCATGGATGAAACTTATGAGATGTACTCATGTAAGCGTTATGTATATTGCTTTGTATTATTTTATATGGAAATAAAATCATTTGAATTGAATTGAATTGAATAAAGACTGTTTAAAGGATAGATGGATGGATGGATGGATAGATAGATGGATACATGGATAGCTTTATGCATGGAGGACATGGTTATGATGTACAAGTTGCAACCAACAGTTGCAACCAACTTGTACTTGTATTACAGATTAAATGACAATTCTAGACCACTTGAATGCGAGTCTGAAAAGGAAACAAATGTTGATAAGCACAACAGTGAAACTTTGATCTAATTGGGAAAGAAAAGAAGTAGTGAGATTGTAAAGTTTCAATAAGTTTCAACAAACAGTACTTGAACAGTCACTACTTGATACAAATAAGTGAGTTGATGATATCATAGACTCACAACTGAATGTGTAGTTCCCACACAAAAATCAATTGACATTTCTGTTTGTTTGTTTTTTTAATCAAATGCAATTTTGCCCCAGCATTAAATCGTGATATTCCTGATTGATCATTATTTTTCATTTATTCAACCAGGAATAATATATTTTATATTTCTATCTCAGAAGAATTGAATTTTCATCATTTTTTTTAAAACAAGCAATAGGAAAACATAAGATGATGACATCATCACCTCACTCATTTGCATAATCATATCAACTGTTCAAGAACTATTTTTGCAAAAACCAGCTAATTTTCAAAATTTCATAACTTCTTTACTTTTAATCCAATTTTGAGAGAATTTGTATTGTTGTGCTTTTGAGTGGGTTGTCTCTTCTTTAGATGAAGTTACTTCTGGTTCAGAATTGTCCTTCAAGAAATGCTGCAAAATTTGCAACCAATCTGTACACATAGCAGAAATTAATGATTTGCTCAGTTATCAGCCTTGACTGACCTGAATAAATTGTCAACCAGTAATGTAATGATTAACAGAAAAAAATGGCCATTTTCATGATACAATGAACCGATTAACAATATGGCTGCTGGCATTGATAGCTTCAAGCAAAGGACGCTGAAGAAGTGTTGAAATTCAGTATAAAATCACAAAGAAATATAAGAATGAACATCCTTTATATCTGTGAAAAAAAAATGACACAAACAAAACATGTATATGCATGGATGTGAGTGTGTGAGTATGCATGTTTGTTTTCTGTATTGATATCATAAAGGCAATCACAAGTCAGTGATTCTGGAAGGGACAAAGTGAAAAAAGTCCATGAATGACATTGATCAGGACATTCCAAAGAAATTACATTAATTCCCAATCTCCCAGGTAGCATGATTAATGACTCAGCCAATTGCATTTTGAATGGCACACGCAGGATCAATTTCATAAATCATCTTTGACAGATGGCAGGATTTCATTTATCTTGCCCATTCCCGTACAGAGGTACATCGCTGAAAAGGTCAGAAAGTACAACTATAGCGCCGAAAGACAGAAATGTTCATTTACAATTCAGATCAAAGGCCGAAAGAGGAGACACTAATTGAAGCAATCTTTCCACACCACTGAAAGAGAAAATGTTGACAATGGAATCTCATCTTCTTTTATCAATGGTATATGCTCCCTCTTTATCCTCACTAATCATACAAACATTAAATACCTTTTCAAGAATTGATATTCGAGTTCTGATATATGCCAATTCCAAATAGGCCACTGCTAAGTTCCCATACTTCTAACACTGCTACAGCTTTGAACATATACATGTAAGCATTTGCTATAATCATTTTGCATTCAGCATTAATAGCATTCATGCTGTCTGTCAGTAAAGAGGTATGACTGATGTACAAAACCATTTCAAGTTTTATTCATCCTTCAGGTATTTTACCACTTTTGTAAGCTAAATTAGTTTTTTTTTTTATAGATTGAAATGTCTCAGCAGAAGACATGTATCAGCTATTGTGACATAATATCAGTATGATGACATAAATCTATAATTTGTTGCAGATTTTTCTTCATAAAATGCACAATACTCAATATTCACAATTGAGATTTTGAAATTCAGAATACTAATAATGCATTAAAAAGTAATGCATAGCTCAAGTTGCAGGTTGTCATTGTTATTAATATTGTTTGCAATTATACCAGTAGTAGTTATAGCAGTTGTAGTAGTAGGAGTAGTAGTAGTAGCAGAAATAATAGTAGTAGTTGTAGTAGTAGTAGTAGTAGTAGTAGTAGGAGTAGTAGTAGTAGTAGTAGTAGTAGTAGTAGTAGTAGTAGTAGTAGTAGTAGTAGTAGTAGTAGTAGTAGTGGTAGTAGTAGCTGTTGTAGCACTAATGGTAGTACTACAAATTGTAGGAGTGCATGCAAGGTGAAAAATTCTTCATAAACTTTTAAAAGTACACAAGAACATTTACTGCAGTAATTGTTGGTAAGTACACTGACTGCCAAAATATATTGAGAAAAAACAATGACCAAATATGATTCCGTTCCTCTAATCTTGAATTGAACTGACCACTACACTTGTACAAACTGTAACCTGTCAGTTCTGAGTTGATAGACTCTTCATCCAGGACGGAAGAAGTGGGAGTTGTATTTGTGGTGGGGGAGGGGGTATGGGTGGGGGAGGGGGGCTCGTTGGTTCAGGAAGAGCACATCGTTCCTGCAGTTTCGATCTTGCATTCCAATCTCCGACATCAGTGCGTCTGTCTGCCATGACAGAAAAATATCGAGAGAGAGAGAGAGAGGAGTGGGGAGGCCTGAGTTTGCTCCCGCGACCGACGACAGTCGTAGCAGCGCCTCTCATCTCCCGCATGAGGCGAACATGTAATGTGATAGCCTAACACTAGGAGACTCTGCCAACACGAGCTCAAGCTCGGAGGACACTAGTGTTTAACTGTACAGAGTATGGAGACATGGCGAAGGATGGGGGCGAAGAGGGATCGGATGGGTGGATGGAAAACAGTGAGATGGTTAAAAGTTCATCCTTTCCACATAAAGGGTTGGGGTCAATGAGTGAAGTGAAAGAACTGTAAAAGTTCATCGGTTCTACTTAAATGGAGGAGAAGGGGGATGGTTTAAGTTGGTGGATTAAAAACAGTAGAGAGTATCAAAGTGTGATGTCACAGCCATTTATTGCCGTGGAAACTGGCTTTAAACAACCTCACATAGCGCGAATTTCTGTGAACAAAATGTTTGCCGACCATGCTTGAACAAAAGACTGTGACATCATCACTTAATTCTGTCCTCTAAGTTGTGTAAGGTCATGCTTCCAAATATGATAGTGTAAACTGGGGCAGGGTTCAATGGTTGGATGGAAAACAGTTCAACGCCAAAGTTTGTCAGTCTCAACATACAGACAGCTGTGGAATATGGAGACAAGATAAGGATGGAGGAAATGAAAGATGCGATGGGTGGCTGGAAAACAATACATGTATTCTTCCCACATTGTATCATGCCATATGGGGCGGGGAGTCAAAAAGGGTGGATGGAGGATAGTGTCTTGAGTGAGCTCATCTTTCTCCAACACAAGATGTGTGGGAGGTTTCAATGGTGGGACAGAAAACAAACAGTTTGCTGATAAGGGTACTATCTCTTCTCATAATGACAGCTATAAAATGTTTACTGCTTATAGGAGGAGGGCAGGGATGATGGGCATGACTCTTATCACCCTTCTAGACAGCAAATGTGTGTGGGGGGGGGGAAGAATGTATGTACAGTATGTCCAAAAAAGATATATATAATTGGATTTCTGCATTTATAACTTTCAAAATGATTAAACAATCTGAATACAACTGTAACTATTGCCTACATTTTGCAGAAAACCCCATTCAATTTGGTTAAGTAGTCACAGAAAAATGTGGATCTTTGTGAAGCATGTCATTGGCGCGTTCTTCCAAGTTGATCAGCACTTGAATACTCTTGGCATTTTGTAAAGGTGTGAGCATAATGGACAAATCTTGGAGAATGAAGATTTCTGACATGCTCTACAAGGATCCCAATTTCTCTGTGACCACTGGAGCAAATTGAATGGAGTTTACTGTGAGATGTATGTAATAAGTTACAGTTTGGTACCTTGAAATGGCATACTTCTTGACTCACCATCTTTTCTTTGTTAGTATTGCAGAAAGTCCAATTGTAATTTCTTTTCTCCTTTTTTTTTTTTGGAGGGGGGGGGGACATGCAGTATAATGCAGGCACTTCCCAATTGCAGCTGATAAGATGGCTGGCACTGTTTGGTGTTAGATGCTGCTGTAGTAGTACATGTAAGCAGCAAAATGAGGTAAAGAGCTTTGATGGTGACTGCTATGAATTAATGTCAATATATTGCAAGGAAAAAAGGATAGTTTCACAAGAACAATATGAAAAATTACTTTTATCAAAAGTCATTATTACAATATGATACACCTTGTCATCTTCTCTTTCCACTGTAATTTCACCTGCATCACAATGTTCAAAGTTTTGCTTGCCCTCTTAGAGGATATATTGAACACCCAATATAAATTCACCTTGGTGGCTACTTCTTGCCGTAACAAGAAGAGATTATACTTGTGGGTAGAGTCTATCTTGAGATACGATTTGAAAAGAAAGAAAGAAAAAATATGTGTGTGTGCGTGTGTGTATATATATATGTGTGTGTGTGTGTGTGTGTGTGTGTGTGTGTGTGTGTGTGTATTTCTTATTGAGTCTTCTAACATAAAGCCTTCTTGGTCCATGATGGACTTCAAAATTTGTGTTTTCAAATTGCTTTTCCATATATGCATTTGTGTAGGCTTGGTATTTGATTTTTTTTTTCTGCAGAGTTTTATCAGCAGAATGTCAAGAAAGAAGTTGTTGTTTTTTTCTCAGATAAACCCCACTAACTAAAATCCTAACTAAAATCCTAATGCATAACCCATCAAAATAACTTAATTACAGTGAGTTGGGAAAGATTTCCATCACAGTGTCAGGGAACTGACTTTATGCAGTCTTCGATACAGTATGTCACTCAAAATGTGTGTGGGCAAGGTTTGCTTGCCGATGGGAGTCAGACCATTTCCCCAGGTAAGGTGAAAGCATCAACTGGGAGAGAGCTATGTCTACACTTGCAGTGCTGCTCTTGTCTCCGATGACTCGAGCACCTAAGGTGAGGCGATATTTACAGGCATCGCTGGAACTGCATCCCAAGCTGTTATCCCACAGAAATGCCCGCACAACACTCGAGTCGGAAGAGAGGTGTGCCGGGGCGAGGGGGTAATAAAAGCTTCACAACAGAGCCTTGTGTTCTTCTCCTCATCCATCACCAGATGATCGAGGCACGGATGCGGGCACTGCACGCTGGTATTATTGAATTCATCGCCATGGAAACCAGAAAGCCCCAACGCTCTTAATCCTTGTGCTACATGACCTCATAGCCATAAACAGCAGAGAGTAGCCATTAAGAGGGTTAGAGAGTATAAAAACCTCCTTTCTAGTCAACCCTGAAAATGTGGCCTACATCAATGACTCCTATAGAGAGTGACTCTGCAAATTTGGCACCAGGAATTACAAGTCTTTCTTTTAACTGGAACCTTCCAACTGCAAACAAGTAAAGGATGACTGCCAAACTTGGGGGGGGGGGTATATCCTGGAAACATTTCTGATCATTAGGAGATTGGCGACAAAGCTGAAAGAAAAGGAACTCAACAGAACAATAACCATACTTTCCTGGACAGAAAATACCCAGAAAATGGTGACAAACCACCAATGAAAGTGAGGGTGTGGGGACAATGGGCCCATGAAAGATGGTAGCTAGTGTGGATGAGGCAGATTTCTTTGCCCCATGGATATAGAGGGGGAGGATCACATGGTACATGAATGATAAGGATTTCCTTGTTGGTACGATATAGCACAACAGAGCAACAGTGTTTTGCAGGAGATGGACATGCCAATACCTTGCTCTATGAAGAAAATGAATATGTTATTCAAATGCACAAATGAAATTACAGAATGATTATAATGCATACTGCTGAGCAATATCCTGTTAGGCAGACCAAGGATCTTATACTTGTCTTTAAAAAAAAAAAAAAAAATGATGACGATGTTTTTATCCTCGCAGAAATTAAAGAAGCCAAATTTATCTTGCCTACTTGGTTTATGACCACATTAAGCTAACAAGAAAGAAAAAAGAGAGAATCCGCTGTGATCCCAAAGGGAGAATATGAACAGTGAGCTGGCTGGCATGTAACAGTAATAGCTGCCGTTCGACTAATCCCACGAACACATGTGCAAAACCTTCCAGTCCCGGTTGGCCCACAGCCCAATGACACTTTCCAAAAATACGCTTCGCCTCCACTCTGGTTCTGTCTGGCCCCATTCACCTCCCTTGAAGCCTGTAAATGTCACATGGTTACGAGTAATGGGGTTGATGACGAACAGTCACCAGTATCAAACTCCCAGTGCCCCGATCTGAAAATAGCTCCTAAATCTCCCGTTTTGATGGGGGCAAGAGCTCGCATGTATATTTACTTGCACGTTTGCACACGACCAAAAGCATGAAGCACTATAATAAAGATAAATGATGTATTTCACATGTGATATGAAAGAAATAAAGCACCATGACACATAATGTAAGAAGCTCTCTTCACCAAAATGCGAACCTTAGAAACAGAAGAAAGTTTATTATTTTGTTTTTATCTTGCCGTTCTATTTTGTTTAGAAAGAAGGAAGTCTCTTGAATACAGATCACTTAAAAAGAACAGTGTAGCATTTCATGAAACTTGTTAGTCACTGACAAGTGTTTTGAGCTACTGAAATCCTTGCATCTGATTGGCTGAGAGCAAATTTGTCAGTGAAAAATCACTGACAAAACACTTGATGAAATGCCTCCAGGTTCTGTTTTTTTCATGGCTGTCAAGTAGGCTGTTTAAAGAACAAACTCTCATTCCAGTCATGAATACAAATCTTCTGTAAGAGACTTGTTATGACGACTTATTTAAAAGCTGTCATCTTTCTTCTCCTCCCCGTAAAAAGATAGACAATCTCACCAGGCACAAGATCTTACAAATGGCATATCATCGTTGATGATTTGTGGGATGCTTTTTCGCCAGGCTCCATGTCTGCAGTTTCTATCCCTCGTACACTTTTTACAAACTTCATGCCATTTTGGGGTGGGGGGTTGTTTTTACACAATCTTTACTTGATTTCCTTCAAAGAAATTTAGTAACATAGCAATCATAATGTCAATTATCACAATACGAATTATTACAATAAAAACTTCCTGCAAATCTTCAAACGAAACCTCCCACTGCAGCTAGCGATTTTCCCCCCTATGCCATCCCCGCCAAACTTCTCGATCTTTTGCTAGTGTGATCGGACTACAAGAAAACATCGCCAAGACTTTGCAATCTTAAACTTCTTGATATTTTGCCAGTCTGACCACGCCAATTATGTTGTAACAATTCAAAAAGCAAACACTAAACAGGACTCACCTGGAATTTACAACTAAAAAAAAAAAAAGGGAAATCAGCTTTTGCTTGACCTTAATGCCATGGCCCACACACACACACACAAACACACACATACTGTCTATTATCTCTCCTTCTTCCTCTTTTTCTCTCTACCCCTCATTTTTTTCTTTTTCTTTGTCTTTGACTCTCTCATCCTCTCTCTCTCTCTCTCATCCTCTCTCTCCCTCTTAGATCTCATCAATCATCAAGCACTCACTCCCATCTCCCCACCATAAAAACAATCACTAATGCTGAGGATGTGTTATATGAGACAATGTTTTCTGATTGGACATGTCTACAAGTACCAGGTCCCGCCACACAAGGACTGCAATTTTCATTATACGCACTCTAAAAGAAGGGAATATAATCACAGCTAATACTCATCATCCCTCCCATTACTACATCCAATGACATTCTTGTGTTTAGTTCAGCACTATTCATTGCCAGTGCTATTATTTTCATCACCACATTCATGTAACAGTGAGTTTTGCCTTGACTGTACACAGCTGTCTGTGGCTGACTTCTCATTTGTTAGTGTGGAACTTCTCACGTTTCTATTTCGCTAACAGAGTGAATGCCTTATTGCAACTATAACCAACCCATTACTTTTTCTCCCTCCCTCTTTTCCTCTTTCTCTCTCCTTTTTTCTCACTCACCATCTCTCTATTTCTCTCCTATTTTCCTGTTTTTGTTGTTTTTTGTATCTCTAATTTCCACATCATGACTGTTTTTCTACTTCTGTTCTCTCATATTCCCTAACAAGCTTGTGCCTCCTTACACATTTTTACAGTTCCCCCTTCCCCTCCTTTCTTTTATTCCCTTTTCATTTTCTGCTTTGAGGTATATCATTATCTCCCTAATTATTGTTCCTTCTTCTCCCCCCCCCCCCCCCCTCTCCAAACTCCATCTACTGGCACCTGTCATCATCTTTGGGCTGTATTGTCCCTGGCAACGTTGGCAATCATTGAATGCATGGTCCGATGCACCTACACATGCTTCCAGATGCGCGGCCCATGAATGCTGATCAGGGTGCATTCACATGCGCAGGATAATGTTTCAGGCCTCACCAAGTGCTGTCCCATCAACAGTCGATGGGTTGTCCTGTGTCTTTCTGGTCTTTCACAGTGACCTTCCTTTGAACTCCTCCTCCCAACTCTTTTTCAGTTTGGGGCATCACAATTAGCTGCATGGATACTGCCACATAAGGGCACTAAAATGATTCTGTTGTTGTTGGCATGACAATTGTTACAATATCTTCTGGCTTTTCTGTCTTTCATGACAAGCTGTGATCTACTCTGCTGAAAAAAAAAGAATGAGCAAAACAGTAAGAGGCCAAACAAAATTGCTACATTGTACAAATCATCAGTTTACCTGTCCTTAGAGCTAGACAAAAAAAAAAAAAAAAATCAAGACTTATATCAAGGGTTAAAAAAAGAAAAAAAAAAAACATTAGCTACAAGTAGAGTTACTCATTCTTCCCCTACATTCTTTGCATCATACAGAGTAGTATCAAAATTTGTCCAGTGTGGAAGATATGACTTCTCCTGGTATTCAAGGCACTAGTCAACACCACAGAAGGATTTTTGTTAAGCGCCCTCTGGCAGTAATCCGCTCAAATTCACTTGTGATCCTTTGAATGGCCCTACATCTCACATCCACCTTCCAATTTCATCAGTCACGAGCACAGAAGTCAAATAATGACCTGTGTTATTGTGATATGTGATCCATGTCATAAAGTTGCTTTCAATGATATATCATCAAATATCATCTTCCCCTCCCCCCCCCCAAAAAAAAAAAAATACAAGCAAAAATTCAATTTCATTATCAATAATGACACACTGTCTATTTCTTTTCAAAACCAACAGTCTACAGGATTTGCCAATTCGAGATTGCAGCTCTGACGGTGATTGATGCGCGCAGATGACAGCCAGCCATTTCTGGTGCTCATTGTGACGTGGGTGTGCTCGAGCTCGCATGTGAACGTGCCACAAGATTCTAGGATGGGAACATTTCTCCAGATGTGAATGCGACAGTGATTTTTGGGGAGGATCAGACGAGGAATTGGTTTTCATGGCAGATTCCTACCAGCACCGCCTAAATGAGGCATTACTTTCCACGAATGAATACCACTCTTCGATATTGTCGTCTGCCATCGCCGTCTGCACAATCAAGTGGGGGGAAATGGGGGCACGGGGAAGCACTTTCTGGTGGGAGAGGCGGTCCGAAATCGGCTGATTAGCCATTAAGTCGAGCTCTGTCGTGAATAATTCTATTCAATTTTTATAGCCGGCATTGGAACATGGTAGTAATGGGATGAGGAGGGGGGAACAGGACTATCCGATCACCCAGGGTTGTAAACAAACTTCTAATTGCAGCATACTATGTAAGGTTGATTTCATCGGTGGAGGGGAAATGCCTTCTCTAAAACAGCGCCTCTCCACAGTACAATAGATATGCATGTGTGGTCCATCACCACAAGAACCTGATAAAGTCACCTTGCATGAATTTTATGAGTTGTTATCTTTAGATTTCTTTAGATTCTCCAGACTTTTAAGATTTCCAATAACACTAGGGCCTTGAAATTTTTGTTTTTTAAGACAGTTGTAAAGATATCCCTTTTGATTTTCATATAAATCTAAACTAAAAAGTTTTGATACCACATTCACAGAAATTTGACCACTGATACACACGTAAGGTATATGTTAGCACAATTAAGACACAAGTTAACATCACTCCTAATCATCTCTTTCTGTCCCTTTTTTCTCTTTTATTGCTGTCTCCTTTCTAAATCCATCCTTAATTCCCCCATCCCCACCACCATACACCTTCTTCCCAGCATACTTTTTCCCCACATGGCTTCCTCATGCCAAACCTTTTCTCCACCTGTCTCTCCCTCCCCATTTTCATCCCTCCCCCACCTCTATATAGCTTCCTCACATGGTACCCTAATTCACCCCATCCCCTAGCTATCCCCCCCCCCCTTCTACAACCAACTTCCACACAGCTCCCTCACACGGCACCCCTTATTCCATTGCCCCCACTGTTCCTGTCGACTTCGTTCCCCATCTCGTTCCCCACCACCATACAACTTTCTCCCACCACACCTTATTCCCATTCCCTTCCCTCTGCATCTCCACATGGTTTCCTTATGCCACCCCCTTCTCTCTCTTACATCCCCATCCCCCCCCCCCCCACACCTCCACACAGCTTGCTGACATGGTCCTCTCATTCATCCCATCCCCCTTCTACCACCAACTTCCTCACAGTTCCCTCACTGCACCCCATCCCATTGCCCTCATCCTTACCTGCCTACTTTAATCCCCATCTCACTCTAAACCAACATACAGCTTCCTCACACCACACTCTTCCCCTAATTTAAGTCCCCCTCCCCACCACCACACAACTTCCTTATACCATACCTTTTCACCCATCCCCCCCCCCCCCAATTCCACAAAGCTTTCAGTGGCATCCGCAGAAAGCATGCTGTGAAAGATCCTCGAGACAGCCACAACAGCCTAACTGCGCTGCGGAACCCGAATTTTGCTCACTGGTATTTACAAGCACAGTTACCCGCCATATGTGACACTGTCAAAAACTATTTGCCTGTGAGGCTAAACACACAGGCAACCCACACACTGTTCAATGATCTCTCAATTTCTCCGATGAATATGAGGGCAATAAATTGTTTGGCATGACAATATCTGGGTTTATATTTTTCTACTCCCATACACTGGCATTTAAGATGTAGTGCTGTGATCTATTTCAAGAGCCTAAATTGTAAATAACCCGCCTAGGCATTTTTAGAAACCATGGAATTTATAAAATGTCATTAGCTCTTTTCTTCTTTTTTTCTCTTGTTCTTTTTTTTTTGTGCTATTTGGATTTTATGTGTGTTTGTGTTTGTGTGTATCATTTGGAAGGAGTTCAAATATAACTTCCTCATAGCACTTTGTCTAGCATTTTTCATTGCCTTTGGTGCTATTTTATTTACATTTCAATTCCTCATCGTGTCTACATATGGGGACAGAGAATTGAAAGATACTACAATCAGGAATTAATGTGGGCACCTTTAATTGGTTTTCATGGTCATTGGTTACATATTATACTGCCTGACTAGCATGTTTTTGTTTCCCAAAGGATAATTTTGTACACTTTAAGAATATCGACAGGTTCCCTACAAAATGAATAGAATATATCTGCAATATCAACAGGAATTCCTGAAAAACAAATCAAATATATTTGCAATATCAACAGGAATGCCTAAAAAAAATGAATATCATAACTCTGCAGTTAGCCACAGTCTGGCACCTATATTTTTTCATGTCAAGTCTATACTGTCCACAACAACAAAAAAGTGGAAGTATGTAAAAGCACAATTTGTCAGGAAACACCATTGGTGCCTCTGTAAAAGACTGCTGTATGTCCATACAAGTGAAGAAAATGCTTGATAATGACCCCATTAATCTATTAAAACCAGCAATACAACATCCACTAACCATTTGCCCAGCAGCAAACAGCGACAGGCACCTGGGAAATGTGGTGGCTAATTTCTCAGCACAGCAATTCTGCCAGATTTGGAGTCTATGCAGTGTTGTACTACAGATTGAACTAAATGCTGCCTTCCAAGGTCGAACAGTCAGGGGCAGTCGCCGGGGTGGACGAACTTTTTCCATTCGGCACGACACACAGGGAAGGGCTTGTGGGCCACAGACAGAGACTCATCCTTAACTGGGCCAATGATGCAACTGTCTGCATCCATCAGAATTAGTCTCTAATTAGTCTCTTCCATCTATATCTCTTCTTTTTTCTCTTGTTCTCTCCCTCTTTCTTTCTCTCCCTCTTTCTTTCTCTTTCTTACTCATTTCTGACACTATCTTTCTTTTCTTCTTTCATTTCTCTTTTTTCACTGATCTGTTAATCATATACTTCTCTTCTATTTCTTCGCTCACATGAACAGGTAATAATCAGCCGCTTCTTTAGTTTCTTGACACCTTGTGTATAAACATATAAACTACATATTACATCGATCATCAATACTTCCAAACACATAGATCTCTTATCCTTAGCCATCTTAACTCTTTCATGTATGTGTTTATCATACTCTCCATTTTGTGCCTTTAAGAGAAGCCCTGGTGACATCATCCTCACTATAGCAACAGCTAATTTTCCCCCAATTTCCCAGGAGTGCATGGTAAATTCCCAGTCAAGAGATCATTCATATCTTTATAATGCCAATTGTCTCCAGGATTGCCCTAAGAGGATGACCTTTAAGCGTCTGTGGTCAAGTGACCTGTGCTTACATCACATTTCATTACCACCACTTCATTCCCACTTATGAGAGGTGAGAAATATGAGGGTGATTTTTGAAAGAGTTTTCACACATGTATTCCCAATGTGTGGCAGTCTTCTGTCTATCCCATTTATCAAATAAAAAGAAAGTAACTTCAGCATATCTGTCTTGGGTGGATGTGCCCTTACCTTCAACTCACCCCCCCCCCCCTTTCCCACAAACGGGTACCTCTTTGACGTCTAATGCATGGAGCACCAAGTGTACCATAGGTAATTCCATCACAAAATTAACCTTGCAAACTATTCCAACACAAAATTAAATACTGCAAGTGATTTCATCATTAAAAACCAACTTATGCTTTAGACTTCATCATGAAATTAACAACTGAAAGTCATGTGGTCACAAAATTAACCACTTCAAATACCTTGGCAATTTCATCATAAAATCATGTACCGCAAGTCATTTTGTAATGAAATTAACTACTGCAAATTATATTGTCACAAAATGAACTACTACAAATTATTTTGTAATGAAATCAACTAGTGCAATTTCATGACAAAATCAGGGATTTCCAGACAGAATCACTTGTAAGTAACAATTCAGCATACAATGTGTAATAACATCACAAACATTTTGCAGAGTATTAAATAATTTTGCAGTTGTGTGGGTCAATGCCATTCTTTATTACATCAAGATTGAATAAATGACAACAATCTCTTGTCTACTGGAAATAGATTTTATTTCAATGCAAAACACTTCTAAATATATTCAAATTTGGAAAAAAAAAATTCAAATCTTTTCATAGCAGAAAATTGAATTCTATCTTATTCAAATCATAACCAGCATAAATTATGATATTTATGTATCATTACATTACAGGATGGCAGTGATTGAATACTTATGTGCTAATTCAACATGGTTCTCATGACATACGGGAATACATTATATCTGTTCATTAAAATAAGGGAAGAAAAACACACACACACACACAACAAAGCACAGTAGCATAATTCTTGCCTGTCTTTGGTATGAGAGTCATACATGTACATGTACACACAACATCAAAAGTTTTTTAGGAGAGTGAACCCCTTTCATACCCCTGAAGGAATGAAGATGAGAGCCGCACGTGGAGAGTGCAGCATGTTTTCTCCATCAGAAATGGGATACCAGTGACTCACATCCAATGGCTCCTCTATCTATAGATGTCTGGTATCAGAAACCAGTCTGTTTCTCTGTCCTTGTCTTTCTTTCTCTCACTCTTTCTCTCTCTCTCTCTCTCTCTCCATGATTTTTCCATTTTTCTCTATTTAAAGGGATGGTATAGTATTGGTCGAGGTGAGGATCCAGCTTTTAACTCTTTGCAAGACACTTAGAAACCACTTTATGAAATGTTAAAGAACATACAATTCTAAGAATGAAAATCGGTTTTGAAATGGTTGATATATCCAAAAACAAGTAAAACAAGCCATCCTAATAAAAGGTGGGCCCTACCTTTTATTAGTATTGCTTTGTTTTGCATATCTCAGCCATTTCAAAACCAATTTTCACCACATAAACTTTGAAATCCTTTTAGAATCATGTGATCTTTTATATTTCATAAGATGTTTCTCATTATCTAAAAAAAAAAAAAAAAAATCATCATCATCAAATACGTTACCTGAAGCCCCATCTCAAGTGAAACTGTACTATCCCTTTAAAATCGTCTATCTCTCCCTTTGTTTCCTATCTTCATTCTTACCTCTCTCGTTCACTCTCTCTCTCTCTATAGCCCCCTTCCTAAGCATCCATCTGACTTCTCCTCTTCCTTTCCTTATTTTGTCTCTTCTTCTCTGTCTCTGTTCTTTATTGTCCATTTTTCTATCTCTTTCCTTAGTTCTATCTTACTTTCTGTCTATCTTTCCTTTTCTTATTTTTTATCCATCTATCCATTTCTTTTTTGTTTCTGTCTGTGATTTGTCTTTAATCTCTCCCTGTGTTCTTTTAATCCTCAATCTCCCCTATCACTTCAATATGCAAGACCTTTAATTTCATTATGAAGGATAAAAAATACATAACATTTACATATATATACCTCATCAAACTTTTATATGCCTGACCTACTAAATTAATGATTGGAAATGAAAAGTAAATATAAGAATGCTACTTATTTACTATTTAGTAGTCAAGTCCATTTTTTTATGTCACAACATGCAACACATTGACTGCTAAAAGGGCACTAACTGCTGCCTAAAACAACATCAACATCATCCACAGAGAAGCATATTCCACACCTCTCAATGGCTTTGTGGTTCTCATCATCAAATAATTTTGTCCCCATGATATCTCTTCAAAATGCAGTCCTCTGTTTTGATAAGCAAAAGAACAGATTTGCAATCATCGGCCCATCAGTATCTGCCTGTTTGTGGAGTCAAAGATGGTAAGTTTATACCCTGGAGATTGCCCATCAGCTGATGTCTTTCTGCAGCATATAGTCCTGACAAGACTTATCAAAATACAGCATTCACAGCAGCTTGTCCCCCTCCCCCCCCCCCCCATCCACCCCTCCTCCGTATCCATTCACACAAGTATGTATTTTCTGGGCTGACTTCTCGGAGCGAGTGACACAGTACACCATTAATAATGTACCAACAATTTGCCGGCCGATAATGGAAAATCAGTCCCGTGTGGGGTAGCTCGAGGCGCAGACTCAGTAAATACACAAACACGCAATACACTCAACCGCAGGTAGCCAGTCCTTCTGATGACAGATCCACACAGACATAAAAGGATTCAGATATCGTAAATATGGGGTAAGAAAATACACAGCCAGGAAGTGAAAGAAGACATTAGGAAGTGCAGTAGTACAGAGGAGAGAGAGTACAAAATGGTTAAAAAAAGAAAGAAAATGGAAATAAGAATAACATAAATAATGAACTGTGTGAAAGTGAAATCAACTATGTAGAGAAAAAAGAGGATAATTTGGGATTATATCAATAACAACATCACTTAAAGACTAATATGCAAATTTGAGTTTAATCATTTGTCTGTGATAAGACAATAAGGTTTGATCGCCAACACTGACAGCCACATCAAACACATCTAGTGTAAAACGATCACAGACCAGAGAGAACATTTCCTCAGTTTGGACATCAGGTAATGTTTACTCCTTCACCCTTCTTAGGGACAATCTTCTCCCATCCATTGTTGACATGAACTTGCATTCTCCGAATTCCTTTCCCGATCATCCTCTACAATCCTGAGGAGGTCTTAAGGCTTTTACGGTACGTCATGAGGCAGGGTACAGAAGGAACACGCAAACCCAACTATTATCTCTCTGCACTTTGAAAAGAGACTTAATATAGCCCTGTTCTTGAGATGACTTGAAAGTTTGTTTCTTGGTTGTTGTTCTTTTTTTCTGAGCCTGCTGAGTTGACTGACAATTGTGACAGAGATGCATGAGAACACAGGGACTATTTTTAACCACCTTAGAGGGTGAAAGGCAGCGGTGATGATAAGATATTGACATTGCAGTGATGAATGACGGCAGAATACACAAGAAAATGTTCTGAGGGACAAAAGGGAAAGAGAAATGAGAGCAAAATGGTCAAATGCAAAAATTGTTCAAAGTACAGGACGGTGAACTGATGGGTAGACTTGAAACATATAAAGAAATGGAAAGAAATAAAAGAATTATAGAATAGAAGAAAAGGAAGAATATAAGAAATATATAGAAGAAAATAAGAAGAAATAATATAGTAGAGGTATGATGATCAAAAAAAGAAACAGCAGCACTAAATGAGAGAAAAGGAGAGCAATAGAGAGAAATTGTTTTAGATAGCAAACCCATATGAGGAGTGGAATAAAATGATCACTACACAGACAGAGAGAGAGAAAATATACTTCATTTCTAGACGGATACAGAAAGGATATAAGTGAGAGGAAGGATCGCATGGGCAGCACAGGAGAAAGTACCAAGGAGAAAAGAGAATGAAGTATGGAATGTGATGAAAACATAATTACCTGAAAACATATTGCAGAGTGGTAGAGAAAGATATTAGTTTGGAGTAGCAGAGGCAGAAATAGGAAAACTGGCATTCAGCATAAAAATATGGCAAGAATTGTTTGTCATTAATCCATCCTCAATGCCACAGTGGAGAGATGCAATCAAGCTGATGCCAGCATTTAACTCCACTGAGCTTCAACAAACAATACACGAGACATCGAGACAGAGAGAGAAGGGGGAGGGGAGATAGAGAGTGAAACAGAGATGTTTGAAGAAATACGAGAGACAGACAGAGTATGAAATACAGAGAAAGAAACAGTACGAGTGAAAATTGTTAGCTTTCGTTGGTTGAATAGTCAGATTCGTGCCGAAAGAAGCAAGGGAAAACTGCGACAACAAGCAGTGGTAGCTGCTGAAGGTTACTGAGCCACGAATAGCCCTAGACTGCCGCAAAACAACTACAAAGAATCCATTCTATCCATTACACCTGAGTAGATTCCAGCCCTCACTTGCCATACAAATATAAATATATATTTCTATATTTCTCTCATAACAATGTTTGCAGGATTTCTATCTCTCCCTCTCCCTCCCCCTCCCCCCCCCTTTATTTCTCCCTATCCCTCTCTCCAAGTTCAATGATACATGCTTTTAGTTCTTTTGATTATTGATTCATAGAGTTCTTATTCCTAATGGAATTCAGCAAAATGTATTATTGTGTAGATCTGATAGTTGTGTTTTACAGAGACACAAACACATGCTCACCTTTAACTGTGGGAAGAGGAGTCTCAAAAAATACTTGTATATGTTTAGCTACTTACAGTTATCATTGTGTTTTTCTTTGTGCATATAAGTGTATACATTGTCATATACCTGTATATGTGCACATGCACGAATGTATAAGTATGAAATCTGGGCCCTGTTTTATGAAGAGTTAAAATTGATTATATAATTCATTTCAACTGTAAGTGTATGGCAGCCTGTGTGGTAAGGAAATTAAAATCAATTTCATCTTTTGATAAGACCGGGCCCTGTGCTGTATATGAGTTTATTTCATGAGGTCGTTATGATCACAAATTTCATAAATTCAAAAACACAGAAATATTAGCTCTGATCCCAATATGAATGTGACATGCACCCATATATTTTTTTCCCCATTCAGTACTGCACTCCACCATCATGAATTTAACCACTCACAACATTGTCAGTAAGTCCTGATTTGCAAAAAAACAAAAGAAAAGGCCCGCTAAATATATGATGAATACTGTATACATATGCAGTACATAATATTTCTATTTACACTGATTTGTGTGTACGCTTGTCTTTATTGCAGATGACAAAGTTCATATTGATGAGTCAAGTGATTACCTAAAACTAAATTGACAATTCCTCATACTCTTTTGTCCACACAAGACATTTACAGGAAAGGCATCTTTTTTCCAATACGGACGTAAAACTGAAAAGTTTGTTCCTTGTGTACAGAGCGTGTACCATAGAGACAGTGAGGTTTGAAGTTGCAACCTGCTGCCCAGCCTTGGTGCGATGATTACGCTAATGCACCGCACCCTCGGTGCCCAATATATTTGCACGGCCAATTGCCTCCCAAACCAGACAAATGGGATTGGTGTAAGGATGAGGCAGAAAGAAGAGAGAGATAGAAAGATAGAGAGATATATAGTATATATTCAGATATACGGGGGAGAGATAGGGAGAGAAATATATAGAAGCTAAGACAGTGAAAGATAGAGAAAGAGAGTGTAGAGAGAGGGATAAAAGATTACTGAAGAGAGAGCAAAAAGGTGTCATTATACTTTCAGTGTCAGAGAAGCATTGAGCCTTGCATTCACACCAGCAGTCGCATTTTTAAAAGGTCAGCATGAAGGAAAGATTAAAGGTCAATAATTAACTCCATCGACTCAAGCCCAATCTCCTTTTCTCACTTCTTTGCTTCAATAAACTACTCCCCTTTAACCCATAGGCACTTGCTTTCAACTACATGTTGCACACAAAGTGTGGTGTTGTCTTATGATCAACACTGATTTTATCCTATTTTGTCCTTGCATTCCAAGTGAAACTTTTGGCTTTAATCTGCAAGTTCATTGTGCACTGTAACAGATTCTTATAGCTTATACAGAATATTCTGAATAAGAGAAACCATTTCTCAGTTCTCAAACAATTTGTAGACATTCATATCTATCATCAGAGGCACGCTTACCAGATTAATGTACTTAAGTGAGAGTTACTGTATATGCCAAATATTTTGCAAGGTTTTTATTTTTGTGAATTTCGCGAGTCAGCTGCAATTTGCGAAATTAAAGACACATGAAAATATTGACTCTGATCCGGATATGAATGGGATGTACAAGTACGCATTTCTCCATTCAGTAAAGGACTCCACAGTCACGAATTCAACCACTCGCGAAATCGTCGGGAAGTCTCGATTCGCGAAAATTTAGACTCGCGAAATATATGGCATATACAGTATCTAAGGAAGGGTAACAAATTGTACCATTCTTTGAGAGTGATGGAATCACACTTTTAAAAGTTATATAGCTTACCCAAATAATAGTTTTGGGTTTGTTTGTTTTTTTTGGTCAATGTCCTGCCTTATACACACACATATTACCTAAACAGCCTGAATAAATCTAACCAATATATACATAATATTGAATGTTTGTAGGAACATGATTTAATTGTGTGATAACATTCTTCCTCCTCAGAGTGCATTACTGTGATTACATATTCGTCATTGTTTCTTAAAACTCATTACTGCTATCTCGTTTCAAGAGTAGCTAACTGTTTCTCCTTCCCCTCCTTTGGAAATATCTGATTTTTTTTTTTGTACTTTCCACTGAAATGATCCACACAAACCCTTACTTTATTGATTCCACACAAGCCACAGATAAGGGCCCTAGCATTGAGAGTTATCTTAGTAAGATGTGAAACAACTACTGCCACATTTGCTCAATGACGAATAGTTTTGTAGAAGAAATAGAACACATCACATGCATCAGTGTTGGCCTCATGTTTATTCTACCGGAAACCCCAAGATAGAATCTGTCACTCTGAGGTCCTGCATGACAACGCTATTTGGGTGGAGGAGTTCCTCTCATGCTTGCTGTCTGTTAACAGGCACGTAAGCCAGGCTATAAATTCTTTTGGTCATGTGACCATTGTAAAGAAGAGAAAACAACCTGCCTATGTTCTACATGTGAGAGGGAAGAGTTTATTTTCTATCCTGGTCACACCACATTTGGGTGAGATAATGGTTGCACATGCCAAGAAGTAAGAGTTCCTGTTTGATCTGCCATCGAACGTTTTCCAAACACCGGAAACATTTAATGGCAGTGATTAATGTTTCCTCGACCATACATCCGCAACATTTGCTGGCACTGATTAAAGCCTCCCCCCCCCCCCCCCCCGCCCCCGACATCTCAAACACTTAACCCGTTAAGGACAGTTTGATTTTGCTACAACACACATTTCCCGTATACACCTGCCCGAGTATACTCGTGACTCGTCCTCAACGGGTTAATAAGTATAATTTATGTGACCCCCTTCCCAAATATTGGAAAATAAACATCTAATAGCAATGATTAATGCCCCCATCAAACATTAACACTTTAAGGTAAAGATCCCCCCCCCCCCACATAGGAAATACCTAATGGCAGCTATTAATGTCAGCTACCCCATATCACTTGTGAGTTGGGCAGCAAGTTTTTTAGGTACTGCTTAATATCTGAAGAGTAAGACTACAAAGGATTGCTCAGTAGCATCCTGTTTTCATGGCCCACACTACACTGTGAATGGAAGGAGGGGGGATGATTCGATTCCCTTCTTCAGTCAGAGCTTATGAAACAATAAGGGCCTGAGAATTCCGACATACAACCTGTCTTTGTGGGAGTTTGATTTAAATTTTCCCTTGTGTGAAGATATTTTGTCTTGGTTCAATAATAATCTAATATTCAAAGCTGATGATATATACTTCATTATTACACCAACATTATTAGTCCTTTCCTATTTATAAAAATGCCTAAAAATCCATTTAACACTGAATTCTAGTTGAAATTAATGTTCGAATATCAATGGAACTTCACAGAATATAAGTCTCCAGGGGGTATACACAATGGTAGTATAGGTTGAGTATATTTTAGGACCATGAAGTCACAGGTTGGGCCTGGAGAATGAATATATGGTCAAAGTCCATTAAAAATGTTTTCCTGCAATTCCACACATGAATTGTGTGAGTCCAATCACCTTATCTCTGATGCATCATTCCAAAGAGCAGAGAGTGGGTTATTACATGTGAACAAAATGAAGCAATTAATGATGGTAAAATGAAGACAAATAAACTAATTTCTCACACTAAAGCACTCCTCACATTAGCAGGTCATCATTATATCTTCATCCATTTTCTATCTTCACCCTCTAATAATCTCTTTCTCTTGTTTTTCACCAAAAACTCTTTCCTCTGTCACTCACAGTGGGAGGAAAAATGTAAAAGCCGAACTTTGTCTATCGTCTAAAGGCCCGGTCCCACTGGCCGACGGACACAAAGCGTATGCAGAAAGGACACAGCGGACGAGCAAAATTTCGGGGATGGCTTCATCCGCTTTCATCCGCTCCAGAAATTGACAAAATTGGCGAAAATTGGCGGTAATAGAACGGAAATAGAACGGACGTGGGTAGTATGTAGCGGGGATGTTAAACGGATGTCCATCGGAAACCTAGCGGATGAAAGCGGATGGAAGGGGATGACAGCTCCGAAGGGGTTACCGGAGATAATTGCGAAACGGACGCATAGCAGAAAAAGCGGATGCAGAGTGGATGCAGAGCGGATGCAGAGCGGATGCAGAGGAGATGCTTTCGAAATGCTTTATATACGAGATGCATACGCTTACATCCTTTCCATTAACGTGCTATTAACGATGTAAAGACGTTCCACGTACAATATCTTTCCTCCCTCTTTCCGTTTTTAGCTGCAGCGGATGTGAGTTGCGAGGATGCCCAGAGGATGCAGAGAGGATGCAGCGGACGTTTAAGGGATGCCGCACGGACATACAACGTTTGTTGCTCGTATGTCGCGGATTTACATCGTACACAGCGGAAAGTTCATCCGTTCTAAAAGTTTTAAGCAGCTTAAAACTTTTTGCGCGGATGAAATCACAGTGGACGGATGCTCGATGGATAGAGCGGATGAAACACGTATGCGATGGGTACACAGCGGATTCGTAGCGTTTTCCAACGGATGGCAAGATTTTTTGTACGCTTTACATCCCCTTTGCATCCGTAAGTGCAGTGGGACCGGGCCTTAACTTGAGCGTGTCCCCACTGGGCAGACTTCAAATGCCGACTTATCTCCGGAGTCAGAGCAGAGATCGGGAGGGCGGTGGAGGGAAAATGAAAGAGAGGGAGACCGAGTGAGCCTGCCTTACTTTTTCACTCTTTCAAGTGCAAGTGCAAAGGAGTGGGGGTGGGGGGGGGGGGGGAGCTTTCATCAGAAAAACCTGTTGCATAGCAATCAGCACGGCCACACACACTGGATCCATTAGTGGCATCACGACTGAGTGGAGAAACACATTATACAGTGAACGAACAAACAGTGAGATTCTAAGGCACTCACTCACACACACATGCACACACACACACACACACACACACACACACTTAAGAAAAAAAACCCACATGTGTGGTGTGTGCATGTGTGTGTGCATGTGTACAATGTCATGCATACACATTAGTGCACACACAGACATAGAAACATACACTCAACTCCTCTCTCTTTCTTTTCTGGCAGGAGAAACTGACACTTTTTAACCCGTTGAGGATGATCAGATTTTGCTATAACACACATTTCCAATAGACACCTGCCCAAGTATATTCTGGACTAGTCTTCAACCGGTTAAGGGGGGATCAAGGGGCAGGAGGGGAAGGGAAGAGGGGAAAGAAAGGGGAGAGGGTGAGGATAATGGGCGGAGGAAGGCGACAGGGAAAGTTAGGATTAAGCTAAAAGCATATTTAGTGGGTCAGCAGGATGCCAATGAATACATTTTCCACTTTGGCCTTGTGTTCTTAAACTCCACATGTGTCTTCTTCCAAGGGTGTACAGCACATATATTGGAATAAGCATACTCTAGTGTTACGGCCATTTACAACCATTTCACGGCATAATAAAGCCACATGCACAAGACATCAAGGAAGTTAATGCAGTCACGGTTTTATCCAACGTGAACCATTAACAACAAGTTTTGGGGGTTTTTTTGATAATGTGACCCATCATATATGAAACACTTTTCTTTTAACTATCATTTTCTGGAACTGTTAATCAAGAAACTTTCCAACCATGCCCTGTGTTAATATTTGGAAGTCACTTGAAGAAATTCATCTTCTATTATCTTTATTCATTTGTGTGTTTTTTAATACTCCAAGAGGAATGTTATCTCAATCTGTAATTTCATTTAACTTAATATGAACCCCAATTATTGATGAAGGAGGTAAAATGTATCACCATCACAATGTAACCAAAGTTGATCTGATGATCTTTGATTTTAAACTACTGATCTTTCACCAGAAAACATTTTTAGCAAAAAAAAAGACATATTTTGACAAAGTTCAGTGACCTTTCAACTTTGAGCAACTTTTTGCCCCCAAATCTCATCAGCATATCAACATCTCAAGCTACACACATGAACACATATCAACAAAGTCTCCCCCCAAAACACACACACACACACACACACACATACATACACACAAATTCCTTACAGCACAATATCAAGATCTGTGTACAGACAGACACACACACACACAGATGGGGAGAGAGAGAGGCAACCTGTAAACGTAATGCCTCCCAGCTTCCTTTGGGGATGGATGGCAGACATTGAATGAGGAGGAAAGGTTGGTGGACTTACCAAGTTACTGTTGACATCATTGGAGTCCTGTTTGGGGAACGGTGTGTAGGTGGCCAGGGCTATACAGTTGGCGAAGATGGTGATGAGGATCAGATACTCAAACGGCGTAGAGGAAGAAGAAGATGATGATGAAGAGGAGGAGGAGGAGGAGGGAAAGAATCTGGTCAAGGAAAACTTAACATCAAATCAATGTACAGCTGAGGGAAGAAAACAAACACCCTCCCATGCTTAGTCATCAGTGGTTTGCGAAACCCTGTGACATTTAAACAAAGTGTGTCGACTTCATGCAGGGAATGAATATGGATGCTGTAAGATGCATGAAAGACTTGAACTTGTATTTGCTGCTGCATATTCCATATATCTGCAGATTGTTTAATTGAAATCTCAGGTACAATTCTTTTTCATTGTGTCTACTGAACATTAATTTGTTGTATGAAACAAAGTAAAGAAGCTGTGTGACACGGGTTTGATCAACTCATTACAATGACATAAATGTATCATCAATTTAACATGTAGTTTTACAGCTAAGCAAAACATGAATGAATACATAACATTCAATTACAACTTGATATAGCTGAAGTGTGTGTAACACAAATATAATAGAGTAAACATATTACATGTAAGAACATAGAACAAATATCTAACAGATACAATGAACTGCAATTAGAAGACATATTAATGGTCCACTCATTTCATTGGCTCCAATGACTGAAATGGCATGCCTGTTAACACTTGCAGCTAACTCCATCTGGGCAAAATGAACTCAAATTTTCACAAAGAGTATTATGTAAACTTGTAAAAGATGACATAACTCCAACCAAATTTAAAAAAAAAAAAGTATCCTTGACTTGGATGTTTAGTTTATAGGATAGTCACATTTCTTCTTATAAAAAAAGTAACTTAAAGTAATTAAGTTTACATGGCAATGTCCAGGCTTTAATTCAACTTATTAAGTTCCCAAGGAGCCTTCTTGGATCATGTGAATGTAAATCACAGAAAGCTAACTTGTTAGATAGCTTCAAAATTTATGCGACGCTCTTTAATAACCACATGCAACTTTGTGGTTAGCATTATGCACAGATCAATGATCAGGACATCCTCCCATGAAGTGTCATAATAAGTGAGCTTACGTGAATTGAACTTGTAATTACGCTTGAACCCCTTTGAGTGCTGAATTACTTCCCATTATAAATGAACACCTACGCAGAAATGTTATGAAACTGGGGTCACTGAATACAGCACACTGCAATGCCTAATTTTATTGTAGAGCACAGCTCATTGTTAGTTAACTTCAAGTCATATCACCAATGATAAGCACTGGGTAAAAATTATTCTTAGTTAGGAGATAATCTGCCTGTTATCGATAATAGCATGAGTTCATGTACATTGCTTGTACAGGCAGGCTAGACTCCTACATGTATTTCCCTTTATGCACTTCATTTTTCTTACATTTTTATTTTCCTTTAAACATCAAATTTCATTAAACAGCACAGTGATCTGTCACGAAAGGTATTTTCCAAACAATCTGTCTGTTCCATGTATATTTCTTAATAAAGCAGTTTCTATTTTAGGCAAGCAAACAAATTGTTTTCCTTTTGTTTCAAGTTTATCTCATTGTAGACACACCTGTCACAGTCACCTGGAATGCATCTCCTCATCATCTGGTGTTCTTTTTCACATCAAACATACAAGACAAACAAGAAAACATCATTCCATTTGAAACCTGTCATTTTATTGCACATCCCAGATTTCTTTTGTGGTTGACTTTGAACAAAAGAATCTCCTGACTGCTTGCTTCATGCTATTGTTCAAAGTTTATTTATAGATCAAGAAAACAAAAATCATCACCTGTTCCATGTCAATTAAAGAAACAGACACCTGTCTTAAGGCCCGGTCCCACTGGCCGACGGACACAAAGCGTATGCAGAAAGGACACAGCGGACGAGCAAAATTTCGGCGATGGCTTCATCCGCTTTCATCCGCTCCAGAAATTGACAAAATTGGCGAAAATTGGCGGTAACAGAACGGAAATAGAACGGACGTGGGTAGTATGTAGCGGGGATGTTAAACGGATGTTCATCGGAAGCCTAGCGGATGAAAGCGGATGGAAGGGGATGACAGCTTCGAAGGGGTTACCGGAGATAATTGCGAAACGGACGCATAGCAGAAAAAGCGGATGCAGAGTGGATGCAGAGCGGATGCAGAGCGGATGCAGAGGGGATGCTTTCGAAATGCTTTATATACGAGATGCATACGCTTACATCCTTTCTATTAACATGCTATTAACGATGTAAAGACGTTCCACGTACCATATCTTTCCTCCCTCTTTCCGTTTTTAGCTGCAGCGGATGTGAGTTGCGAGGATGCCCAGAGGATGCAGAGAGGATGCAGCGGACGTTTAAGGGATGCCGCACGAACATACAACGTTTGTTGCTCGTATGTCGCGGATTTACATCGTACACAGCGGAAAGTTCATCCGTTCTAAAAGTTTTAAGCAGCTTAAAACTTTTTGCGCGGATGAAATCACAGTGGACGGATGCTCGATGGATAGAGCGGATGAAACACGTATGCGATGGGTACACAGCGGATTCGTAGCGTTTTCCAACGGATGGCAAGATTTTTTGTACGCTTTACATCCTCTTTGCATCCGTAAGTGCAGTGGGACCGGGCCTTTAGTTACTCTGTAACAAAGGAGTTTCACACCCACCTGCTCTAAGTCAAAAGTATCACTTCTAATCCTAGATCAACAAAATACAGATGTTTCTGTTTTGTTTTTCAACCAGTTCCTTGTCATTTCATGTGACAGACAGATATTTGTTTTGCTGACCAGCATCAAAAGCTATTTTCTGCCACCTGTCTCACATTCATGAGTGTTCAATATCATTCTACTCGTATCCTTAATTGTCTGAGTTGTAAAAACAAATATGAAACTGAAAGCAGCTTGCAATGTATAGTGATCAGGGGGGTGTTTCATCAACGCTTGTCAGCGCCGACAACTGTCGGCGCTGACCAATTTCAGCAAAATCCTTGGTTTTGATTGGCTGAGATGCTCTGGTCACTGACTGTTACTATGGTGATTCAAGTTGTCGGCGCCGACAAACGTTGATGAAACACCCCCAGAAAGCTGAAAAACTGAACAAAAACAGTCGGGACACAGAAATGTAAAATTGAACTGATTTTGTTTTCAGCACCATGAATGGGTGAATGTCTTGTGGGTTTCCTCTTGATATGACAAATCAAAATATTACCCTTTTATGAGCTTTCTGTTTACTCATGTCTCTTAATTTCATCAATAGATTACCGACATGATGACGTCACAGTCTCTTGTTAAAGCTTGGGTTTGAACAAGGTGTACGCATAAACACTCAGACCAGGTGAAAACCAGTTTCCATGGCAATGAATTGCTATGACATCACACTTTGCTACTCTGTATGCTTTGAGTTTCGTACAATTGAAAAATATACACACACAACTGCACTTGTGCTTGTCAGATATGATTTGGATATTCCTCCCTGATATCTATTATTTCATTGTTGCAGTGGACTCTATGCTGCCATTTTTGTCATCATCTTTTGCTAGACACGTTAACAGAGGACCACTTTAACATCAGTTCATTTACATATCATCACTTGCATTCTCAATAACACTTACATCACTGATGCTGTTAGAACTCCTGCAACACTGCAACACGACAGTGCGGTTTTTCTTCTTTTTTTTTTTCTTTTTTTTTGGGGGGGGGGGGTAGTTATTTGATTGACCGTGAGCTTCCACAGACTACACCAATGAAATGTAGATGGTCTACATAGATTACTGTCAAAGTCTACCTCACCATTTGTGCAAATGCAGAAAGAAATACATACAGATCAACAGACAGGCAAACAGAAAGAAAGACAACTTGACAATGAGTGGATGAATTTTCCACAGCATACTATCTCCCATACACTTGAGAGAAAACGACTGCCATTGTAATTCCTGCCCAATGCAATCTAAACATCATTAGCAATACGTGTATCTCCTGTGGGACAACTGGCATTATAGGAGTTGTCAATGTTAAATACTTCTCCCCCCCCCCACACACACACCTTCTTTAAGAGTGGGGATTCTGTTTTAATTACCCATTCCACAAGAGACAGTATAGAGAAGAAAAAAAAAAACATGCAAAAAGCATAAAGTATAGGACAAAACTGATAAGAGTCATCATCCTAAAATGGTATTTGATTTTTTTTTTCTTTTCTCAATAAGTCTCATGAGTATTACCAGCATATTCTGACAGAAAATCTCAGCAGACAACACCAACTTACACCCACACACCAATCAAGCACCATTAACCTATGCAAGGAGTTTCTGTTCTCTGACAATGCCTTTTTTCAGTCCTCTCTACTTTCCCGCGATACAAGTCATCGCGCTCCTCGATGACGCATGAAATATGATGAAAAGCGAGTTCACACCAAAAGCGACAATGTGGTTTAGCCTCGTTAAAAATATCTCACATTCAATTCTCTCCCCCCTTTTTTTTTTCTTTGCCCGGAGTTCAAGTGCCGTTCAAACTGAATTTTGTGCAGACAGAGTGCAAGAGACCTTGAAATATCTTGGGATGATATGAATATCTCAAGGAAATAATTTGTAAGATACTGATTGATTTGCACAGTACAGTTTTGTAGCATAGGTAAACAAGAGGTGTGAAAAAGGATTTAAGCCCTAAGGAAATAATCAGTACCTGGTAATGTTCTTTTACTAAAAGTAGAACACATAAGATTTTGTTACTGTTACATTTCATAGAAGAATTTCACGCGTATACATATAACTAAAGTGATATATCCCACATCATTAATGTAAGCTAATCCATTTATTACTGCTGATGCCTTAGGCTATGTAATATATTTATGCAGAGTTTTCTGGAAAATATGTTATATCTGATCCTGCAACAGTCAAATTGCACAACACTAATCAAAATCAATACAACTATACAAATAAAACACTCCAAAATGCACAAATTTAAGCACCAAGCTTCATGGATATATATAACAACTCATAAAGTACCATAGCCTCAGGTTACACACTCGTATGATGTAACAATTCTGTAACACAAAATCCACTTCTTTGCACCAGGAGAATTAATGCATGCCAGCATGTTACGGTAATTGAGGAATGTTCACGTGCATTTTAATTTCGTGAGAGCCAAGATTCGCGAAATTAAAATGCACGCGAAAGTTCTTGTCGTCACTATATGCATTGAATATTAGAGGCAACTCGCGAAAATTTCATGTGGCGAAAAAGGCCGTCGGCTCCAATTCACGAAAATTTCATGCCGCAAAAATATTATGTTTTACAGTACTCATGATGACAAAAAATTGAAAAAAAACAAACAAACAAAGAAACAATTTGTCAAAAGTTTCGGAACATTGTTCCACAGAGTATCTTGTGTTTATTTCCATCAATGCACTTTTTTTGTCTCGACAACAAAAATGTAGGGAGCAAATGAGACAGGATAACTTATATTGTCCTGGTGAGTTATATGTACACTCCAGACTCCAATATTCCTGCAATAGAGGTCATTTGTGATCTACAACATGCCCCCAACGTCTCGGCAGAACATCAAAGGACTTCTAGACTGATGCACTCACTACGCATTTTGATGAGCACGACATAAATCAACCCCTCTCAAGAACGAAAATGAGAGGCTAAGTGGTCACTGTACGGGACGAAAATGCCGCGGAACTGCCGCCAATGTGAGGCTTCCGCTTGTCAAACAGTGCAAGCCACAGCGGCGCATACTTTCCCATTCCCTCTGCAACCCTTATCCCTCCCCACTCCCCCCCCCCCACCCTGCAAATGACCTTTCAGAATATTTGACTAGAGTTGCATGAAGAACAGTTGACAAGCAAGTTCCAATTAAAGCAATTAATTTTTCGACAGTACCTTGAAATACATCAAGCTTCCAATAAAGAAAATCACAAACGCTATTTCATATGATGCTGAATGCATAACACTATAATACCACCCCCCCCCCACCAAAAAAATACCAAAGAAGAAAATACAGAGATTACATCCTCTATGAATGGTACATGCTGTCATCTTAAAAAAAAAAAACTCTTACACGATAATCTAATAATTGCTTTCTGTATATGTGCCACTGCTATACCTTTGGTTCACAAATTGATACATACAAGAGATAGAGACAAAGCATGAAAGCTTGCATGTACGATGTATATGCAAGATTGAACAAGCACTCCCCTTCAGTGAGATCTTGAAGGATTCAAGAGATGAAAATCTTTGTTTAATTTTTTTTTTCTCTGAGGAGTTAATTCATGTAAGTTCTTGGTTATAATTGTATCAACATCAGCTACAACTAAATATCGATAAATGACACCTGACATGTACAACATCCACATGCATCCCAAGGCTGCATAGAGCCACAATCGCAAAAAGCAAAAGGCAACTGCAGTCAATAACTGACCATCAACAGGTTGCCGTGGGCGATACGACTCACGCACTGTCCACCTGTTCTACAGTCACATGCCTGATTCAAAGATTAGCAGTGGCAAAGGTTTGTTTGCTTGTGTGCGACACTCTACAGCTGGGCAAGTAGCGGGCTCTGAATCTCACACGGCTTTGATCTAGCCGTGATGTACACGGCCAGGATCGAGGCGATGCAAGAAGATGAAGAAGGTTGCTATTCTATTCACAAAAATAGAAAATCCTGTCTGTAATGCCAACAGCCTCACCTTAATTTTGATTTTCCTCTCCCTCTCCTCTCATTTCTTATCACCCTTGTATTTTTCATTTTCAACCCTCACATCTTGGGCAGCACCTTTTTCCCCTTCTTCTGATTCCTATGTTTGTTTGTTTTTTTCTTTCAGTAAACGTTTGTACATCTGTCTCACTGATTCCTATGTGTCTTTCCCAGCTTGCTTCTGTGCTGTTAAACAATCAGCAATTTGTCTCTTAATCTGAATTCCTTTACGCTTATGCCAACTTATAAATAGCTAATCAAGCACCCTCTCCCCCCCCCAAAAAAAAAATAAATAAATAAATAAATAAATAAAAAATAATAAAACAAAAATAAATGAATAAATAAATAAAAATGAGAAGAGAGAGAAATGCTTGATTACTTTTTTTGTTTAAAGAAAGAAAAGACCTCACCAAGTTTTCCATTGAGTCCAACAGCATTAACTTTCCCTTAACACTCTGAAAATAAAATATGATGCTTTATTTATGGAGAATGAGACAGAGAATATTGCAGGAGCTAAATATTATTATAGCTAAAACATACTAAATGGAAATGAAATCTTGCTGCAGAATTTTTTTGATAATATATGCTTTATATTGCTGTGTCTCTGAGCATGGAAATTATGCATGATTTCCGAGTGTGACTGTCAAACAGAATTTAGCATACCTGATTTTAAACAAATATGATCTCTACAAAATATGCAGCAATTACAGGAGACAAAGTCTGTTATCATTATAGCATTGTTGATCAAGGCATTGTATTGTTCTATCTTATCAAATAAGAGGTACCTCATAAAATCATAAATCATAAAACTCTTAATATTAAAGGAGATATTATTTCTTTCTCATCTTCATCTCAAGTCTTGTGTGAATACCCTAATCCTAGCTCTGTGTGCGTGCAAGTGTTTATTGGCACATAAAGCCCAGCAGCGTCTGATACATTATCTATTCCAGGTCTCTGGCACAAAAAAGGTTACTGATTCACATGAAATACTACATCTTCATTGCAACCAATCAAATCCACAAACTGGACACAGGTTGCTGACCTATTCTTGAATCATCTAATAATCTTGATCATTATAATGCAGGAGTAGAAAAGACAGTATTCCTGCAGATCTTAGCAGACATATGGCTTACAATCCAGCAGACAATTCTGGAACCTCTATCACATTACCTATAAACCCTTTGCATGCAACTGATTTTAATCCTCTGGTTTAAGTGGAGACTTCAATTAGATACAAGTAGTTGACTTCAGCAATAGATTTCTTACTGCACAAACAAAGTAGAACTTAAATGCTTGAGGATTATATGAACATAATGAGACATGTATACAATGTGATCCACAAAGTTTGATAGTCACAGACAAGAACTATATGCTGACTGCCAGAAAGCACACTCGTTGCCATCCTGCCATGTTGGATGTGAGTAAATATGAGCGTGGCACGTTATGGGTCAAGCGCATGGGTCAAACTATGTTCCGACATTACTCTGAGAATGCAGATAGGTGAAAAACAGATATTATGCCTCAACTCTAATTAAGTGCTTTCTATCTCTCCCCCCCCCCCCATCCCTCTATCTCCTCCCCCCCCCCCCCTTCCCCTCGGTCTGTTGAATCGTTGAACCAAGGCAACACTGAGGATGGGTCATCAGTCACTCATCACTACGTGTGTCGGCCCTCATCGGAGCTTGGAGCGGCCATCTCGAAGGCAACGAGATATGATTGCTTCTCTGTGATGAATATTTCATCTTCCAGCCCTTTTTCCGCCACACTGCATTGCCCTTCCTCCCAACAAAATGGCCGGTAATTGACATAAAAAAAAAACCCGCAGGCCTCACTGTTTCATTCATAATGCAGCCCCCAAGCACACACACTACATTCCAGCCTGCCTAATTGAGTTCGTCTCATTTTGAAAGAATACTCTTTCGGACCCACAAAAAAAAAAAAAAAATGTGACAAAGGGGGCACTTAGCATCTGAGAGTAACCAGATCAGAGTGGTATTGGAATGAAAATACCTTTCATCCCTTGCCATCAAGTAAGACAGACCCCAAACTACAAGCAAAAGTATTGATTTACAACCTGATTGCTGAAAAACTTTGCTATACAAATTTGAAAAACAGAATTGTAGTCAATCTAAGTATCAAGACATGAAGTAGTAGAGCAAAGATAGGTTCATCACCCTGATAAAGTCACTAAGATTTTGAACAGCATTGGTCAGTTTATGCAAGTTGGGAAATGGACTTGCTTTTGCAAAGTAGTTGTTTGGTGCTGTGATCAAACTGAACTCTATATACATCACCTTCTTGCTACAAACACTAACAGCCAACCTCAGTTGCTATTAATATGTCAAGTAATAAAAAACTTTGAAAACTTTTAAACATTACAGACAAAAGTAAACTTGAACACCTATAGGAATAAAAAGATTGATATGTGTACATGCATATAGTAATTGAAACAAAGGATAGATGGTACCATCATATGACTTCTAAAATCACAAGAACATATTTAACCTAACTCATGGTAAGACATCTTTACCTTCACATGACCCTTCTGCAAAATACAGAAGAGCACACTGATTTAAACTCATGCATTAATTCTGCAAATATGCAGTGTCATGAATCTGCATGGCTTCCTAAAAGCAAATGCATTAAACTTTGAGAATTGGACTACAAGAACAGCAAGGATAACCACCAATCAATGCCCCACTCCATTCATTTTTACAGAACTATGATAAGCAACAAAATTAATAATTAAACAGATAAAACATTCATATATATCAACAGCAGGAAACAAGATACATTGCACTTCATTCTCTATGCCATTCCCAGCAGCTATTGTGGCAGATGGAAGGGGAGGTAAATACTAATTTCTCATCATCAGTATTCCCAAATGTCAATGCAACAAGTAATGAATAAAACAGATTTTATTTAGCTAAGTACTTTTTTTCATATCCATTTGTGTATCTTCTATCCTTCTGTAATTTTCCTGCTTCAGCCAAGTCAGTATGGTGTATTTCACAAAATAAGGAAATCCTTGTAATCACCAATATATTTGTCATCACTTCATAAAGGCAAAGGATTATTTCCTCACTCATGCTAAATTTGCTACCTGTTGTGCAAAGTTGCTATTGTTATATTAATAACCCACCGTAAAAGATTTGCAAAAGTGCGTATCAAAGCTGAATAGTATCAGGTGGTGAAGAGCGGATACAAACAGCTACTGTAGGCCCCTTACATTAGGGGTTGATCATGTGACGGGGGGGGGGGGGGGGGGGAGGAAGAAGAAAATGAATACGACTCTTGAGGCAAAGCCTCGATTCCGTGACACTCATCAAGACTGCACGTTATCAGGATTTTTAAAGCCTTTCGAAGCCAACTGTTCAAAATGAGAGAAAAGAAAATTCTGGAATTGATGACATCTCTTGCTCACTTTGCATACAAATGACGGCTTGGGAAAAACACGTTCCAATTTGACGCGCAATCTCGAAATCTACCTCCGCGTCCTTGAGCATGTTATTGCTCTCTGCCTTTGGACATTAAGTTTTGCTCAATGGGCGTACAGAGTGACATTGTCTTTGTGAACTGGATATGTGCCATTCCAACAAAATAAGAATGTTTCTTCACAAACATTCATGGTCACTGCAAAGATCTTACAACAAACTCACAAGACTACCTGATCACCAAAAAGAAAAAAACAAAACAAAAAACAAATGGTGGAAAAGTCTTTTGATCCTCATGCTTCATAGTAGTCATGGTTTCCATAACTAGCATAATCCTTAGATTCATGCATTAGTCATCAGAGGGTATGAGTGATAAAACCAGCAAAGTCCAATTGTTGGGGGGGGGGGGATTCATAGAATTATATAAAAAGAGA